>NC_139349.1:185462222-186032222 GCF_055883805.1 Amblyomma maculatum
CTAAGGGAAATAGAGCGTACGCCGCACACAATGCGATCTCTTAGCATGCAGTCAAGGTATGTGCCAAAGTTACAGTTGTCTTCTATGCGGCGAATAGCAACATAAAAGGTGCTAAAAGATTCGATCGGAAGTTATGAGCAATTGAACAAAATGAGGTATTTCCTTGGTAACATTTGTTTCTGTAGGTAAATAGAGCGTACGCCGCACACAATGCGATATCTTAGCATGCGGTCAAGGTATGTGCCAAAGTTACAGTTGTCTGTTATGAGGCGAATAGCAACATGAAACGTGCTAAAAAATTCGATCGGAAGTTTTGAGCAATTGAACAATATGACTGCTTTCCTTCGTAACTTTTGTTTCCTAAGGGAAATAGAGCGTACTCCGCACACAATGCGATCTCTTAGCATGCAGTCAAGGTATGTGCCATAGTTACAGTTGTCTGCTATGAGGCGAATAGCAACATGAAACGTGCTAAAAAATTCGATCGGAAGTTTTGAGCAATTGAACAATATGCGTGCTTTCCTTCGTAACTTTTGCTTCCTAAGGGAAATAGAACGTACGCCGCACACAATGCGATACCTTAGCATGCGGTCAAGGTATGTGCGAAAGTTACAGTTGTCTGCTATGCGGCGAATATCAACATATGAAACGTGCTGAAAAATTCGATCGGAAGTTTTGAGCAATTGAACAATGTGCGTGCTTTCCTTCGTAACTTTTTTTTCCTAAGGGAAATGGAGCGTACGCCGCACACTATGCGATCTCTTAGCATGCAGTCAAGGTATGTGCGAAAGTTACAGTTGTCTTCTATGCGGCGAATAGCAACATAAAACGTGCTAAAAAATTCGATCGGAAGTTATGAGCAATTGAACAAAGTGAGGTCTTTCCTTGGTAACATTTGTTTCTGTAGGGAAATAGAGCGTACGCCGCAAACAATGCGATATCTTAGCATGCGGTCAAGGTATGTGCCAAAGTTACAGTTGTCTGCTATGGGGCGGTCATCAACATGAAACGTGCTAAAAAATTCGATCGGAAGTTTTGAGCAATTGAACAATGTGCGTGCTTTCCTTCGTAACTTTTTTTTCCTAAGGGAAATAGAGCGTACGGCGCACACTATGCGATCTCTTAGCATGCAGTCAAGGTATGTGCCAAAGTTACAGTTGTCTGCTATGAGGCGAATAGCAACATGAAACGTGCTAAAAAATTCGTTCAGAAGTTTTGAGCAATTGAACAATGTGCGTGCTTTCCTTCGTAACTTTTGTTTCCTAAGGGAAATAGAGCGTACGCTCACACTATGCGATCTCTTAGCATGCGGTCAAGGTATGTGCCAAAGTTACAGTTGTCTGCTATGCGGCGAATAGCAACACAAAACGTGCTAAAAGATTCGATCGGAAGTTATGAGCAATTGAACAAAATGAGTTATTTCCTTGGTAACATTGTTTCTGTAGGGAAATAGAGCGTACGACGCACACAATGCGATATCTTAGCATGCGGTCAAGGTATGTGCCAAAGTTACAGTTGTCTGCTATGGGGCGATCATCAACATGAATCGTGCTAAAAAATTCGATCGGAAGTTTTGAGCAATTGAACAATGTGCGTGCTTTCCTTCGTAACTTTTGTTTCCTAAGGGAAATAGAGCGTACGCCGCACACAATGCGATCTCTTAGCATGCAGTCAAGGTATGTGCCAAAGTTACAGTTGTCTGCTATGAGGCGAATAGCAACATGAAACGTACTAAAAAATTCGTTCGGAAGGTTTGAGCAATTGAACAATGTGCGTGCTTTCCTTCGTAACTTTTGTTTCCTAAGGGAAATAGAGCGTACGCCGCTCACAATGCGATCTCTTAGCATGCAGTCAAGGTATGTGCGAAAGTTACAGTTGTCTGCTATGCGGCGAATATCAACATATTAAACGTGCTGAAAAATTCGATCGGAAGTTTTGAGCAATTGAACAATGTACGTGCTTTCCTTTGTAACTTTTGTTTCCTAAGGGAAATAGAGCGTACGCCGCACACAATGCGATCTCTTAGCATGCAGTCAAGGTATGTGCCATAGTTACAGTTGTCTGCTATGCGGCGAATCGCAACATAAAACGTGCTAAAAAATTCGATCGGAAGTTATGAGCAATTGAACAAAGTGAGGTCTTTCCTTGGCAACATTTGTTTCTGTAGGGAAATAGAGCGTACGCCGCAAACAATGCGATATCTTAGCATGCGGTCAAGGTATGTGCCAAAGTTACAGTTGTCTGCTATGGGGCGGTCATCAACATGAAACGTGCTAAAAAATTCGATCGGAAGTCTCGAGCAATTGAACAATGTGCGTGCTTTCCTTCGTAATTTTTTTTCCTAAGGGAAATAGAGCGTACGCCGCACACTATGCGATCTCTTAGCATGCATTCAAGGTATGTGCCAAAGTTACAGTTGTCTGCTATGAGGCGAATAGCAACATGAAACGTGCTAAAAAATTTGTTCTTAAGTATTGAGCAATTGAAAAATGTGCGTGCTTTCCTTCGTAACTTTTGTTTCCTAAGGGAAATAGAGCGTACGCCGCACACTCTGCGATCTCTTAGCATGCGGACAAGGTATGTGCCAAAGTTACAGTTGTCTGCTATTAGGCGAATAGCAACATGAAACGTGCTAAAAAATTCGATCGCCAGTTATGAGCATTTGAACAAATTCAGGTATTTCCTTGGTAACATTTGTTTCTGAAGGGAAATAGAGCGTACGCCGCACACAATGCGATACCTTAGCATGCGGTCAAGGTGTGTGCGAAAGTTACAGTTGTCTGCTATGCGGCGAATATCAACATACGAAACGTGCTGAAAAATTCGATCGGAAGTTTTGAGCAATTGAACAATGTGCGTGCTTTCCTTCGTAACTTTTGTTTCCTAAGGGAAATAGAGCGTACGCTGCACACAATGCGATCATTTAGCATGCAGTCAAGGTATGTGCCAAAGTTACAGTTGTCTGCTATGCGGCGATCATCAACATAAAACGTGCTAAAAAATTCGATCGGAAGTTTTGAGCAATTGAACAATGTGCGTACTTTCCTTCGTAACTTTTGTTTCCTAAGGGAAATAGAGCGAACGCCGCACACAATGCGATCTCTTAGCATGCAGTCAAGGTATGTGCCGAAGTTACAGTTGTCTTCTATGCGGCGAATAGCAACATAAAAGGTGCTAAAAGATTCGATCGGAAGTTATGAGCAATTGAACAAAATGAGGTATTTCCTTGGTAACATTTGTTTCTGTAGGTAAATAGAGCGTACGCCGCACACAATGCGATATCTTAGCATGCGGTCAAGGTGTGTGCGAAAGTTACAGTTGTCTGCTATGCGGCGAATATCAACATACGAAACGTGCTGAAAAATTCGATCGGAAGTTTTGAGCAATTGAACAATGTGCGTGCTTTCCTTCGTAACTTTTGTTTCCTAAGGGAAATAGAGCGTACGCCGCACACAATGCGATCTCTTAGCATGCAGTCAAGGTATGTGCCAAAGTTACAGTTGTCTGCTATGAGGCGAATAGCAACATGAAACGTGCTAAAAAATTCGTTCGGAAGGTTTGAGCAATTGAACAATGTGCGTGCTTTCCTTCGTAACTTTTGTTTCCTAAGGGAAATAGAGCGTACGCCGCTCACAATGCGATCTCTTAGCATGCAGTCAAGGTATGTGCGAAAGTTACAGTTGTCTGCTATGCGGCGAATATCAACATATTAAACGTGCTGAAAAATTCGATCGGAAGTTTTGAGCAATTGAACAATGTACGTGCTTTCCTTCGTAACTTTTGTTTCCTAAGGGAAATAGAGCGTACGCCGCACACAATGCGATCTCTTAGCATGCAGTCAAGGTATGTGCAAAAGTTACAGTTGTCTTCTATGCGGCGAATAGCAACATAAAAGGTGCTAAAAGATTCGATCGGAAGTTATGAGCAATTGAACAAAATGAGGTATTTCCTTGGTAACATTTGTTTCTGTAGGTAAATAGAGCGTACGCCGCACACAATGCGATATCTTAGCATGCGGTCAAGGTATGTGCCAAAGTTACAGTTGTCTGTTATGAGGCGAATAGCAACATGAAACGTGCTAAAAAATTCGATCGGAAGTTTTGAGCAATTGAACAATATGCGTGCTTTCCTTCGAAACTTTTGTTTCCTAAGGGAAATAGAGCGTACTCCGCACACAATGCGATCTCTTAGCATGCAGTCAAGGTATGTGCCATAGTTACAGTTGTCTGCTATGAGGCGAATAGCAACATGAAACGTGCTAAAAAATTCGATCGGAAGTTTTGAGCAATTGAACAATATGCGTGCTTTCCTTCGTAACTTTTGCTTCCTAAGGGAAATAGAACGTACGCCGCACACAATGCGATACCTTAGCATGCGGTCAAGGTATGTGCGAAAGTTACAGTTGTCTGCTATGCGGCGAATATCAACATATGAAACGTGCTGAAAAATTCGATCGGAAGTTTTGAGCAATTGAACAATGTGCGTGCTTTCCTTCGTAACTTTTTTTTCCTAAGGGAAATGGAGCGTACGCCGCACACTATGCGATCTCTTAGCATGCAGTCAAGGTATGTGCCAAAGTTACAGTTGTCTTCTATGCGGCGAATAGCAACATAAAACGTGCTAAAAAATTCGATCGGAAGTTATGAGCAATTGAACAAAGTGAGGTCTTTCCTTGGTAACATTTGTTTCTGTAGGGAAATAGAGCGTACGCCGCAAACAATGCGATATCTTAGCATGCGGTCAAGGTATGTGCCAAAGTTACAGTTGTCTGCTATGGGGCGGTCATCAACATGAAACGTGCTAAAAAATTCGATCGGAAGTTTTGAGCAATTGAACAATGTGCGTGCTTTCCTTCGTAACTTTTTTTTCCTAAGGGAAATAGAGCGTACGGCGCACACTATGCGATCTCTTAGCATGCAGTCAAGGTATGTGCCAAAGTTACAGTTGTCTGCTATGAGGCGAATAGCAACATGAAACGTGCTAAAAAATTCGTTCAGAAGTTTTGAGCAATTGAACAATGTGCGTGCTTTCCTTCGTAACTTTTGTTTCCTAAGGGAAATAGAGCGTACGCTCACACTATGCGATCTGTTAGCATGCGGTCAAGGTATGTGCCAAAGTTACAGTTGTCTGCTATGCGGCGAATAGCAACACAAAACGTGCTAAAAGATTCGATCGGAAGTTATGAGTAATTGAACAAAATGAGTTATTTCCTTGGTAACATTGTTTCTGTAGGGAAATAGAGCGTACGACGCACACAATGCGATATCTTAGCATGCGGTCAAGGTATGTGCCAAAGTTACAGTTGTCTGCTATGGGGCGATCATCAACATGAAGCGTGCTAAAAAATTCGATCGGAAGTTTTGAGCAATTGAACAATGTGCGTGCTTTCCTTCGTAACTTTTGTTTCCGAAGGGAAATAGAGCGTACGCCGCACACAATGCGATCTCTTAGCATGCAGTCAAGGTATGTGCCAAAGTTACAGTTGTCTGCTATGAGGCGAATAGCAACATGAAACGTGCTAAAAAATTCGTTCGGAAGGTTTGAGCAATTGAACAATGTGCGTGCTTTCCTTCGTAACTTTTGTTTCCTAAGGGAAATAGAGCGTACGCCGCTCACAATGCGATCTCTTAGCATGCAGTCAAGGTATGTGCGAAAGTTACAGTTGTCTGCTATGCGGCGAATATCAACATATTAAACGTGCTGAAAAATTCGATCGGAAGTTTTGAGCAATTGAACAATGTACGTGCTTTCCTTTGTAACTTTTGTTTCCTAAGGGAAATAGAGCGTACGCCGCACACAATGCGATCTCTTAGCATGCAGTCAAGGTATGTGCCAAAGTTACAGTTGTCTGCTATGAGGCGAATAGCAACATGAAACGTGCTAAAAAATTCGATCGGAAGTTTTGAGCAATTGAACAATATGCGTGCTTTCCTTCGTAACTTTTGTTTCCTAAGGGAAATAGAGCGTACGCCGCACACAATGCGATCTCTTAGCATGCAGTCAAGGTATGTGCCATAGTTACAGTTGTCTGCTATGCGGCGAATAGCAACATAAAACGTGCTAAAAAATTCGATCGGAAGTTATGAGCAATTGAACAAAGTGAGGTCTTTCCTTGGCAACATTTGTTTCTGTAGGGAAATAGAGCGTACGCCGCAAACAATGCGATATCTTAGCATGCGGTCAAGGTATGTGCCAAAGTTACAGTTGTCTGCTATGGGGCGGTCATCAACATGAAACGTGCTAAAAAATTCGATCGGAAGTCTCGAGCAATTGAACAATGTGCGTGCTTTCCTTCGTAATTTTTTTTCCTAAGGGAAATAGAGCGTACGCCGCACACTATGCGATCTCTTAGCATGCATTCAAGGTATGTGCCAAAGTTACAGTTGTCTGCTATGAGGCGAATAGCAACATGAAACGTGCTAAAAAATTTGTTCTTAAGTATTGAGCAATTGAAAAATGTGCGTGCTTTCCTTCGTAACTTTTGTTTCCTAAGGGAAATAGAGCGTACGCCGCACACTCTGCGATCTCTTAGCATGCGGACAAGGTATGTGCCAAAGTTACAGTTGTCTGCTATTAGGCGAATAGCAACATGAAACGTGCTAAAAAATTCGATCGCCAGTTATGAGCATTTGAACAAATTCAGGTCTTTCCTTGGTAACATTTGTTTCTGAAGGGAAATAGAGCGTACGCCGCACACAATGCGATACCTTAGCATGCGGTCAAGGTGTGTGCGAAAGTTACAGTTGTCTGCTATGCGGCGAATATCAACATACGAAACGTGCTGAAAAATTCGATCGGAAGTTTTGAGCAATTGAACAATGTGCGTCCTTTCCTTCGTAACTTTTGTTTCCTAAGGGAAACAGAGCGTACGCCGCACAAAATGCTATCCCCTAGCATGCGGTCAAGGTATGTGCTAAAATTACAGTTGTCTTCTATGCGGCAAGTAGCAACATAAAACGTGCTAAAAAATTCGATCGGAAGTTATGAGCAATTGAGCAAAGTGAGGTCTTTCCTTGGTAACATTTGTTTCTGTAGGGAAATAGAGCGTACGCCGCACACAATGCGATATGTTAGCATGCGGTCAAGGTATGTGCCAAAGTTACAGTTGTCTGCTATGGGGAGATCATCAACAAGAAACGTGCTAAAAATTTCGTTCGGAAGTTTTGAGCAATTGAACAATGTGCGTGCTTTCCTTCGTAACTTTTGTTTCCTAAGGGAAATAGAGCGAACGCCGCACACAATGCGATCTCTTAGCATGCAGTCAAGGTATGTGCCAAAGTTACAGTTGTCTTCTATGCGGCGAATAGCAACATAAAAGGTGCTAAAAGATTCGATCGGAAGTTATGAGCAATTGAACAAAATGAGGTATTTCCTTGGTAACATTTGTTTTCTGTTGGGAAATAGAGCGTACGCCGCACACAATGCGATATCTTAGCATGCGGTCAAGGTATGTGCCAAAGTTACAGTTGTCTGCTATGGGGCGATCATCAACATGAAGCGTGCTAAAAAATTCGATCGGAAGTTTTGAGCAATTGAACAATGTGCGTGCTTTCCTTCGTAACTTTTGTTTCCTAAGGGAAATAGTGCGTACGCCGCACACAATGCGATCTCTTAGGATGCAGTCAAGGTATGTGCCAAAGTTACAGTTGTCTGCTATGAGGCGAATAGCAACATGAAACGTGCTAAAAAATTCGTTCGGAAGGTTTGAGCAATTGAACATTGTGCGTGCTTTCCTTCGTAACTTTTGTTTCCTAAGGGAAATAGAGCGTACGCCGCTCACAATGCGATCTCTTAGCATGCAGTCAAGGTATGTGCGAAAGTTACAGTTGTCTGCTATGCGGCGAATATCAACATATTAAACGTGCTGAAAAATTCGATCGGAAGTTTTGAGCAATTGAACAATGTACGTGCTTTCCTTCGTAACTTTTGTTTCCTAAGGGAAATAGAGCGTACGCCGCACACAATGCGATCTCTTAGCATGCAGTCAAGGTATGTGCCAAAGTTACAGTTGTCTGCTATGAGGCGAATAGCAACATGAAACGTGCTAAAAAATTCGATCGGAAGTTTTGAGCAATTGAACAATATGCGTGCTTTCCTTCGTAACTTTTGCTTCCTAAGGGAAATAGAACGTACGCCGCACACAATGCGATCTCTTAGCATGCAGTCAAGGTATGTGCCAAAGTTACAGTTGTCTTCTATGCGGCGAATAGCAACATAAAACGTGCTAAAAAATTCGATCGGAAGTTATGAGCAATTGAACAAAGTGAGGTCTTTCCTTGGTAACATTTGTTTCTGTAGGGAAATAGAGCGTACGCCGCAAACAATGCGATATCTTAGCATGCGGTCAAGGTATGTGCCAAAGTTACAGTTGTCTGCTATGGGGCGGTCATCAACATGAAACGTGCTAAAAAATTCGATCGGAAGTTTTGAGCAATTGAACAATGTGCGTGCTTTCCTTCGTAACTTTTTTTTCCTAAGGGAAATAGAGCGTACGGCGCACACTATGCGATCTCTTAGCATGCAGTCAAGGTATGTGCCAAAGTTACAGTTGTCTGCTATGAGGCGAATAGCAACATGAAACGTGCTAAAAAATTCGTTCAGAAGTTTTGAGCAATTGAACAATGTGCGTGCTTTCCTTCGTAACTTTTGTTTCCTAAGGGAAATAGAGCGTACGCCGCACACTATGTGATCTCTTAGCATGCGGTCAAGGTATGTGCCAAAGTTACAGTTGTCTGCTATGCGGCGAATAGCAACACAAAACGTGCTAAAAGATTCGATCGGAAGTTATGAGCAATTGAACAAAATGAGGTATTTCCTTGGTAACATTGTTTCTGTAGGGGAATAGAGCGTACGACGCACACAATGCGATATCTTAGCATGCGGTCAAGGTATGTGCCAAAGTTACAGTTGTCTGCTATGGGGCGATCATCAACATGAAGCGTGCTAAAAAATTCGATCGGAAGTTTTGAGCAATTGAACAATGTGCGTGCTTTCCTTCGTAACTTTTGTTTCCTAAGGGAAATAGAGCGTACGCCGCACACAATGCGATCTCTTAGCATGCAGTCAAGGTATGTGCCAAAGTTACAGTTGTCTGCTATGAGGCGAATAGCAACATGAAACGTGCTAAAAAATTCGTTCGGAAGGTTTGAGCAATTGAACAATGTGCGTGCTTTCCTTCGTAACTTTTGTTTCCTAAGGGAAATAGAGCGTACGCCGCTCACAATGCGATCTCTTAGCATGCAGTCAAGGTATGTGCGAAAGTTACAGTTGTCTGCTATGCGGCGAATATCAACATATTAAACGTGCTGAAAAATTAGATCGGAAGTTTTGAGCAATTGAACAATGTACGTGCTTTCCTTTGTAACTTTTGTTTCCTAAGGGAAATAGAGCGTACGCCGCACACAATGCGATCTCTTAGCATGCAGTCAAGGTATGTGCCAAAGTTACAGTTGTCTGCTATGAGGCGAATAGCAACATGAAACGTGCTAAAAAATTCGATCGGAAGTTTTGAGCAATTGAACAATATGCGTGCTTTCCTTCGTAACTTTTGTTTCCTAAGGGAAATAGAGCGTACGCCGCACACAATGCGATCTCTTAGCATGCAGTCAAGGTATGTGCCATAGTTACAGTTGTCTGCTATGCGGCGAATAGCAACATAAAACGTGCTAAAAAATTCGATCGGAAGTTATGAGCAATTGAACAAAGTTAGGTCTTTCCTTGGCAACATTTGTTTCTGTAGGGAAATAGAGCGTACGCCGCAAACAATGCGATATCTTAGCATGCGGTCAAGGTATGTGCCAAAGTTACAGTTGTCTGCTATGGGGCGGTCATCAACATGAAACATGCTAAAAAAATCGATCGGAAGTTTTGAGCAATTGAACAATGTGCGTGCTTTCCTTCGTAACTTTTTTTTCCTAAGGGAAATAGAGCGTACGCCGCACACTATGCGATCTCTTAGCATGCATTCAAGGTATGTGCCAAAGTTACAGTTGTCTGCTATGAGGCGAATAGCAACATGAAACGTGCTAAAAAATTTGATCGGAAGTTTTGAGCAATTGAACAATATGCGTGCTTTCCTTCGTAACTTTTGCTTCCTAAGGGAAATAGAACGTACGCCGCACACAATGCGATCTCTTAGCATGCAGTCAAGGTATGTGCCAAAGTTACAGTTGTCTGCTATGCGGCGAATAGCAACATAAAACGTGCTAAAAAATAGGATCGGATGTTTTGGCAATTGAACAATGTGCGTGCTTTCCTTCGTAACTTTTGTTTCCTAAGGGAAATAGAGCGTACGCCGCACACTATGCGATCTCTTAGCATGCAGTCAAGGTATGTGCCAAAGTTACAGTTGTCTTCTATGCGGCGAATAGCAACATAAAACGTGCTAAAAAATTCGATCGGAAGTTATGAGCAATTGAACAAAGTGAGGTCTTTCCTTGGTAACATTTGTTTCTGTAGGGAAATAGAGCGTACGCCGCAAACAATGCGATATCTTAGCATGCGGTCAAGGTATGTGCCAAAGTTACAGTTGTCTGCTATGGGGCGGTCATCAACATGAAACGTGCTAAAAAATTCGATCGGAAGTTTTGAGCAATTGAACAATGTGCGTGCTTTCCTTCGTAACTTTTTTTTCCTAAGGGAAATAGAGCGTACGGCGCACACTATGCGATCTCTTAGCATGCAGTCAAGGTATGTGCCAAAGTTACAGTTGTCTGCTATGAGGCGAATAGCAACATGAAACGTGCTAAAAAATTCGTTCAGAAGTTTTGAGCAATTGAACAATGTGCGTGCTTTCCTTCGTAACTTTTGTTTCCTAAGGGAAATAGAGCGTACGCCGCACACTATGTGATCTCTTAGCATGCGGTCAAGGTATGTGCCAAAGTTACAGTTGTCTGCTATGCGGCGAATAGCAACACAAAACGTGCTAAAAGATTCGATCGGAAGTAATGAGCAATTGAACAAAATGAGGTATTTCCTTGGTAACATTGTTTCTGTAGGGGAATAGAGCGTACGACGCACACAATGCGATATCTTAGCATGCGGTCAAGGTATGTGCCAAAGTTACAGTTGTCTGCTATGGGGCGATCATCAACATGAAGCGTGCTAAAAAATTCGATCGGAAGTTTTGAGCAATTGAACAATGTGCGTGCTTTCCTTCGTAACTTTTGTTTCCTAAGGGAAATAGAGCGTACGCCGCACACAATGCGATCTCTTAGCATGCAGTCAAGGTATGTGCCAAAGTTACAGTTGTCTGCTATGAGGCGAATAGCAACATGAAACGTGCTAAAAAATTCGTTCGGAAGGTTTGAGCAATTGAACAATGTGCGTGCTTTCCTTCGTAACTTTTGTTTCCTAAGGGAAATAGAGCGTACGCCGCTCACAATGCGATCTCTTAGCATGCAGTCAAGGTATGTGCGAAAGTTACAGTTGTCTGCTATGCGGCGAATATCAACATATTAAACGTGCTGAAAAATTCGATCGGAAGTTTTGAGCAATTGAATAATGTACGTGCTTTCCTTTGTAACTTTTGTTTCCTAAGGGAAATAGAGCGTACGCCGCACACAATGCGATCTCTTAGCATGCAGTAGAGGTATGTGCCAAAATTACAGTTGTCTGCTATGAGGCGAATAGCAACATGAAACGTGCTAAAAAATTCGATCGGAAGTTTTGAGCAATTGAACAATATGCGTGCTTTCCTTCGTAACTTTTGTTTCCTAAGGGAAATAGAGCGTACGCCGCACACAATGCGATCTCTTAGCATGCAGTCAAGGTATATGCCATAGTTACAGTTGTCTGCTATGCGGCGAATAGCAACATAAAACGTGCTAAAAAATTCGATCGGAAGTTATGAGCAATTGAACAAAGTGAGGTCTTTCCTTGGCAACATTTGTTTCTGTAGGGAAATAGAGCGTACGCCGCAAACAATGCGATATCTTAGCATGCGGTCAAGGTATGTGCCAAAGTTGCAGTTGTCTGCTATGGGGCGGTCATCAACATGAAACGTGCTAAAAAAATCGATCGGAAGTTTTGAGCCATAGAACAATGTGCGTGCTTTCTTTCGTAACTTTTTTTTCCTAAGGGAAATAGAGCGTACGCCGCACACTATGCGATCTCTTAGCATGCGGTCAAGGTATGTGCGAAAGTTACAGTTGTCTGCTATGCGGCGAATATCAACATACGAAACGTGCTGAAAAATTCGATCGGAAGTTTTGAGCAATTGAACAATGTGCGTCCTTTCCTTCGTAACTTTTGTTTCCTAAGGGAAATAGAGCGTACGCCGCACACAATGCGATCTCTTAGCATGCAGTCAAGGTATGTCCCAAAGTTACAGTTGTCTGCTATGAGGCGAATAGCAACATGACAGTGCTAAAAATTTCGTTCGGAAGTTTTGAGCAATTGAACAATGTGCGTGCTTTCCTTCGTAACTTTTGTTTCCTAAGGGAAATAGTGCGTACGCCGCACACAATGCGATCTCTTAGCATGCAGTCAAGGTATGTGCCAAAGTTACAGTTGTCTGCTATGAGGCGAATAGCAACATGAAACGTGCTAAAAAATTCGTTCAGAAGGTTTGAGCAATTGAACATTGTGCGTGCTTTCCTTCGTAACTTTTGTTTCCTAAGGGAAATAGACGGTACGCCGCACACAATGCGATCTCTTAGCATGCAGTCAAGGTATGTGCCAAAGTTACAGTTGTCTGCTATGAGGCGAATAGCAACATGACAGTGCTAAAAATTTCGTTCGGAAGTTTTGAGCAATTGAACAATGTGCGTGCTTTCCTTCGTAACTTTTGTTTCCTAAGGGAAATAGAGCGAACGCCGCACACAATGCGATCTCTTAGCATGCAGTCAAGGTATGTGCCAAAGTTACAGTTGTCTGCTAAGCGCCGATCATCAACATGAAACGTGCTAAAAAATAGGATCGGATGTTTCGGCAATTGAACAATGTGCGTGCTTTTCTTCGTAACTTTTGTTTCCCAAGGGAAATAGAGCGTACGCCGCACACTATGCGATCTCTTAGCATGCAGTCAAGGTATGTGCCAAAGTTACAGTTGTCTTCTATGCGGCGAATAGCAACATAAAACGTGCTAAAAAATTCGATCGGAAGTTTTGAGCAATTGAACAATGTACGTGCTTTCCTTCGTAACTTTTGTTTCCTAAGGGAAATAGAGCGTACGCCGATCACAATGCGATCTCTTAGCATGCAGTCAAGGTATGTGCGAAAGTTACAGTTGTCTGCTATGCGGCGAATATCAACATATTAAATGTGCTGAAAAATTCGATCGGAAGTTTTGAGCAATTGAACAATGTACGTGCTTTCCTTCGTAACTTTTGTTTCCTAAGGGAAATAGAGCGTACGCCGCACACAATGCGATCTCTTAGCATGCAGTCAAGGTACGTGCCAAAGTTACAGTTGTCTGCTATGAGGCGAATAGCAACATGAAACGTTCTAAAAAATTCGATCGGAAGTTTTGAGCAATTGAACAATATGCGTGCTTTCCTTCGTAACTTTTGCTTCCTAAGGGAAATAGAACGTACGCCGCACACAATGCGATCTCTTAGCATGCAGTCAAGGTATGTGCCAAAGTTACAGTTGTCTGCTAAGCTGCGATCATCAACATGAAACGTGCTAAAAAATAGGATCGGATGTTTTGGCAATTGAACAATGTGCGTGCTTTCCTTCGTAACTTTTGTTTCCTAAGGGAAATAGAGCGTACGCCGCACACAATGCGATCTCTTAGCATGCAGTCAAGGTATGTGCCAAAGTTACAGTTGTCTGCTATGAGGCGAATAGCAAAATAAAACGTGCTAAAAAAATTCGATCGGCAGTTATGAGCAATTGAACAAAGTGAGGTCTTTCCTTGGTAACATTTGTTTCTGAAAGGAAATAGAGCGTACGCCGCACACAATGCGATACCTTAGCATGCGGTCAAGGAATGTGCGAAAGTTACAGTTGTCTGCTATGCGGCGAATATCAACATATGAAACGTGCTGAAAAATTCGATCGGAAGTTTTGAGCAATTGAACAATGTGCGTGCTTTCCTTCGTAACTTTTTTTTCCTAAGGGAAATGGAGCGTACGCCGCACACTATGCGATCTCTTAGCATGCAGTCAAGGTATGTGCCAAAGTTACAGTTGTCTTCTATGCGGCGAATAGCAACATAAAACGTGCTAAAAAATTCGATCGGAAGTTATGAGCAATTGAGCAAAGTGAGGTCTTTCCTTGGAAACATTTGTTTCTGTAGGGAAATAGAGCGTACGCCGCACACAATGCGATATGTTAGCATGCGGTCAAGGTATGTGCCAAAGTTACAGTTGTCTGCTATGGGGAGATCATCAACAAGAAACGTGCTAAAAAATTCGATCGGAAATTTTGAGCAATTGAACAATCTGCGTGCTTTCCTTCGTAACTTTTGCTTCCTAAGGGAAATAGAGCGTACGCCGCACACAATGCGATCTCTTAGCATGCAGTCAAGGTATGTGCCAAAGTTACAGTTGTCTGCTATGAGGCGAATAGCAACATGACAGTGCTAAAAATTTAGTTCGGAAGTTTTGAGCAATTGAACAATGTGCGTGCTTTCCTTCGTAACTTTTGTTTCCTAAGGGAAATAGAGCGAACGCCGCACACAATGCGATCTCTTAGCATGCAGTCAAGGTATGTGCCAAAGTTACAGTTGTCTTCTATGCGGCGAATAGCAACATAAAAGGTGCTAAAAGATTCGATCGGAAGTTATGAGCAATTGAACAAAATGAGGTATTTCCTTGGTAACATTTGTTTTCTGTTGGGAAATAGAGCGTACGCCGCACACATTGCGATATCTTAGCATGCGGTCAAGGTATGTGCCAAAGTTACAGTTGTCTGCTATGGGGCGATCATCAACATGAAGCGTGCTAAAAAATTCGATCGGAAGTTTTGAGCAATTGAACAATGTGCGTGCTTTCCTTCGTAACTTTTGTTTCCTTAGGGAAATAGTGCGTACGCCGCACACAATGCGATCTCTTAGCATGCAGTCAAGGTATGTGCCAAAGTTACAGTTGTCTGCTATGAGGCGAATAGCAACATGAAACGTGCTAAAAAATTCGTTCGGAAGGTTTGAGCAATTGAACATTGTGCGTGCTTTCCTTCGTAACTTTTGTTTCCTAAGGGAAATAGAGCGTACGCCGCTCACAATGCGATCTCTTAGCATGCAGTCAAGGTATGTGCGAAAGTTACAGTTGTCTGCTATGCGGCGAATATCAACATATTAAACGTGCTGAAAAATTCGATCGGAAGTTTTGAGCAATTGAACAATGTACGTGCTTTCCTTCGTCACTTTTGTTTCCTAAGGGAAATAGAGCGTACGCCGCACACAATGCGATCTCTTAGCATGCAGTCAAGGTATGTGCCAAAGTTACAGTTGTCTGCTATGAGGCGAATAGCAACATGAAACGTGCTAAAAAATTCAATCGGAAGTTTTGAGCAATTGAACAATATGCGTGCTTTCCTTCGTAACTTTTGCTTCCTAAGGGAAATAGAACGTACGCCGCACACAATGCGATCTCTTAGCATGCAGTCAAGGTATGTGCCAAAGTTACAGTTGTCTGCTATGCGGCGAATAGCAACATAAAACGTGCTAAAAAATAGGATCGGATGTTTTGGCAATTGAACATTGTGCGTGCTTTCCTTCGTAACTTTTGTTTCCTAAGGGAAATAGAGCGTACGCCGCACACTATGCGATCTCTTAGCATGCAGTCAAGGTATGTGCGAAAGTTACAGTTGTCTTCTATGCGGCGAATAGCAACATAAAACGTGCTAAAAAATTCGATCGGAAGTTATGAGCAATTGAACAATGTACGTGCTTTCCTTCGTAACTTTTGTTTCCTAAGGGAAATAGAGCGTACGCCGCTCACAATGCGATCTCTTAGCATGCAGTCAAGGTATGTGCGAAAGTTACAGTTGTCTGCTGTGCGGCGAATATCAACATAATAAACGTGCTGAAAAATTCGATCGGAAGTTTTGAGCAATTGAACAATGTACGTGCTTTCCTTCGTAACTTTTGTTTCCTAAGGGAAATAGAGCGTACGCCGCACACAATGCGATCTCTTAGCATGCAGTCAAGGTATGTGCCAAAGTTACAGTTGTCTGCTATGAGGCGAATAGCAACATGAAACGTGCTAAAAAATTCGATCGGAAGTTTTGAGCAATTGAACAATATGCGTGCTTTCCTTCGTAACTTTTGCTTCCTAAGGGAAATAGAACGTACGCCGCACACAATGCGATCTCTTAGCATGCAGTCAAGGTATGTGCTAAAGTTACAGTTGTCTTCTATGCGGCGAATAGCAACATAAAACGTGCTAAAAAATTCGATCGGAAGTTATGAGCAATTGAAAAAAGTGAGGTCTTTCCTTGGTAACATTTGTTTCTGTAGGGAAATAGAGCGTACGCCGCAAACAATGCGATATCTTAGCATGCGGTCAAGGTATGTGCCAAAGTTACAGTTGTCTGCTATGGGGCGGTCATCAACATGAAACGTGCTAAAAAATTCGATCGGAAGTTTTGAGCAATTGAACAATGTGCGTGCTTTCCTTCGTAACTTTTGTTTCCTAAGGGAAATAGAGCGTACGCCGCACACAATGCGATCTCTTAGCATGCAGTCAAGGTATGTGCCAAAGTTACAGTTGTCTGCTATGAGGCGAATAGCAAAATAAAACGTGCTAAAAAAATTCGATCGGCAGTTATGAGCAATTGAACAAAGTGAGGTCTTTCCTTGGTAACATTTGTTTCTGAAAGGAAATAGAGCGTACGCCGCACACAATGCGATACCTTAGCATGCGGTCAAGGAATGTGCGAAAGCTACAGTTGTCTGCTATGCGGCGAATATCAACATATGAAACGTGCTGAAAAATTCGATCGGAAGTTTTTAGCAATTGAACAATGTGCGTGCTTTCCTTCGTATCTTTTTTTTCCTAAGGGAAATGGAGCGTACGCCGCACACTATGCGATCTCTTAGCATGCAGTCAAGGTATGTGCCAAAGTTACAGTTGTCTGCTATGAGGCGAATAGCAACATGAAACGTGCTAAAAAATTCGTTCAGAAGTTTTGAGCAATTGAACAATGTGCGTGCTTTCCTTCGTAACTTTTGTTTCCTAAGGGAAATAGAGCGTACGCCGCACACTATGCGATCTCTTAG
Organism: Amblyomma maculatum; assembly: GCF_055883805.1. Lineage (NCBI taxonomy): Eukaryota > Metazoa > Arthropoda > Arachnida > Ixodida > Ixodidae > Amblyomma > Amblyomma maculatum. Next base: position 185,479,390 of record NC_139349.1, read on the forward strand.
CATGCGGTCAAGGTATGTGCCAAAGTTACAGTTGTCTGCTATGCGGCGAATAGCAACATAAAACGTGCTAAAAGATTCGATCGGAAGTTATGAGCAATTGAACAAAATGAGGTATTTCCTTGGTAACATTTATTTCTGTAGGGAAATAGAGCGTACGACGCACACAATGCGATATCTTAGCATGCGGTCAAGGTATGTGCCAAAGTTACAGTTGTCTGCTATGGGGCGATCATCAACATGAAGCGTGCTAAAAAATTCGATCGGAAGTTTTGAGCAATTGAACAATGTGCGTGTTTTCCTTGGTAACATTTATTTCTGTAGGGAAATAGAGCGTACGACGCACACAATGCGATATCTTAGCATGCGGTCAAGGTATGTGCCAAAGTTACAGTTGTCTGCTATGGGGCGATCATCAACATGAAGCGTGCTAAAAAATTCGATCGGAAGTTTTGAGCAATTGAACAATGTGCGTGCTTTCCTTCGTAACTTTTGTTTCCTAAGGGAAATAGAGCGAACGCCGCACACAATGCGATCTCTTAGCATGCAGTCAAGGTATGTGCCAAAGTTACAGTTGTCTTCTATGCGGCGAATAGCAACATAAAAGGTGCTAAAAGATTCGATCGGAAGTTATGAGCAATTGAACAAAATGAGGTATTTCCTTGGTAACATTTGTTTTCTGTTGGGAAATAGAGCGTACGCCGCACACAATGCGATATCTTAGCATGCGGTCAAGGTATGTGCCAAAGTTACAGTTGTCTGCTATGGGGCGATCATCAACATGAAGCGTGCTAAAAAATTCGATCGGAAGTTTCGAGCAATTGAACAATGTGCGTGCTTTCCTTCGTAACTTTTGTTTCCTAAGGGAAATAGTGCGTACGCCGCACACAATGCGATCTCTTAGCATGCAGTCAAGGTATGTGCCAAAGTTACAGTTGTCTGCTATGAGGCGAATAGCAACATGAAACGTGCTAAAAAATTCGTTCGGAAGGTTTGAGCAATTGAACATTGTGCGTGCTTTCCTTCGTAACTTTTGTTTCCTAAGGGAAATAGAGCGTACGCCGCTCACAATGCGATCTCTTAGCATGCAGTCAAGGTATGTGCGAAAGTTACAGTTGTCTGCTATGCGGCGAATATCAACATATTAAACGTGCTGAAAAATTCGATCGGAAGTTTTGAGCAATTGAACAATGTACGTGCTTTCCTTCGTAACTTTTGTTTCCTAAGGGAAATAGAGCGTACGCCGCACACAATGCGATCTCTTAGCATGCAGTCAAGGTATGTGCCAAAGTTACAGTTTTCTGCTATGAGGCGAATAGCAACATGAAACGTGCTAAAAAATTAGATCGGAAGTTTTGAGCAATTGAACAATATGCGTGCTTTCCTTCGTAACTTTTGCTTCCTAAGGGAAATAGAACGTACGCCGCACACAATGCGATCTCTTAGCATGCAGTCAAGGTATGTGCCAAAGTTACAGTTGTCTGCTATGCGGCGAATAGCAACATAAAACGTGCTAAAAAATAGGATCGGATGTTTTGGCAATTCAACAATGTGCGTGCTTTCCTTCGTAACTTTTGTTTCCTAAGGGAAATAGAGCGTACGCCGCACACTATGCGATCTCTTAGCATGCAGTCAAGGTATGTGCCAAAGTTACAGTTGTCTTCTATGCGGCGAATAGCAACATAAAACGTGCTAAAAAATTCGATCGGAAGTTATGAGCAATTGAACAATGTACGTGCTTTCCTTCGTAACTTTTGTTTCCTAAGGGAAATAGAGCGTACGCCGCTCACAATGCGATCTCTTAGCATGCAGTCAAGGTATGTGCGAAAGTTACAGTTGTCTGCTATGCGGCGAATATCAACATATTAAACGTGCTGAAAAATTCGATCGGAAGTTTTGAGCAATTGAACAATGTACGTGCTTTCCTTCGTAACTTTTGTTTCCTAAGGGAAATAGAGCGTACGCCGCACACAATGCGATCTCTTAGCATGCAGTCAAGGTATGTGCCAAAGTTACAGTTGTCTGCTATGAGGCGAATAGCAACATATTAAACGTGCTGAAAAATTCGATCGGAAGTTTTGAGCAATTGAACAATGTACGTGCTTTCCTTCGTAACTTTTGTTTCCTAAGGGAAATAGAGCGTACGCCGCACACAATGCGATCTCTTAGCATGCAGTCAAGGTATGTGCCAAAGTTACAGTTGTCTGCTATGAGGCGAATAGCAACATGAAACGTGCTAAAAAATTCGATCGGAAGTTTTGAGCAATTGAACAATATGCGTGCTTTCCTTCGTAACTTTTGCTTCCTAAGGGAAATAGAACGTACGCCGCACACAATGCGATCTCTTAGCATGCAGTCAAGGTATGTACCAAAGTTACAGTTGTCTGCTAAGCGGCGATCATCAACATGAAACGTGCTAAAAAATAGGATCGGATGTTTTGGCAATTGAACAATGTGCGTGCTTTCCTTCGTAACTTTTGTTTCCTAAGGGAAATAGAGCGTACGCCGCACACTATGCGATCTCTTAGCATGCAGTCAAGGTATGTGCCAAAGTTACAGTTGTCTTCTATGCGGCGAATAGCAACATAAAACGTGCTAAAAAATTCGATCGGAAGTTATGAGCAATTGAAAAAAGTGAGGTCTTTCCTTGGTAACATTTGTTTCTGTAGGGAAATAGAGCGTATGCCGCACACAATGCGATACCTTAGCATGCGGTCAAGGTATGTGCGAAAGTTACAGTTGTCTGCTATGCGGCGAATATCAACATACGAAACGTGCTGAAAAATTCGATCGGAAGTTTTGAGCAATTGAACAATGTGCGTCCTTTCCTTCGTAACTTTTGTTTCCTAAGGGAAACAGAGCGTACGCCGCACAAAATGCTATCCCTTAGCATGCGGTCAAGGTATGTGCCAAAATTACAGTTGTCTTCTATGCGGCAAGTAGCAACATAAAACGTGCTAAAAAATTCGATCGGAAGTTATGAGCAATTGAGCAAAGTGAGGTCTTACCTTGGTAACATTTGTTTCTGTAGGGAAATAGAGCGTACGCCGCACACAATGTGATATGTTAGCATGCGGTCAAGGTATGTGCCAAAGTTACAGTTGCCTGCTATGGGGAGATCATCAACAAGAAACGTGCTAAAAAATTCGATCGGAAATTTTGAGCAATTGAACAATGTGCGTGCTTTCCTTCGTAACTTTTGCTTCCTAAGGGAAATAGAGCGTACGCCGCACACAATGCGATCTCTTAGCATGCAGTCAAGGTATGTGCCAAAGTTACAGTTGTCTGCTATGAGGCGAATAGCAACATGACAGTGCTAAAAATTTCGTTCGGAAGTTTTGAGCAATTGAACAATGTGCGTCCTTTCCTTCGTAACTTTTGTTTCCTAAGGGAAACAGAGCGTACGCCGCACAAAAGGCTATCCCTTAGCATGCGGTCAAGGTATGTGCCAAAATTACAGTTGTCTTCTATGCGGCAAGTAGCAACATAAAACGTGCTAAAAAATTCGATCGGAAGTTATGAGCAATTGAGCAAAGTGAGGTCTTTCCTTGCTAACATTTGTTTCTGTAGGGAAAAAGAGCGTACGCCGCACACAATGCGATATGTTAGCATGCGGTCAAGGTATGTGCCAAAGTTACAGTTGTCTGCTATGGGGAGATCATCAACAATAAACGTGCTAAAAAATTCGATCGGAAATTTTGAGCAATTGAACAATGTGCGTGCTTTCCTTCGTAACTTTTGTTTCCTAAGGGAAATAGAGCGAACGCCGCACACAATGCGATCTCTTAGCATGCAGTCAAGGTATGTGCCAAAGTTACAGTTGTCTTCTATGCGGCGAATAGCAACATAAAAGGTGCTAAAAGATTCGATCGGAAGTTATGAGCAATTGAACAAAATGAGGTATTTCCTTGGTAACATTTGTTTTCTGTTGGGAAATAGAGCGTACGCCGCACACATTGCGATATCTTAGCATGCGGTCAAGGTATGTGCCAAAGTTACAGTTGTCTGCTATGAGGCGAATAGCAACATGAAACGTGCTAAAAAATTCGTTCGGAAGGTTTGAGCAATTGAACATTGTGCGTGCTTTCCTTCGTAACTTTTGTTTCCTAAGGGAAATAGAGCGTACGCCGCTCACAATGCGATCTCTTAGCATGCAGTCAAGGTATGTGCGAAAGTTACAGTTGTCTGCTATGCGGCGAATATCAACATATTAAACGTGCTGAAAAATTCGATCGGAAGTTTTGAGCAATTTAACAATGTACGTGCTTTCCTTCGTCACTTTTGTTTCCTAAGGGAAATAGAGCGTACGCCGCACACAATGCGATCTCTTAGCATGCAGTCAAGGTATGTGCCAAAGTTACAGTTGTCTGCTATGAGGCGAATAGCAACATGAAACGTGCTAAAAAATTCGATCGGAAGTTTTGAGCAATTGAACAATATGCGTGCTTTCCTTCGTAACTTTTGCTTCCTAAGGAAAATAGAACGTACGCCGCACACAATGCGATCTCTTAGCATGCAGTCAAGGTATGTGCCAAAGTTACAGTTGTCTGCTATGCGGCGAATAGCAACATAAAACGTGCTAAAAAATAGGATCGGATGTTTTGGCAATTGAACAATGTGCGTGCTTTCCTTCGTAACTTTTGCTTCCTAAGGGAAATAGAACGTACGCCGCACACAATGCGATCTCTTAGCATGCAGTCAAGGTATGTACCAAAGTTACAGTTGTCTGCTAAGCGGCGATCATCAACATGAAACGTGCTAAAAAATAGGATCGGATGTTTTGGCAATTGAACAATGTGCGTGCTTTCCTTCGTAACTTTTGTTTCCTAAGGGAAATAGAGCGTACGCCGCACACTATGCGATCTCTTAGCATGCAGTCAAGGTATGTGCCAAAGTTACAGTTGTCTTCTATGCGGCGAATAGCAACATAAAACGTGCTAAAAAATTCGATCGGAAGTTATGAGCAATTGAAAAAAGTGAGGTCTTTCCTTGGTAACATTTGTTTCTGTAGGGAAATAGAGCGTACGCCGCAAACAATGCGATATCTTAGCATGCGGTCAAGGTATATGCCAAAGTTACAGTTGTCTGCTATGGGGCGGTCATCAACATGAAACGTGCTAAAAAATTCGATCGGAAGTTTTGAGCAATTGAACAATGTGCGTGCTTTCCTTCGTAACTTTTCTTTCCTAAGGGAAATAGAGCGTACGCCGCACACAATGCGATCTCTTAGCATGCAGTCAAGGTATGTGCCAAAGTTACAGTTGTCTGCTATGAGGCGAATAGCAAAATAAAACGTGCTAAAAAAATTCGATCGGCAGTTATGAGCAATTGAACAAAGTGAGGTCTTTCCTTGGTAACATTTGTTTCTGAAAGGAAATAGAGCGTATGCCGCACACAATGCGATACCTTAGCATGCGGTCAAGGTATGTGCGAAAGTTACAGTTGTCTGCTATGCGGCGAATATCAACATACGAAACGTGCTGAAAAATTCGATCGGAAGTTTTGAGCAATTGAACAATGTGCGTCCTTTCCTTCGTAACTTTTGTTTCCTAAGGGAAACAGAGCGTACGCCGCACAAAATGCTATCCCTTAGCATGCGGTCAAGGTATGTGCCAAAATTACAGTTGTCTTCTATGCGGCAAGTAGCAACATAAAACGTGCTAAAAAATTCGATCGGAAGTTATGAGCAATTGAGCAAAGTGAGGTCTTACCTTGGTAACATTTGTTTCTGTAGGGAAATAGAGCGTACGCCGCACACAATGCGATATGTTAGCATGCGGTCAAGGTATGTGCCAAAGTTACAGTTGCCTGCTATGGGGAGATCATCAACAAGAAACGTGCTAAAAAATTCGATCGGAAATTTTGAGCAATTGAACAATGTGCGTGCTTTCCTTCGTAACTTTTGTTTCCTAAGGGAAATAGAGCGTACGCCGCACACTATGCGATCTCTTACCATGCAGTCAAGGTATGTGCGAAAGTTACAGTTGTCTTCTATGCGGCGAATAGCAACATAAAACGTGCTAAAAAATTCGATCGGAAGTTATGAGCAATTGAACAATGTACGTGCTTTCCTTCGTAACTTTTGTTTCCTAAGGGAAATAGAGCGTACGCCGCTCACAATGCGATCTCTTAGCATGCAGTCAAGGTATGTGCGAAAGTTACAGTTGTCTGCTATGCGGCGAATAGCAACATAAAACGTGCTAAAAAATAGGATCGGATGTTTTGGCAATTGAACAATGTGCGTGCTTTCCTTCGTAACTTTTGTTTCCTAAGGGAAATAGAGCGTACGCCGCACACTATGCGATCTCTTAGCATGCAGTCAAGGTATGTGCGAAAGTTACAGTTGTCTTCTATGCGGCGAATAGCAACATAAAACGTGCTAAAAAATTCGATCGGAAGTTATGAGCAATTGAACAATGTACGTGCTTTCCTTCGTAACTTTTGTTTCCTAAGGGAAATAGAGCGTACGCCGCTCACAATGCGATCTCTTAGCATGCAGTCAAGGTATGTGCGAAAGTTACAGTTGTCTGCTATGCGGCGAATATCAACATATTAAACGTGCTAAAAAATTCGATCGGAAGTTTTGAGCAATTGAACAATGTACGTGCTTTCCTTCGTAACTTTTGTTTCCTAAGGGAAATAGAGCGTACGCCGCACACAATGCGATCTCTTAGCATGCAGTCAAGGTATGTGCCAAAGTTACAGTTGTCTGCTATGAGGCGAATAGCAACATATTAAACGTGCTGAAAAATTCGATCGGAAGTTTTGAGCAATTGAACAATGTACGTGCTTTCCTTCGTAACTTTTGTTTCCTAAGGGAAATAGAGCGTACGCCGCACACAATGCGATCTCTTAGCATGCAGTCAAGGTATGTGCCAAAGTTACAGTTGTCTGCTATGAGGCGAATAGCAACATGAAACGTGCTAAAAAATTCGATCGGAAGTTTTGAGCAATTGAACAATATGCGAGCTTTCCTTCGTAACTTTTGCTTCCTAAGGGAAATAGAACGTACGCCGCACACAATGCGATCTCTTAGCATGCAGTCAAGGTATGTGCCAAAGTTACAGTTGTCTGCTAAGCGGCGATCATCAACATGAAACGTGCTAAAAAATAGGATCGGATGTTTTGGCAATTGAACAATGTGCGTGATTTCCTTCGTAACTTTTGTTTCCTAAGGGAAATAGAGCGTACGCCGCACACTATGCGATCTCTTAGCATGCAGTCAAGGTATGTGCCAAAGTTACAGTTGTCTTCTATGCGGCGAATAGCAACATAAAACGTGCTAAAAAATTCGATCGGAAGTTATGAGCAATTGAAAAAAGTGAGGTCTTTCCTTGGTAACATTTGTTTCTGTAGGGAAATAGAGCGTACGCCGCAAACAATGCGATATCTTAGCATGCGGTCAAGGTATGTGCCAAAGTTACAGTTGTCTGCTATGGGGCGATCATCAACATGAAGCGTGCTAAAAAATTCGATCGGAAGTTTTGAGCAATTGAACAATGTGCGTGCTTTCCTTCGTAACTTTTGTTTCCTAAGGGAAATAGAGCGTACGCCGCACACAATGTGATCTCTTAGCATGCAGTCAAGGTATGTGCCAAAGTTACAGTTGTCTGCTATGAGGCGAATAGCAAAATAAAACGTGCTAAAAAAATTCGATCGGCAGTTATGAGCAATTGAACAAAGTGAGGTCTTTCCTTGGTAACATTTGTTTCTGAAAGGAAATAGAGCGTACGCCGCACACAATGCGATACCTTAGCATGCGGTCAAGGAATGTGCGAAAGTTACAGTTGTCTGCTATGCGGCGAATATCAACATATGAAACGTGCTGAAAAATTCGATCGGAAGTTTTGAGCAATTGAACAATGTGCGTGCTTTCCTTCGTAACTTTTTTTCCTAAGGGAAATGGAGCGTACGCCGCACACTATGCGATCTCTTAGCATGCAGTCAAGGTATGTGCCAAAGTTACAGTTGTCTTCTATGCGGCGAATAGCAACATAAAACGTGCTAAAAAATTTGATCGGAAGTTATGAGCAGTTGAACAAAGTGAGGTCTTTCCTTGTTAACATTTGTTTCTGTAGGGAAATAGAGCGTACGCCGCAAACAATGCGATATCTTAGCATGCGGTCAAGGTATGTGCCAAAGTTACAGTTGTCTGCTATGGGGCGGTCATCAACATGAAACGTGCTAAAAAATTCGATCGGAAGTTTTGAGCAATTGAACAATGTGCGTGCTTTCCTTCGTAACTTTTTTTTCCTAAGGGAAATAGAGCGTACGGCGCACACTATGCGATCTCTTAGCATGCAGTCAAGGTATGTGCCAAAGTTACAGTTGTCTGCTATGAGGCGAATAGCAACATGAAACGTGCTAAAAAATTCGTTCAGAAGTTTTGAGCAATTGAACAATGTGCGTGCTTTCCTTCGTAACTTTTGTTTCCTAAGGGAAATAGAGCGTACGCCGCACACTATGCGATCTCTTAGCATGCGGTCAAGGTATGTGCCAAAGTTACAGTTGTCTGCTATGCGGCGAATAGCAACATAAAACGTGCTAAAAGATTCGATCGGAAGTTATGAGCAATTGAACAAAATGAGGTATTTCCTTGGTAACATTTATTTCTGTAGGGAAATAGGGCGTGCGACGCACACAATGCGATATCTTAGCATGCGGTCAAGGTATGTGCCAAAGTTACAGTTGTCTGCTATGGGGCGATCATCAACATGAAGCGTGCTAAAAAATTCGATCGGAAGTTTTGAGCAATTGAACAATGTGCGTGTTTTCCTTCGTAACTTTTGTTTCCTAAGGGAAATAGTGCGTACGCCGCACACAATGCGATCTCTTAGCATGCAGTCAAGGTATGTGCCAAAGTTACAGTTGTCTGCTATGAGGCGAATAGCAACATGAAACGTGCTAAAAAATTCGTTCGGAAGGTTTGAGCAATTGAACATTGTGCGTGCTTTCCTTCGTAACTTTTGTTTCCTAAGGGAAATAGAGCGTACGCCGCTCACAATGCGATCTCTTAGCATGCAGTCAAGGTATGTGCGAAAGTTACAGTTGTCTGCTATGCGGCGAATATCAACATATTAAACGTGCTGAAAAATTCGATCGGAAGTTTTGAGCAATTGAACAATGTACGTGCTTTCCTTCGTAACTTTTGTTTCCTAAGGGAAATAGAGCGTACGCCGCACACAATGCGATCTCTTAGCATGCAGTCAAGGTATGTGCCAAAGTTACAGTTTTCTGCTATGAGGCGAATAGCAACATGAAACGTGCTAAAAAATTCTATCGGAAGTTTTGAGCAATTGAACAATATGCGTGCTTTCCTTCGTAACTTTTGCTTCCTAAGGGAAATAGAACGTACGCCGCACACAATGCGATCTCTTAGCATGCAGTCAAGGTATGTGCCAAAGTTACAGTTGTCTGCTATGAGGCGAATAGCAACATGACAGTGCTAAAAATTTCGTTCGGAAGTTTTGAGCAATTGAACAATGTGCGTGCTTTCCTTCGTAACTTTTGTTTCCTAAGGGAAATAGAGCGTACGCCGCACACTATGCGATCTCTTAGCATGCAGTCAAGGTATGTGCCAAAGTTACAGTTGTCTTCTATGCGGCGAATAGCAACATAAAACGTGCTAAAAAATTCGATCGGAAGTTATGAGCAATTGAAAAAAGTGAGGTCTTTCCTTGGTAACATTTGTTTCTGTAGGGAAATAGAGCGTACGCCGCAAACAATGCGATATCTTAGCATGCGGTCAAGGTATGTGCCAAAGTTACAGTTGTCTGCTATGGGGCGGTCATCAACATGAAACGTGCTAAAAAATTCGATCGGAAGTTTTGAGCAATTGAACAATGTGCGTGCTTTCCTTCGTAACTTTTGTTTCCTAAGGGAAATAGAGCGTACGCCGCACACAATGCGATCTCTTAGCATGCAGTCAAGGTATGTGCCAAAGTTACAGTTGTCTGCTATGCGGCGAATAGCAACATAAAACGTGCTAAAAGATTCGATCGGAAGTTATGAGCAATTGAACAAAATGAGGTATTTCCTTGGTAACATTTATTTCTGTAGGGAAATAGAGCGTACGACGCACACAATGCGATATCTTAGCATGCGGTCAAGGTATGTGCCAAAGTTACAGTTGTCTGCTATGGGGCGATCATCAACATGAAGCGTGCTAAAAAATTCGATCGGAAGTTTTGAGCAATTGAACAATGTGCGTGCTTTCCTTCGTAACTTTTGTTTCCTAAGGGAAATAGAGCGTACGCCGCACACAATGCGATCTCTTAGCATGCAGTCAAGGTATGTGGCAAAGTTACAGTTGTCTGCTATGAGGCGAATAGCAACATGAAACGTGCTAAAAAATTCGTTCGGAAGGTTTGAGCAATTGAACAATGTGCGTGCTTTCCTTCGTAACTTTTGTTTCCTAAGGGAAATAGAGCGTACGCCGCTCACAATGCGATCTCTTAGCATGCAGTCAAGGTATGTGCGAAAGTTACAGTTGTCTGCTATGCGGCGAATATCAACATATTAAACGTGCTGAAAAATTCGATCGGAAGTTTTGAGCAATTGAACAATGTACGTGCTTTCCTTTGTAACTTTTGTTTCCTAAGGGAAATAGAGCGTACGCCGCACACAATGCGATCTCTTAGCATGCAGTCAAGGTATGTGCCAAAGTTACAGTTGCCTGCTATGAGGCGAATAGCAACATGAAACGTGCTAAAAAATTCGATCGGAAGTTTTGAGCAATTGAACAATATGCGTGCTTTCCTTCGTAACTTTTGTTTCCTAAGGGAAATAGAGCGTACGCCGCACACAATGCGATCTCTTAGCATGCAGTCAAGGTATGTGCCTTAGTTACAGTTGTCTGCTATGAGGCGAATAGCAACATGAAACGTGCTAAAAAATTCGATCGGAAGTTTTGAGCAATTGAACAATATGCGTGCTTTCCTTCGAAACTTTTGTTTTCTAAGGGAAATAGAGCGTACGCCGCACACAATGCGATCTCTTAGCATGCAGTCAAGGTATGTGCCAAAGTTAGTTGTCTAATATGCGGCGATCATCAACATGAAACGTGCTAAAAAATACGATCGGAAGTTTTGAGCAATTGAACAATGTGCGTGCTTTCCTTCGTAACTTTTGTTTCCTAAGGGAAATAGAGCGTACGCCGCACACAATGCGATCTCTTAGCATGCAGTCAAGGTATGTGCCAAAGTTACAGTTGTCTGCTATGAGGCGAATAGCAACATGAAACGTGCTAAAAAATTCGTTCGGAAGGTTTGAGCAATTGAACAATGTGCGTGCTTTCCTTCGTAACTTTTGTTTCCTAAGGGAAATAGAGCGTACGCCGCTCACAATGCGATCTCTTAGCATGCAGTCAAGGTATGTGCGAAAGTTACAGTTGTCTGCTATGCGGCGAATATTAACATATTAAACGTGCTGAAAAATTCGATCGGAAGTTTTGAGCAATTGAACAATGTACGTGCTTTCCTTTGTAACTTTTGTTTCCTAAGGGAAATAGAGCGTACGCCGCACACAATGCGATCTTTTAGCATGCAGTCAAGGTATGTGCCAAAGTTACAGTTGCCTGCTATGAGGCGAATAGCAACATGAAACGTGCTAAAGAATTCGATCGGAAGTTTTGAGCAATTGAACAATATGCGTGCTTTCCTTCGTAACTTTTGTTTCCTAAGGGAAATAGAGCGTACGCCGCACAAAATGCGATCTCTTAGCATGCAGTCAAGGTATGTGCCATAGTTACAGTTGTCTGCTATGAGGCGAATAGCAACATGAAACGTGCTAAAAAATTCGATCGGAAGTTTTGAGCAATTGAACAATATGCGTGCTTTCCTTCGAAAGTTTTGTTTTCTAAGGGAAATAGAGCGTACGCCGCACACAATGCGATCTCTTAGCATGCAGTCAAGGTATGTGCCAATGTTACAGTTGTCTAATATCCGGCGATCATCAACATGAAACGTGCTAAAAAATACGATCGGAAGTTTTGAGCAATTGAACAATGTGCGTGCTTTCCTTCGTAACTTTTGTTTCCTAAGGGAAATAGAGCGTACGCCGCACACAATGCGATCTCTTAGCATGCAGTCAAGGTATGTGCCAAAGTTACAGTTGTCTGCTATGAGGCGAATAGCAAAATAAAACGTGCTAAAAAAATTCGATCGGCAGTTATGAGCAATTGAACAAAGTGAGGTCTTTCCTTGGTAACATTTGTTTCTGAAAGGAAATAGAGCGTACGCCGCACACAATGCGATACCTTAGCATGCGGTCAAGGTATGTGCGAAAGTTACAGTTGTCTGCTATGCGGCGAATATCAACATATGAAACGTGCTGAAAAATTCGATCGGAAGTTTTGAGCAATTGAACAATGTGCGTGCTTTCCATCGTAACTTTTTTTTCCTAAGGGAAATAGAGCGTACGCCGCACACTATGCGATCTCTTAGCATGCAGTCAAGGTATGTGCCAAAGTTACAGTTGTCTTCTATGCGGCGAATAGCAACATAAAACGTGCTAAAAAATTCGATCGGAAGTTATGAGCAATTGAACAAAGTGAGGTCTTTCCTTGGTAACATTTGTTTCTGTAGGGAAATAGAGCGTACGCCGCAAACAATGCGATATCTTAGCATGCGGTCAAGGTATGTGCCAAAGTTACAGTTGTCTGCTATGGGGCGGTCATCAACATGAAACGTGCTAAAAAATTCGATCGGAAGTTTTGAGCAATTGAACAATGTGCGTGCTTTCCTTCGTAACTTTTTTTTCCTAAGGGAAATAGAGCGTACGGCGCACACTATGCGATCTCTTAGCATGCAGTCAAGGTATGTGCCAAAGTTACAGTTGTCTGCTATGAGGCGAATAGCAACATGAAACGTGCTAAAAAATTCGTTCAGAAGTTTTGAGCAATTGAACAATGTGCGTGCTTTTCTTCGTAACTTTTGTTTCCTAAGGGAAATAGAGCGTACGCCGCACACTATGCGATCTCTTAGCATGCGGTCAAGGTATGTGCCAAAGTTACAGTTGTCTGCTATGCGGCGAATAGCAACATAAAACGTGCTAAAAGATTCGATCGGAAGTTATGAGCAATTGAACAAAATGAGGTATTTCCTTGGTAACATTTGTTTCTGTAGGGAAATAGAGCGTACGACGCACACAATGCGATATCTTAGCATGCGGTCAAGGTATGTGCCAAAGTTATAGTTGTCTGCTATGGGGCGATCATCAACATGAAGCGTGCTAAAAAATTCGATCGGAAGTTTTGAACAATTGAACAATGTGCGTGCTTTCCTTCGTAACTTTTGTTTCCTAAGGGAAAGAGAGCGTACGCCGCACACAATGCGTTCTCTTCGCATGCAGTCAAGGTATGTGCCAAAGTTACAGTTGTCTGCTATGAGGCGAATAGCAACATGAAACGTGGTAAAAAATTCGTTCGGAAGGTTTGAGCAATTGAACAATGTGCGTGCTTTCCTTTGTAACTTTTGTTTCCTAAGGGAAATAGAACGTACGCCGCTCACAATGCGATCTCTTAGCATGCAGTCAAGGTATGTGCGAAAGTTACAGTTGTCTGCTATGCGGCGAATATCAACATATTAAACGTGCTGAAAAATTCGATCGGAAGTTTTGAGCAATTGAACAATGTACGTGCTTTCCTTCGTAACTTTTGTTTCCTAAGGGAAATAGAGCGTACGCCGCACACAATGCGATCTCTTAGCATGCAGTCAAGGTATGTGCCAAAGTTACAGTTGTCTGCTATGAGGCGAATAGCAACATGAAACGTGCTAAAAAATTCGATCGGAAGTTTTGAGCAATTGAACAATATGCGTGCTTTCCTTCGTAACTTTTGTTTCCTAAGGGAAATAGAGCGTACGCCGCACACAATGCGATCTCTTAGCATGCAGTCAAGGTATGTGCCATAGTTACAGTTGTCTGCTATGAGGCGAATAGCAACATGAAACGTGCTAAAAAATACGATCGGATGTTTTGGCAATTGAACAATGTGCGTGCTTTCCTTCGTAACTTTTGTTTCCTAAGGGAAATAGAGCGTATGCCGCACACAATGCGATCTCTTAGCATGCAGTCAAGGTATGTGCCAAAGTTACAGTTGTCTGCTATGAGGCGAATAGCAAAATAAAACGTGCTAAAAAATTCGATCGGCAGTTATGAGCAATTGAACAAAGTGAGGTCTTTCCTTGGTAACATTTGTTTCTGAAAGGAAATAGAGCGTACGCCGCACACTATGCGATCTCTTAGCATGCAGTCAAGGTATGTGCCAAAGTTACAGTTGTCTTCTATGCGGCGAATAGCAACATAAAACGTCCTAAAAAATTCGATCGGAAGTTATGAGCAATTGAACAAAGTGAGGTCTTTCCTTGGTAACATTTGTTTCTGTAGGGAAATAGAGCGTACGCCGCAAACAATGCGATATCTTAGCATGCGGTCAAGGTATGTGCCAAAGTTACAGTTGTCTGCTATGGGGCGGTCATCAACATGAAACGTGCTAAAAAATTCGATCGGAAGTTTTGAGCAATTGAACAATGTGCGTGCTTTCCTTCGTAACTTTTTTTTCCTAAGGGAAATAGAGCGTACGGCGCACACTATGCGATCTCTTAGCATGCAGTGAAGGTATGTGCCAAAGTTACAGTTGTCTGCTATGAGGCGAATAGCAACATGAAACGTGCTAAAAAATTCGTTCAGAAGTTTTGAACAATTGAACAATGTGCGTGCTTTCCTTCGTAACTTTTGTTTCCTAAGGGAAATAGAGCGTACGCCGCACACAATGCGATCTCTTAGCATGCAGTCAAGGTATGTGCCAAAGTTACAGTTGTCTGCTATGAGGCGAATAGCAACATGACAGTGCTAAAAATTTCGTTCGGAAGGTTTGAGCAATTGAACAATGTGCGTGCTTTCCTTCGTAACTTTTGTTTCCTAAGGGAAATAGAGCGTACGCCGCTCACAATGCGATCTCTTAGCATGCAGTCAAGGTATGTGCGAAAGTTACAGTTGTCTGCTATGCGGCGAATATCAACATATTAAACGTGCTGAAAAATTCGATCGGAAGTTTTGAGCAATTGAACAATGTACGTGCTTTCCTTTGTAACTTTTGTTTCCTAAGGGAAATAGAGCGTACGCCGCACACAATGCGATCTCTTAGCATGCAGTCAAGGTATGTGCCAAAGTTACAGTTGCCTGCTATGAGGCGAATAGCAACATGAAACGTGCTAAAAAATTCGATCGGAAGTTTTGAGCAATTGAACAATATGCGTGCTTTCCTTCGTAACTTTTGTTTCCTAAGGGAAATAGAGCGTACGCCGCACACAATGCGATCTCTTAGCATGCAGTCAAGGTATGTGCCTTAGTTACAGTTGTCTGCTATGAGGCGAATAGCAACATGAAACGTGCTAAAAAATTCGATCGGAAGTTTTGAGCAATTGAACAATATGCGTGCTTTCCTTCGAAACTTTTGTTTTCTAAGGGAAATAGAGCGTACGCCGCACACAATGCGATCTCTTAGCATGCAGTCAAGGTATGTGCCAAAGTTACAGTTGTCTAATATGCGGCGATCATCAACATGAAACGTGCTAAAAAATACGATCGGAAGTTTTGAGCAATTGAACAATGTGCGTGCTTTCCTTCGTAACTTTTGTTTCCTAAGGGAAATAGAGCGTACGCCGCACACAATGCGATCTCTTAGCATGCAGTCAAGGTATGTGCCAAAGTTACAGTTGTCTGCTATGAGGCGAATAGCAACATGAAACGTGCTAAAAAATTCGTTCGGAATGTTTGAGCAATTGAACAATGTGCGTGCTTTCCTTCGTAACTTTTGTTTCCTAAGGGAAATAGAGCGTACGCCGCTCACAATGCGATCTCTTAGCATGCAGTCAAGGTATGTGCGAAAGTTACAGTTGTCTGCTATGCGGCGAATATTAACATATTAAACGTGCTGAAAAATTCGATCGGAAGTTTTGAGCAATTGAACAATGTACGTGCTTTCCTTTGTAACTTTTGTTTCCTAAGGGAAATAGAGCGTACGCCGCACACAATGCGATCTTTTAGCATGCAGTCAAGGTATGTGCCAAAGTTACAGTTGCCTGCTATGAGGCGAATAGCAACATGAAACGTGCTAAAGAATTCGATCGGAAGTTTTGAGCAATTGAACAATATGCGTGCTTTCCTTCGTAACTTTTGTTTCCTAAGGGAAATAGAGCGTACGCCGCACAAAATGCGATCTCTTAGCATGCAGTCAAGGTATGTGCCATAGTTACAGTTGTCTGCTATGAGGCGAATAGCAACATGAAACGTGCTAAAAAATTCGATCGGAAGTTTTGAGCAATTGAACAATATGCGTGCTTTCCTTCGAAAGTTTTGTTTTCTAAGGGAAATAGAGCGTACGCCGCACACAATGCGATCTCTTAGCATGCAGTCAAGGTATGTGCCAATGTTACAGTTGTCTAATATCCGGCGATCATCAACATGAAACGTGCTAAAAAATACGATCGGAAGTTTTGAGCAATTGAACAATGTGCGTGCTTTCCTTCGTAACTTTTGTTTCCTAAGGGAAATAGAGCGTACGCCGCACACAATGCGATCTCTTAGCATGCAGTCAAGGTATGTGCCAAAGTTACAGTTGTCTGCTATGAGGCGAATAGCAAAATAAAACGTGCTAAAAAAATTCGATCGGCAGTTATGAGCAATTGAACAAAGTGAGGTCTTTCCTTGGTAACATTTGTTTCTGAAAGGAAATAGAGCGTACGCCGCACACAATGCGATACCTTAGCATGCGGTCAAGGTATGTGCGAAAGTTACAGTTGTCTGCTATGCGGCGAATATCAACATATGAAACGTGCTGAAAAATTCGATCGGAAGTTTTGAGCAATTGAACAATGTGCGTGCTTTCCTTCGTAACTTTTTTTTCCTAAGGGAAATAGAGCGTACGCCGCACACTATGCGATCTCTTAGCATGCAGTCAAGGTATGTGCCAAAGTTACAGTTGTCTTCTATGCGGCGAATAGCAACATAAAACGTGCTAAAAAATTCGATCGGAAGTTATGAGCAATTGAACAAAGTGAGGTCTTTCCTTGGTAACATTTGTTTCTGTAGGGAAATAGAGCGTACGCCGCAAACAATGCGATATCTTAGCATGCGGTCAAGGTATGTGCCAAAGTTACAGTTGTCTGCTATGGGGCGGTCATCAACATGAAACGTGCTAAAAAATTCGATCGGAAGTTTTGAGCAATTGAACAATGTGCGTGCTTTCCTTCGTAACTTTTTTTTCCTAAGGGAAATAGAGCGTACGGCGCACACTATGCGATCTCTTAGCATGCAGTCAAGGTATGTGCCAAAGTTACAGTTGTCTGCTATGAGGCGAATAGCAACATGAAACGTGCTAAAAAATTCGTTCAGAAGTTTTGAGCAATTGAACAATGTGCGTGCTTTTCTTCGTAACTTTTGTTTCCTAAGGGAAATAGAGCGTACGCCGCACACTATGCGATCTCTTAGCATGCGGTCAAGGTATGTGCCAAAGTTACAGTTGTCTGCTATGCGGCGAATAGCAACATAAAACGTGCTAAAAGATTCGATCGGAAGTTATGAGCAATTGAACAAAATGAGGTATTTCCTTGGTAACATTTGTTTCTGTAGGGAAATAGAGCGTACGACGCACACAATGCGATATCTTAGCATGCGGTCAAGGTATGTGCCAAAGTTACAGTTGTCTGCTATGGGGCGATCATCAACATGAAGCGTGGTAAAAAATTCGATCGGAAGTTTTGAACAATTGAACAATGTGCGTGCTTTCCTTCGTAACTTTTGTTTCCTAAGGGAAAGAGAGCGTACGCCGCACACAATGCGTTCTCTTCGCATGCAGTCAAGGTATGTGCCAAAGTTACAGTTGTCTGCTATGAGGCGAATAGCAACATGAAACGTGGTAAAAAATTCGTTCGGAAGGTTTGAGCAATTGAACAATGTGCGTGCTTTCCTTCGTAACTTTTGTTTCCTAAGGGAAATAGAACGTACGCCGCTCACAATGCGATCTCTTAGCATGCAGTCAAGGTATGTGCGAAAGTTACAGTTGTCTGCTATGCGGCGAATATCAACATATTAAACGTGCTGAAAAATTCGATCGGAAGGTTTGAGCAATTGAACAATGTACGTGCTTTCCTTCGTAACTTTTGTTTCCTAAGGGAAATAGAGCGTACGCCGCACACAATGCGATCTCTTAGCATGCAGTCAAGGTATGTGCCAAAGTTACAGTTGTCTGCTATGAGGCGAATAGCAACATGAAACGTGCTAAAAAATTCGATCGGAAGTTTTGAGCAATTGAACAATATGCGTGCTTTCCTTCGTAACTTTTGTTTCCTAAGGGAAATAGAGCGTACGCCGCACACAATGCGATCTCTTAGCATGCAGTCAAGGTATGTGCCATAGTTACAGTTGTCTGCTATGAGGCGAATAGCAACATGAAACGTGCTAAAAAATTCGATCGGAAGTTTTGAGCAATTGAACAATATGCGTGCTTTCCTTCGTAACTTTTGTTTCCTAAGGGAAATAGAGCGTACGCCGCACACAATGCGATCTCTTAGCATGCAGTCAAGGTATGTGCCAAAGTTACAGTTGTCTGCTATGAGGCGAATAGCAAAATAAAACGTGCTAAAAAAATTCGATCGCCAGTTATGAGCATTTGAACAAATTCAGGTCTTTCCTTGGTAACATTTGTTTCTGAAGGAAAATAGAGCGTACGCCGCACACAATGCGATACCTTAGCATGCGGTCAAGGTATGTGCGAAAGTTACAGTTGTCTGCTATGCGACGAATATCAACATACGAAACGTGCTGAAAAATTCGATCGGAAGTTTTGAGCAATTGAACAATGTGCGTGCTTTCCTTCGTAACTTTTTTTTCCTAAGGGAAATAGAGCGTACGCCGCACACTATGCGATCTCTTAGCATGCAGTCAAGGTATGTGCCAAAGTTACAGCTGTCTTCTATGCGGCGAATAGCAACATAAAACGTGCTAAAAAATTCGATCGGAAGTTATGAGCAATTGAACAAAGTGAGGTCTTTCCTTGGTAACATTTGTTTCTGTAGGGAAATAGAGCGTACGCCGCAAACAATGCGATATCTTAGCATGCAGTCAAGGTATGTGCCAAAGTTACAGTTGTCTGCTAAGCGGCGATCATCAACATGAAACGTGCTAAAAAATACGATCGGATGTTTTGGCAATTGAACAATGTGCGTGCTTTCCTTCGTAACTTTTGTTTCCTAAGGGAAATAGAGCGTATGCCGCACACAATGCGATCTCTTAGCATGCAGTCAAGGTATGTGCCAAAGTTACAGTTGTCTGCTATGAGGCGAATAGCAAAATAAAACGTGCTAAAAAATTCGATCGGCAGTTATGAGCAATTGAACAAAGTGAGGTCTTTCCTTGGTAACATTTGTTTCTGAAAGGAAATAGAGCGTACGCCGCACACTATGCGATCTCTTAGCATGCAGTCAAGGTATGTGCCAAAGTTACAGTTGTCTTCTATGCGGCGAATAGCAACATAAAACGTCCTAAAAAATTCGATCGGAAGTTATGAGCAATTGAACAAAGTGAGGTCTTTCCTTGGTAACATTTGTTTCTGTAGGGAAATAGAGCGTACGCCGCAAACAATGCGATATCTTAGCATGCGGTCAAGGTATGTGCCAAAGTTACAGTTGTCTGCTATGGGGCGGTCATCAACATGAAACGTGCTAAAAAATTCGATCGGAAGTTTTGAGCAATTGAACAATGTGCGTGCTTTCCTTCGTAACTTTTTTTTCCTAAGGGAAATAGAGCGTACGGCGCACACTATGCGATCTCTTAGCATGCAGTGAAGGTATGTGCCAAAGTTACAGTTGTCTGCTATGAGGCGAATAGCAACATGAAACGTGCTAAAAAATTCGTTCAGAAGTTTTGAGCAATTGATCAATGTGCGTGCTTTCCTTCGTAACTTTTGTTTCCTAAGGGAAATAGAGCGTACGCCGCACACAATGCGATCTCTTAGCATGCAGTCAAGGTATGTGCCAAAGTTACAGTTGTCTGCTATGAGGCGAATAGCAACATGACAGTGCTAAAAATTTCGTTCGGAAGTTTTGAGCAATTGAACTATGTGCGTGCTTTCCTTCGTAACTTTTGTTTCCTAAGGGAAATAGAGCGTACGCTGCACAATGCGACCATTTAGCATGCAGTCAAAGTGTGTGCCAAAGTTACAGTTGTCTGCTTTGCGGCGATCATCAACATGAAACGTGCTAAAAAATTCGATCGGAAGTTTTGAGCAATTGAACAATGTGCGTGCTTTCCTTCGTAACTTTTGTTTCCTAAGGGAAATAGAGCGTACGCCGCACACAATGCGATCTCTTAGCATGCAGTCAAGGTATGTGCCAAAGTTACAGTTGTCTGCTATGAGGCGAATAGCAACATGAAACGTGCTAAAAAATTCGATCGGAAGTTTTGAGCAATTGAACAATGTGCGTGCTTTCCTTCGTAACTTTTCTTTCCTAAGGGAAATAGAGCGTACGCCGCACACAATGCGATCTCTTAGCATGCAGTCAAGGTATGTGCCATAGTTACAGTTGTCTGCTATGAGGCGAATAGCAACATGAAACGTGCTAAAACATTCGATCGGAAGTTTTGAGCAATTTAACAATGTGCGTGCTTTCCCTCGTAACCTTTGTTTCCTAAGGGAAATAGAGCGTACGCCGCACACAATGCGATCTCTTAGCATGCAGTCAAGGTATGTGCCAAAGTTACAGTTGTCTGCTATGAGGCGAATAGCAACATGAAACGTGCTAAAAAATTCGATCGGAAGTTTTGAGCAATTGAACAATATGCGTGCTTTCCTTCGTAACTTTTGTTTCCTAAGGGAAAGAGAGCGTACGCCGCACACAATGCGATCTCTTAGCATGCGGTCAAGGTATGTGCCAAAGTTACAGTTGTCTGCTATGCCGTGATTAGCAACATAAAACGTGCTAAAAAATTCGCTCTGAAGGTGATCATCATCATCAGCCTGACTATACACACTGCAGGGCGAAGGTCTCTCCCATATTTCTCCACTTAACCCGGTTCTGTGCTAGCTGCATCCACTTGACCCCTGCGAACATCTTAATCTCATTCGCCCGCCTAACTTTCTGCCGCCCCCTGCTACGCTTTCCTTCCTTTGGAATCCAGTTTGTTACCCTCAGCGACCATCGGTTATCCTCTCTTCGCACTACATGTCCTGCCCACCTCCATTTCTTCTTCCTAATCTCCACTAGAATGTCGCTAACTTGAGTTATTTCTCTGAACAACTGTGCACGCTTCCTATCTCTTAATTTGTAGAGCACTAAGAAGCGATGACCGATTCCTTGTCGCAGTGTCGTGCCCCTACGAATTTAAATGTCGCGATCTTGCCAACCTCATTCGCCTCTGTTGTGAAACGTATGCACTTGATATGCTCCGTCAATTTCTGTTATTGCTCTCCGGTGCCGTTGAGGAAAATCCTGGACCCCCTCTTAAGGCTTACGAACTCACAGAAGCCTTTACATGGTTAGAAGCTAGCCTCGCCGTCCTTCCTGAAGAGATTAAAAGAAATAAATCTGGCCAAAATTCACAAGAATAGTTAATACCGATTTGTTAAATCGCACCAATGACTATTACACAGCTGAGAAAAGCTTGAGCAATGTCTCCAACGCAGACATGACACAAAAATTTGAACAGGAAATTGCCGCAATGAAGGCAGCAAATATCGACACCAACAACCGCATGAGCAGAGCGAATTTTTTTTGTTTTTTGGAATCGACAACTGCTTCAATGAGCAATGGAAACAGTCCGAGGACAAAGTTCTGTCGCTCTGCGAAACAAATCTAGACCTTAACTCTACTCTTCGTGCATAAAGCGTGCACATCGTCTTGCTAACTTTTCACTCGGGAAAAAAGAACCCAATAATCGTCAAACTCGCCCATTTCAAAACCAAAGAAAGCATGCTGGGCTGTGGGCGCAAGCTCAAATATACAGATTCCGCCATTAAAGAAGACTTCACTCCTTCCACGCGGTCGCGCGCTCCAAACTATTGGCATTCTTCCGGCAACTGAAATGCGCTTTTGAGCTCTCCTTTTTTATTTATTATTTATTTATTTATAGATACTACGATCTGGTACAGATCATAGCAGGGCGGGAAAACTAAAATGAAATACAAGCATATAAACGCACTCAAATTCAATTTGCAGGCACTTCTCAAACGTTAGTAAAGAACTCTGAGTCACACTCTCGCTATTAAGTTTATTCCATTCCGTAATTGTCCTCGTAAAGAAAGAATATTTAAAACAGTTATTTCGCGCGTTCACAGGGGTTATTGTTAGTGCATGCCTTTGTCTCGTATTATAACCTGAATAGTAAGTAATATAATTGGAAGTATTAATATTATAATCCCATTCATGGATCACTGCCTTGTCGTGGCGGAGGGGCTTGCGTAACTAGATGAAGTCGTGAGCTCTGCTCTGTAGAGCCACCCAAGATAGACAGGTCACGGCGGAGAGTTCTGACAAAATGGGATTCACTAGAGAAGGTAATGGCAACAAACTCCAGTATTTCCTGCCAAGAAAACCCTATGGCCAGTCACAATACAATTATTGATATGGCGCCGGAAGATGAGCCCCCCAGGTTGGAAGGCGTCCTACATGTTACTGGGGATGAACAAAGGGCGATTCCTAGTAGCTCCAGGACGAATGAAGCGGCTGGGCTAAAGCCAAAAAGACGCTCAGTTGTGGATGTGTCGGGAAGCGAGCGGAAAGTCCGATGTTGCAGGAGATATATCACATAGCAACTTGGAATGTAAGATCTATGACGCAAGGTAAACTGGATGTCGTCAAGCGAGAAATGGACAGATTGAACATTGATATCTTGGGTATCAGCGAGCTCAAGTGGACCGGAATGGGAGAATTTAACTCCGGCGACCATTATGTATTTTATTGTGGGCACGAATCCAAGAGAAGGAATGGGGTCGCTCTCATTGTAAACAGAAGAATGGGCTAAGCAGTGCTAGGGTACAACCCCAGAAACGACCGAATGATTTCACTTCGGACCCAAGGTCACCCTTTCAACATAACAGTTATCCAAGTCTATGCACCGACCACAACTGCTGAAGAAGCTGACGTTGAGAAATTTTATGCGGACCTACAATGCCTTTTAGACCGCACCCCATCATCAGATGTCGTTTTCCTCATAGGAGACTGGAATGCTAAGGTCGGGAGTGAAGAAATATCCGGAATTATAGGCAAGTTCGGTCTTGGCGAGCCAAATGAAGCTGGGCAGAGGCTAGTCGAGTTTTGTCAAGAAAGCAACCTGACCATAGCGAATACTCATTTTCAACAGAGCAAGAGGCGCCTGTACACATGGACTTCACCGGACGGTCTGTACAGGAATCAGAACGACTATATTCTTTGCCGGCAGAGATGGAGAAGCGCACACAAGCAGTAAAAACAAGGCCTGGGGCCGATTGTGGCACCGACCATCAGCTTCTTGTTGCCAAAATTAAGCTCCGATTGAGGAAAACGCAGAAACCTAGAAGGCCTTTCAGGTATGATCTGGATCAAATTCCATTAGAATATGCTGTGGAAGTGAGGAATCGATTTCAAGAATTAGATCTAGAATACAGAGAGCCCGAAGAGATGTGGACTGATGTTCGTGATATAATACAAGAAGTTGCTACTAAGGTAGTTCCAAAGCAAAAGAAATGCAAGAAAGCAAACTGGTTATCTGAAGAGGCTTTGCAAATAGCTGAGGAAAGGAGGATGGCAAAAGTTATGGGGGAAAGAGAAAGATACAAGGTTCTCAATGCGAATTTTCAGAAAATGGCAAGGAGAGATAAGAATGTCTTCCTGAACATACAGTGCCAAGCAGTTGAGGACAACAGCCAATTAAGGAACACAAGAGCTCTGTATAAGACAATCAAAGATATCAAAGGAAGCTTCCGTGCTAAGCTGGGCGTGATAAATTACAAACGAGGCAAGGACCTCATTGAAGCCTCAGAGATAAAGAAGAGGTGGCAGGAATGCACAGAAGAACTGTACAAAAAGGACCCGAATGTGCAAACCCAACATAAGACGGTTGTGATTACTGATCTCGAGCCGGTCATCCTGAAGAGTGAAGTTGAATGGGCCTTAGCCAACATTGCTAAGAACAAAGCTAGTGGAATTGATGGCATTCCAGCTGAGTTTCTCCAAAACCTCAACCATGACGCTGTTAACATTCTGCATACATTATGTCAGAAGATTTGGACAACCCTGCAGTGGCAACAGGATTGGAGGAGGTCAGTTTACATCCCCATTCCAAAGAAAGGCAGTGCCAAAGATTGTTCCAACTACCGCACGATCACGCTTATTTCGCATGCTAGCAAGGTGATGTTGAAAATCCTCCAAGGTAGGCTGCAGCAGTATGTGGATCGGGAGCTTCCGGATGTGCAAGCTGGGTTTCGCAAGGGCAGAGGAACTAGATACCAAATTGCCAACCTTCGCTGGATCATGGAAAAAGCAAGGGAGTTCCAGAAACCCATCTACTTCTGCTTTATTGATTATGCGAAAGCGTTTGACTGCGTGGATCACAGCAGATTGTGGCAAGCTCTCCAAGAGATGGCAGTTCCAATTCACCTCTTCTGTCTCCTTAGGAACCTGTATGAAGGACAAGAGGCCATAGTCAGAACTTGGCATGGTCTAACTGACTAGTTTCCGATTGAGAAAGGAGTGAAGCAAGGCTGCATACTGTCGCCCTGCCTATTTTACCTATATGCAGAGTGCATGATGAGGAAGGCCGGTCTGGACGAGTCTTCAGCTGGAGTGAAGATAGCTGGAAAACGTATCAACAACCTTAGATATGCGTATGATACCACTTTAATGGCAGAAAGTGAAGTGGAACTCAGAAGTCTTCTGATGCGCGTACAAGAAGAGAGTGAGAAGTTTGGGCTTAAACGGAACATTAAAAAGACAAAGATCATGGCGTCTTGCCCTATAAAATCCTGGAGCATCAATGGACAAGAAGTGGAAGGTGTGACAGATTTTCTCTTCTTGGGCTCCAAGATTACCTCGGAAGGAGACTGCAGCCATGAAATTAGGAGACGCCTGCTTCTGGGAAAGAGAGCAATGGTTAGCCTTGACCGCCTAGTAAAGAGCAGAGACATTAGTCTGCCAACCAAGATCCGTATAACTCGTGCTGTGGTCTTTCCAGTTGTGATGTATGGATGCGAGAGTTGGACTGTGAAAAAGGCTGACCGCCGAAGGATTGACGCGTTTGAATTGTGGTGCTGGCGAAGACTCTTGAGAGCTCCTTGGACTGCCAGAAGATCAAATCAGTCGATATTGTCGACCATAAACCCTGACTGCTCATTGGAGGGTCAAATTCTAAAGTTAAAGTTCAGCTACTTTGGTCATCTGATGATAAGAGAGGAGTCGTTGGAGAAAGATTTGATGTTGGGAAAGGTTGAGGATCGCCGGAGAAGGGGTAGGCAGCGAACGCTCTGGTTAGATGGCATCCTCGGGGCACTGCAGATGAAGTTATGTGATTTTGGGAAGATAATGAGAGACCGGAATGTGGTGGTGACAAACGTTTATTCATTTCAAAGGAGTCGATGTATGCATGGGCCGGTTCTTTGACTATCAGCCCTCACAGAAACTGGGTGGGGTCCCTAGTACGGGACCCCAGTGGCGTCGGCCGTTGCCCGGGCGCGCTCGACCAAGGCCTTTTGGGCCTGCAGGTCATAGCAGCCGAGCAGGGTCGCCTCCCAGTCCTCCCGAGTGGGGTTGGGGTGAGGAGGAATAGCTCGGTTGGATGGGAAAGCCCACACCATGTGGTAGATGTCCGGAGACTTCTCCGCACAGTGCGGACAACTGCCCGTGAAGGAGGGATTAAAATGTTTTAGTGCTGCCGGGCACAGCAGAGTGTTTATATACAGATGGAGTAGAAGCCTCTCCTCCGTCTTCGATAGACCTTTACTCGGGCAAGAGTAAAGGCTATGACAAGATTGATAGTAAACAAACAATTTCTTTAACAGAATACGCGGGTTCGAATTCGAGATCCTGATCTAGGGGGTCGAAATGGGAAGCCGGGAAATAGAGCGCGCGGGCGGCGGCGTCGGCTGCCTCACTCCCTTCGAGACCCATATGAGCAGGAGCCCATACTATTTTCCGGTAAGCGGGGTCCCCGGTATAGGTGCAATTTTGAAGTAGTCGGTAGGCTAAGTATGGTGCCCAGCCTTGCTCGACGTTCCGACAGGCCCCTCGCGAGTCGGAGATAATTGTTTTAGAATCAGTGTGAGTAGCTTCCAGCGCAATGGCGACCTCCTCCGCGTGGGTTATGTCACGGGCGCGAAATGTAAGCCCGTTAATAGTTTTGGACTGGTGGACCACTGCGGCCGTGTACCATCCCCCATGGTGGTTGCCGGAGGCGTCCACGTAGTAAATGCCGGGTTTCGACCCATAATGGCGGCCCAGGGCTTCCGCCCGCGCCAGGCGCCGGCCATTGTGGTCTTCTCGTGTCATGTTTTTAGGAAGAGGGCGTACGTGGAGGGCGCATCTCCACTCGAAAGGGAGGCGTACACGATCTTCCATAAGGGTGGTATATTGGATCTGTAGCCGGGCAAGGAGGCGACGACCCGACAGTGTTTTAGGGAGACGTGTGTATTGGTTGGTTAGGTGAGCCTCTCGGATCTCCCGGAACGTATTCTCCATGCCCAGGCCCAGTAGACGCTGGTTGGAGGTGTGCACGGGGAGATCGAGGGCTCTCTTAAATATTTTGCTCAGGACGACTTCGAGTGCATCCTCGTCTTGTTTCCGAAGGTGGAGGTAAGAAGTCGAATACAATATTCGATTGGCCACGAATGCATGCGCCAGCTGCAAGGCGTATTTGCACCGCAACCCCCAACGTTTGTTAGAAACCCGGCGGACCATGCGGCTCACCTGGTCCCCCAACTGACGGAGTTTCGCCAAGGTAGTGTCCGACCGCCTATGTTGATGAATGAAGAGCCCCAGCACCCGGACTTCTGTTCGTTCAGGAATTGATCCTACGTGGCGTGACATGGTCCATAGGATCACGAAGAGTCGGGCACGACTGAACGACTGAACTGAACGGAATATTATAATGACCTTTTACGAGCTGGAAAAGAAACTTTAATCGGCAGATACGATTGCGCTCAGTCACAGAAGGTAATCCACTACGCTTCACAAGCTCGCTGACAGACGCACGGCCATATGAATTAAATACAAACTTAACGACCTTATGCTGTATGCGCTCAAGTTTATGAATGTTAGTTAAGGTGAAACGGTCGCATATAATTACGGCATATTCTAACAGTGCACGGATGGGGGAGTTGTAAGCTAATAGGTGGACACTGGGCGGAGGTGACTTCACTGAGCGCCTCAAGAAAAAAATGTTTGCGCAGTGAATGAGCTACACCCGTATCTATGCGCTTTGTCCATGAAAGGTTGTTAGTAATCCATAAGCCCAAATATTTATATTCTGTTACCTCAAATAATGTGTTGTTCGTACCGTACACAAAATGAAGAGGACTTTTCTTGTGTGTAATTCTCATGAAAACGGTTTCCTCACAATTAATACACATCTGCCAATCGTTGCACCACGCAATCACCTTTTCTAGATCATATTCAAACACACCTGGTCATCAACTGAAGAAACATCTTTGTACAATATATAATCATCTGCGTAAAGCTTCACGCGGACTGAAAGGCCAGACACATTAATAAATAACAAAAATAAAAGTGATCCCAAAACGGATCCCTGGGGGACGCCGGGCACAACCTGGGCACTGTTGGAAGAAGTATGGTTTAGGGTGACAAATTGACATCTGTTCGAAAGGTAAGCTGTGATCCATGCAAGTATCTGGTCGTTTTTAATATAATCGCTTAGTTTATGAATTAGTTTGTTATGCGACACCTTGTGAAATGTTTTGCGAAAATTCATGAATATGGCATCGGTTTGTTTTCTCTGATTAATCGATTGAGCGAAATTGTGTACTGTCTCAACTAATTGTGTAAATGTAGAAATCCCACGCCTGTAACCATGTTGAACATTTGTAAGTACTTTGTGCTCTTCAAAGAAACCTAATATATGTTTTTGAATTATGTGTTCTAAAATTTTACATGATGTGGACGTCAGGGATATATGCCGATAATTCTCAATGTGTGCTTTTTTGCCGGTTTTGGGCAAAGGTTTAATCTCGACTGTCCGCCAGTCATCCGGTAAAGAACCGTCACGCAAAGATCTAGTGTATACAATGGACAAGTATTTCGCGCACCACTCTGCATAGCGTTTCAAAAATGCGTTTGGTATCTTATCGGGGCCTGAAGATTTTTTGACGTCAAGATCCAGGAGTAAATTAAAAACACCAGTCTCTGAAATGACAACGTCAGTTATGGCAGGGAGCGATACCGAAAAGTTGGGGACACAACCATTGTCTTGTGTGAATACCGTTTGGAAGAATTTGTTGAACGCAGAACAAATCACTGCCTCATAACGTACACATTTGCCATCTACAATAAATTCATTCGCGGAGGACGACTTTGGCGTGATTTGGCGCCAGAACTTCTCAGGAGACGTTCTAATGAACGAAGGCAGGAACTTTCCGTAATATTTTTCTTTGTCGCAAATTATTTTCTGCTTAAGTTGTTCGGAAATTTCTTCCCTTCGATAAATTGCACATGGGAAGCAAATGCTACTTTTACGATTCGGCATCCAACAGCGTAGAAGAGCATATCATGCCATCGGCCATTGTTTCAGCATCTGATAATACTTGCGCAAATGCAAAGTGACGCACTATCCCGCAATTCACTCCGATAGCTTTGAGCACCCGTCCGCGCTGTTTTCAGTATCATTTATACCAACATACGAAGTGTAATCACGAAGCGTGAGGATCTTCAATCTCACGCTTCCGGTAACCCGGAATAGTAACCCGGACATCATTCTGCTCACCGAAACATGGCAGCACCAGTACATATACGACCACGAAATGTTTCCTTCCAGTACCAACTTAACACTGTATCGTCGTGATCGGCAGGATGAAAGAGCAGGAGGTGTACTTATAGCCGTCAGAAGCTCCCTACCATCATCACCCATTTTTCATGACGAAACCATCGAGCTATCATGGGTCTGCGTGCAAAGTACAGCTGTAAAAGTAGTTTTCGGTGTCCGTTACAGTCCTTCAGGAATTAATCCGTCGTTCAGCAATTCCCTTCACCTATCATTGACGTTAGTTCAAACCAAGTTGCCTAACGCCCCTATATTTCTTTTCGGAGACTTTAAATACCCTACCATCAACTGACTTCTGCTATCAGAACTTCATAAGTTATCATCAAACGAAGCAAACCAACTTCTAGACTTAGTTTTAGATTTCAACTTACATCAGGTAATCACATACCCTACAAGGGACGACAATACTCTGGATCTTTTGCTCACATCTAATCCGGATGACATCAAAAATATGAACTAAATACCCCGGCTTCAGCAACCAAAGCATTCTTCATATATGCATATCACTGCCTATCAAAAAGCGATCTCCCACTCATAAACTAATCACGGAATACAAGAGAAGAACTTTGAAAAATGAACCTTGAACTCGAAGACTTTTATGAACGCTTCAAAACTTCATACTCTGCTCGTTCTGTTAATACCAACTGGAAATTATATAAAAATGTAGTGTTAAATCTACAATCATCATACATTCCGACCATCCTCATAAAGACTGATTCAAGCAACCAATGGTTCAGTAATCGGCTAAAACGCCTGCCTAATAAGAAAAAACGCCTGTACCGAAATGCTAAAGTAGCCAACAATCAAAAGGCATGGGAGCGATATCGACGCAGTGCGAATTGTTATGAGAAAGAATTGAAAGCTTTTAAAAACAATTTTTTCCTTCTGAACGCTTATCAATCCAAGCAAATTCTGGCGAATTCTCTCCCCAAAAAATCACGTAAACCAAATAGAACTCGGAGACGCAGATGGCAAACCTATCGAGATTGATAAACGTGCCTCGGCCCTAAACAATTACTTCTCATCAGTATTTTCTACCCCTAACGCTGATATCGCTCTATTTACCTACTTATGGGTGACCCCAATTCCTAAATACAAATCAGTCCTGACGGAATAGCGAACTTGATTAAATCCCTCAAACTATCATTGTCAGTTGTCTGCGACCAAATCAGCCCCAAAATGTTAAAAATACTATCGCGACGTTAAGAAAAATACTTTACCTGTTATTCACAACTTCACTTAGCAATAGCGAAGTCCCTCTCGATTGGAAAAAAAAGCAAAAATAATTCCCGTTTTTAAACCCTGCGATAGATCAACTACAGACTAATTCCGCTCACCAGAATTCCGTCCAAACTACTGGAACACGTAATAGCATCAAATCTCACCTTGAATCACTGAAATATCCGCTTCAACGCGGCTTTTGTAAGTTTCTATCATGTGAAACTCGTCGATTTCATACACGACATGGACGACCGCTTACAAATAGACGCCATATTTCTCGACTTTTCAAAAGCGTGTTCCCCATAATCGTCTACTAGTTAAAGTTGGAATCCCATTACTCCTCTAGCTTGAGCACTTCCTGAAAGGGCGTGTACAGTTTACATCCGTCAACTGTCATAACTCATCGCTAAGTGATGTAACATCAGGTGTTCCTCAGAGCGCTGGATTGTCGCCGTTATTATTTTGCATATGCATAAATGACTTCCCAACAAACATATAAACAAAACTTTGACTTTTCGCGCACGACTGTGTCATATATAACGCTATTAAAGGTCCTAGGACATCATTAGGTTGCAAAATGACGTCGCCACAGTTGTATCATGATGTGAGCAATGGCACATGCCGCTTAATGTAAATGTCAATACATCTCTTTCTCTCGTAAGCGCAGCTCTGATAACAGCACATACCGTATCAGTTCCACTCTCATTGCTCGAACATCATCTTTTAAATACCTCGGCTTCCACCTGACATCAAATTTATCATGGGTTACTCACATCAAAACAATATGCTCGCAGGCTTCACGTACTATTGGTTATTTACGGAGAAATCTACAGTCAGCACCACCCCAAATCAGACAGCTCGCATTCCAGATCTATGTACCTCTAAAACTAGAATACGCTTCATCCATCTGGCACCCTTCGCAAGCATCCTCGCTAATAATCTAAAGGCCATCCAAAACCGTGCCGCGCGATTTATCATGTCACTGTACTCCTTTAAAATCAGCATCACAGCATTAAAACAAACTCTTTCCTTCCCAAGCATTCAATCACGCCGCATAATATCGCGTCTCCGTCTCCTTCATTCTTTTATCTACCATCCTCAACCGGCACGCTCTTCTGCAACAGCCCTCAAGAATGTCCCGTCGACTTAATCACAGTCACCCGATAAATCTGATTTTTGGCCGCACTGCAGCAGATGCAATAGTCGGATGGAACACTTTACCACACGTTATTGCTGCATGCAAAGATCGCGAAATTTTCCAAACAAAAGTGACGAGTCACCTTCAGTGTTCTATTTGACAATGCGCACTAGTCTGCTCTTGTATATTTTATTAATGTTTGTTTTGTTTTCTTTGTTTCTTCAACTGGTGTTCATAAGCTGTTTTACAATGTTATTGCCCCGCCTTATGTAATGCCCTCGGGCCTTTAAGGCTTCAATAAATGAAATGAAATGAAACTTAATTCCACTCCTGTGCTTCGCCAATTTCACGCGGACGCGGCCACCATACTTCAGACAGACGCCAGTGACCACGGTTTAGGTGCGGTTCTCTTGCAACACAACACAGTGTCTGAAGAACAAGTCGTCTCATACGCCAGTCATACGCTTTCTGCAGCTGAGCGTAACTATACTATTACGGGGCAAGGGTGCCTTGCCGTTATTTGCTCGATTAAAAATTATCGTCCTTATTTTTATGGCTGCCACTTCACCATTGTAACAGATCATCACAAACTCTTGGCTGTCATCGCTGAAGAACTTATCGGGTCAACTGGGTCGCTGGTTGCTACGTCTTTAAGAGTACACCTTCACCATCACTTTTAAATCTGGGCGAAAACACCTCGACGCCGACGCCCTCTCTTGCTGCCCATTGCTTCCCACTGACGCGGCTTCACCTACGGCCTCCTCTCCCTCCTGCCATCCGAGTCAGTCTTCTGCTGGCTACCTGCACGTGGCACCTATCGCTATAGCTCCACTCGAGATCAATGCTATTTCTCGTCCCTGCAGCATGGCTGACCCTTACTGCCGCCCAATCATCGCTCGCCTCCGTGGAGAATCAGTTGTCCCAAACAGTCGCTTGCGCCGCCAGCTTCGTCTGTTCCGATTTCACTATGGAACACTTCACCGCGATGTTTATCACCCTACGGGTCAAATCTGGCTACCCGTTGTACCTCGCTCCCTTCATTTTAAAATTATAGAGGGTTACCACAACGACCCCACTGCCGGTGAACACCTCCGGCAACGCACTCCCTCACCAGAACAGGAGTTGGCCACCGTGGTGCAGTAATTGGCCGCAACCTCTCATGATTACATATATAAAAGTCCGGCCCTCAGTCACCATCGGCTGCGGAACAACTGGCCACGGCGGCGGTCAGACCTCTGACGCAGCAGGGGCTGCTAAGAACTTCTGGCGCCGCTGGACAAGCCGCCATTGGAAACTGACCCTGGCAACGTTTAAGGTTAGAACCCTAGCTAGTGAAACTAGATTAGCAGTGCTGTTAGAGGAACTAGAGGGTATGAAATCGGATGTCATAGGGCATATTGTCACGGTGTGAATTCTCTGATCAGAAGTCACCGCGGGACACAGGAGTAACAGAAGTCACAGTGCGGCAGGAAATTAGCAGGCCCGCTTCGACAGAAGAACTTCAGTTTCTTCGCCTCGAGGAGACGAACGTCGGTTTCTTCGCCTCGAGGAGGCACACGCTCGCGATCAGCACAGAGGGAAGATAAAGAATGCAGCGTGTCATTGCCCCCCCGGATACAAGAAACATCGTCCCGATGCTGGGAGTGTGGGTAGAGATAAAAAAAAAACCATTGCACGAAGGGCAGTTACTCACGCACGGAAAGAGTCAACACTATCGGTCGTAATAGGGTTTCAGGCGGACCACGTGGAACACGTCCAGGAGCGTGGAGCGTCCGGACTTTTTAAATCCATCAGGAACAAACTCATAGTTTAGGTCCCCAACATGGCTTACAACTTTGTACGGGCCAAAGTAACGACACAGCAGTTTCTCGCTGAGGCCTCGTCGACGTACAGGAAACCAAACCCAGACACGGTCTCCAGCTGTGTACCGGGCGTCACGGTGTCGGAGGTTGTATCGTTGGGCATCGCGGCGTTGCTGATTCTGAATTCGCAGCCTGGCCAGCTGACGGGCCTCTTCGGCGAGGTGCAGAAAGGTGTGAACATCTGGTTGGTTGCCGTCGTCTAGATGTGGTAACATGGCATCAAGCATTGTGGTCACTTCGCGGCCATGGACCAGACGAAAAGGTGTCATGTTCGTTGTTTCCTGGACCGCTGTATTGTATGCAAAGGTAACGTACGGGAGCACTTCATCCCACGTTTTGTGCTCTACGTCGACGTACATTGAGAGCATGTCAGCGAGTGTTTTGTTCAAGCATTCGGTCAAGCCGTTCGTTTGAGGATGGTAAGGTGTTGCCTTCCTGTGTTCAGTATGACTGTGAATTAAAATCTGCTGCAGCAATTCGGCTGTAAATGCGGCTCCTCTGTCAGTAATCAAAATCTCCGGTGCGCCTGGCGCAGGACAACGCAATTGATGAAAAACTTTGCGACCTCTAAGGCAGTACCGTTGGGTAGAGCGGATGTTTCCGCGTATCGTGTAAGGTAATCCGTGGCAATAATGACCAACCGGTTACCGGAGTGTGAAAGGGGAAATGGTCCCAGCATGTCCATGCCAATCTGCTGGAAAGGCCTCGATGGTGGGTCTATTGGCTTCAAGAGTCCGGTGGGCTTAGTCGGCGGCACCTTACGACGCTGACAGTTGCGACACGTTTTCACATAGTGTGAAACGTCTGAGTGAAGTCGAGGCCAGTAGTACTTTTCCTTGAGCCTTGCAAGCGTGCGGGTGACTCCCAAATGTCCAGAGGTTGGTTCATCGTGGCAATCTTGTAAGATTTCATCACGTAGACACATAGGTACAACAATCAGGTACGGCGTTTGGCTGGCGGAAAAGTTTTTCTTCATGAGAACACCATTGCGCACACATAACGATGACAGAGCACGCTTGAAAGCTCTTGGAGCGGTTGTACATGCACCGTTTAGATAGTCCATGATGTGACGAAGTTCGGGATCTGCAGATTGTCTTTCAGCGAGGCACTCTGTGCTGATGGCATTTAGCAGTATGGCCTCATCAGGAATTTCATCTGCGGGGGGATCTACAGGGGCCCGTGAGAGGCAGTCTGCGTTCGAATGCTGCGGCCAGATTTGTACGTGACAGTTATGTCGAATTCCTGTAGTCGTAGACTCCATCTTACAAGACGGGTTGAAGGGTCCTTTAGGGTTGCAAGCCAGCATAGGGCATGGTGGTCAGTTACTAACTTGAATAGTTTCCCGTAAAGGTATGGCCGGAACTTCGACGTCGCCCACACAATGGCTAGACATTCTTTCTCTGTTACGGAATAGTTCGATTCCGCTTTAGATAGACAGCGACTGGCGTAAGCGATTACACGTTCTTGGCCGCCCTGGATTTGAACTAGAACGGCGCCCAGGCCTATGTTGCTTGCATCGGTGTGAAGCTCCGTGTCGGCGTTTTCGTCGCAGTGAGCCAATATGGGAGGTGTTTGTAGGCGACGTTGAAGCTCTTTGAATGCTTGTTCCTGTGGTGCGTCCCAAGTGAAAGGCGTGTCTGTATTTGTCAGACGTGTTAGGGGCTCGGCGAGTCGGGCGAAATCTTTGACGTAGCGCCGGTAGTAGGCACATAAGCCAAGAAATCGTCGAACAGCTTTCTGGTCTTTGAGCGGAGGGAAGTTGGCAATAGCTGTCATTTTCTCTGGATCCGGCAGGACACCAGCGTGGCTTACGACGTGCCCCAAGAACTTGAGCTCCGTATAAGCAAAATGACATTTCTCGTTCTTTAACGTAAGGCCAGAGGATGTTATGGCTTGCAAAACAGTTTCAGGCGCCGAAGGTGCTCCTCGAACGTTGGAGCGAAGCCCACAACGTCGTCAAGGTAAACGAGACATGTCTGCCACTTGAGATCTGCAAGTACGGTGTCCATAAGCCGTTGGAAAGTAGCCGGAGCAGAGCAGAGACCAAAGGGCATAGCCTTGAACTCGTAGAGCCCATCCGGAGTAATAAACGCCGTTTTCTCGCGGTCCCTCTCATCTACCTCTATTTGCCAGTATCCGGATTTCAAGTCCATTAAAGAGAAATATTTCGCGGAGCAGAGACGACCCAGAGCATCGTCGATGCGTGGCAGGGGATAGACGTCTATCTTTGTAACTTTGTTTAGCCGGCGGTAATCCACACAAAACCTCAGCGTACCATCCTTTTTCTTCACAAGAACGACAGGTGCAGCCTATGGACTCCGCGAGGGCTGGATGACATCGTCGCGAAGCATCTCTTTCACTTGGCGGGTGATAGCGGCGCGTTTAGTCGGAGACACTCGGTAAGGTGACTGTCTGAGAGGTGGCACGGTATCATCCGTAATAATGCGATGCTTGGCGAGATCGGTTCTGCCAACACGTGAAGAGTTGGAGAAGGTCGCCCGATAGCGCTGGAGGAGCTGGTTCACTTGGCGATGCTGCAGTTGAGAAAGCGCAGGGTTAATGTCGAAGTGTAAATCGGTGGTAGGCCTCTTC
Organism: Amblyomma maculatum; assembly: GCF_055883805.1. NCBI lineage: Eukaryota > Metazoa > Arthropoda > Arachnida > Ixodida > Ixodidae > Amblyomma > Amblyomma maculatum. The sequence goes on from NC_139349.1 coordinate 185,515,219, forward strand.
ATTTCGGTCAATGACAGCGTCGCAAGTCCAGAGGCTTTTTGAACATGCGTGATACCGCAAATATGGGCCACTACAGTCCCAGTGCTTAAATGCTGGTGCTCACCGCCAAAATTTGTGAGTAGGATGTCTGCTTTGCCATCTTCGAGGCGAACGACTCCTCTGGCTACAGCAAGACTGCGTTCGAAAAGTAAGATCTGTTTACTCTCCACGACACCTTCAAAGTTTCGCAGTGTATTCGCAGCCAGTGACGTGATCATCAAGGATGTGCAGTGCTGTCGGTCGCTCTGAAGCACTGTGTATTGCGTTCTCAGCCGATAAGGTCACTGACTTAGTCTGCAGGTCGATAACGGCTCAATTCTCTGCTAAGAAATCCATACCAAGGATGACCTCGCGGGAACACTGGACAAGTACGACGAAGGTTGCTAAGTACGTTTCTTCTTGCACAGTTACCCTAGAAGTGCAGGTACCGGTCGGCGTTATCAAGTGGCCTCCGGCGGTACGAATTTGTGGGCCTGTCCAGGGTGTAGTCACCTTTTTCAGAGTGGCGGCGAAAGGCCCACTCATCACAGAATAATCGGCGCCGGTATCCACAAGCGCTGTCACGTCGGTTCCGTCCACTGAAATGTTCAGGTCGGCGGTTACGGCTGTAGTGTTGCCGGAACGTCGCGGGGTCCGGTCACGGCTGCGGTGTGGTACTAGCTGATTTCGTGTCGTCGGAGAACTGGAGAGCCGAGGCAGCGGATCATCGTGGGGCGCGTCGTGTCGTCGTGAAACGGAGTGGCCATCCGGTTGCAGCGATGGAGGAGCTTGAGAATTTCGTCGATGAGCAACCTTCCCTCCAAAGGTTGCCGCGTCTAGTTTTCCCGATGGGGGCTAGGGGAGCGGACCCACGTCAGGCCGGCATTACCACGTGTCTGCGAGGAGTATTGGCGCGGTGAAGGCGACCGCGAGTAGTCATAGGGCGTTCCGGATGATTCAGCCAAGTACGCGTCAATAGCAGGGTGTTGTTCACCACGCTGCGGCTTTCGCGCGTCGGCGCTAAATCCCGGCAGACCCATTCGTCGGTAATAGCAATCGCGGAACAGGTGACCAGCTTCGCCACAGTGGAAGCACAGCGGGCGATTATCGCGAGTGCGCCAGACGTCGCTTTTGCATGGACGCACCTGAGAAATTCGAGCGGGAGGTGCTTGACGAGTGTATGCAGGGGCTGCTTGGTGCTGACTGGGAGGTGGATGCTGACTGGGAGGTGGACAGGCACGACGAGTGACTGCGGCGTAGGTCATGGCCTGCTGTGGTGGCATTGTCGGGAGTGGCTCGGGTGGATTGAGTGCCTGGTTGACCTCTTCCCGAACCATCTGAGAAAGCCTGGATACTTGAGGGGGTGCTGCCGTCGAAAATAGTTTTTGCAGCTCCTCGCGTACGACGGCCCGTATGGTCTCACGGAGCACGTCAGTGCTACCAGTGTCCGCGGAGGCGGCTGCAATAGGGATGGACGGCCGCTCGTAGTGCTTAGATCGCATCTTTAGAGCCCTCTCAATGGTCGTGGCCTCGGATACAAATTCCCCGATGGTCTTGGGGGGACATCGCACTAATCCAACGAAGATCTGTTCCTTAATTCCCATCATGAGATAGCGAAGTTTTTTTCTTCGGACATGTTTGGATCAGCGCGACGGAATTTCCTCGTCATATCCTCGAAGTAAACGAGGACGCTCTCGTTAGGGAGCTGAACTCTCGTCTGTAGGAGCAGCTCGGCGCGTTCTTTGCGAAAAACGGTGGTGAAAGCTTGCAGGAACTGGTCCTTGAAGGAACTCCACGTTGTGATAGTAGTCTCATGATTTTCAAACCATGTACGAGCTGCACCGTCGAGCGAAATAATACATGCTGCAGTTTCTGGTCGTCGCCCCAGCGATTGTACTGGGCTACTCGCTCAAATTTATCTAGCCAGTCTTCCGGGTCGTCGCCGGGAAAGGCTTGGAAGATGGCTATCTCCCGCGGCTGCTGCAACACGAAGGAGGGGGCAGTGGTGTCTACGTGCGTAATTGCGGGTGGTTGTGTTGTCTCCGAAGGTGGTGCTGGAGAAGATGGTGGTGGCCTCGCAGTACGAGAAAATTGTAGAGGCGCGAATTCAGGATCAAGCCCTCGAAGCCGTCGGCTACTCTGATGGGTAGGCGTAATCTCGATGGTAGGAGATCCTTGAGGGCTGGAGCCTCGGCTGGTTGGAGGTGTTCGGAGCATGGGTTGCGTTACCCAGCAGCTCCACCAGATGTCACGGTGTGAAGTCTCTGATCAGAAGTCACCGCGGGACACAGGAGTAACAGAAGTCACAGTGCGGCAGGAAACTAGCAGGCCCGCTTCGACAGAAGAACTTCAGTTTCTTCGCCTCGAGGAAACGAACGTCGGTTTCTTCGCCTCGAGGAGGCACACGCTCGCGATCAGCACAGAGGGAAGATAAAGAATGCAGCGTGTCACTATACTGTACTGAAGGATGAGCATGTACTGTTTTATCGAGGCTTACCGGAGAGGCGAGAACTAGGAGTAGGTTTCCTTGTCAAACGTATACAGCGGGTAATATAGATGAATTCTATAGTATTAATGAGAGCGTGGCAGGCATCGCAATTAGACTTAAAGCGGTATGAACTGAAGATTCTACTATCCAATGCGCCCACATGTAGTTATGATGACCAGGCAGTTGAAAGCTTCTACGAAGATGTAGAATCGGCAATGCCAAAAGTAAAGACGCAGTATACTGTACTAATGGGCGCCTTTAATGCCAAGGTAGGGAAAAAGCATGCAGGAGACCAGGCAGTAGGTGACTATGGCATTGGCTTTAGGAATAGCCGGGGAAGTTAATAGTTGAGTTTGCAGAGCGCAGTAGCTTATTAATAATCAATACCTTCTTCAGCAAACGGAAGAACCGGGAATGGACATCAAAAAGTCATAACGGGGAAGTAAAATTAAAATTAACTTCATACTGTGTTCAGCCATCGCCATTAGGCAAGATGTAGAGGTAACCGGGAAAGTTCGATGCAGAGACCACAGGATGGTGAGGTCCCGAATTAGCCTAAATCTGAAGAAGGGCGCAACAGATTGATCGAATATTTTAGGGGAATCCCCCTAGGTGGAGTAAATTTGTAATGAGGGAGTAATTACTCATTGGCATCCACCCAAGCGCAGCCATACGGGTACAAAGGAAAGCTACACAGCTTCCTCAGAAACTTCGTAGTTAAAAAAAATTCATCCTGATCCGGGAATCGAACCCGGGACCACCGCCTTTCCGGGGCAGTCACTCTACCGACTGAGCTAACCAGGACGGTCAGAGATCAGACGGTAGGGCGAGAGCGAATTGATCTATAACTCAAAGTGGAAATGGTGCTGATCGAATATTTTAGGGGAATCCCCCAAGGTGGAGTAAATTTGTAATAAGGGAGTAATTACTCATTGGCATCCACCCAAGCGCAGCCATACGGCTACAAAGAAAAGCTATACAGCTTCCTCAGAAACTTCGCAGTTAAAGAAAAATTCGTCCTGATCCTGAGCCGTTGTAGCCGTATGGCTGCGCTTGGGTGGATGCCAATGAGTAATTACTCCCTTATTACGCAACAGATTAGTAAGAATGAAACCGATCATTGAATTAGCGGTGAGGGGGAGGGCTTAAGAGTTCAGGATTTCACTACAGAATAGATATTCAGCTCAAACCGAGGGTGACGACATTACTCTAGAAGCAATGAACAATAATTTCAGAGATATCATTAAAGAGTGCGCTGTAGAAGTAGGCCATAGGATAGTTACAGAGGATACCGGTAAGCTGTCTTAGGAGACGAAGAATTTGATTAAAAAACGCCAGTGTATGAAAGCTTCCAATCCAACAGACCAAACAGAATTGGCCGATATATCAAAGCTGATCGATAAGCGCAAGGTGGCCGATATAAGGAAGTATAACATGGAGAAAATTGAGCACGCTGTAAAGAACGGGTAAAAAGAAGCGGTAAAAAAAATTGGGCATAGGCAAAAACCAGATGTATGCGATAAGGGACTAGGCGGTTAAAGTCATTAAGAGTATTGTCACGTGGTGGTGACCAGGGTCGATGACACAAATGAAGACACAGGCTTGATGGTACGGAAATTAACCCTTTATTGGGCTGACTTGCGCCCGCAAAAGAACTAAGCAACTCGGCAGCAGCGATAGCAGCAAACGTGTTGGTCAACCGTCGAACAAAGAATGCTCGACACACTCGTCAACGCTCAATTTAAAGGCTGCTCAGAACAATCTGGATGACGTCGCAAAAAGCTACCAGCACGGGCTGGAACAACATTGTGGAAAGACACACGAGTGGCCGGAATCTTCGAGACAGATCTCGGTGTATCTTGCGCTACAACGAAACTGATAAAGGTGTGACTCGCGACATCGAGCCTTAACAAAGATTACGAAACTGATACGCGATCCAGAATCAGAGTGATAAGCCTGTATGCCGGCGGCTGTTGAAAAACAACAAATAAAGTTTTGAAGGTTTCGCGGCAATATATACAAGATAGTCAAAGTAGCCAAGGAGTTCTGTACAGATCTCTACAGTAGCCAAAGTAGTCAGGAACGTAATGATATTGGCGGTAGAGAAAACAGACGTTCCACCAGTGACGAAGGACGAGGTCAAGAAAGCATTAGAAACTATGAAAAGGGGGACATCAGCTGGAGAGGATGAGATAACTACAGATTTGTTAAAGCACGGGGGGGGGGGGGGGCTATCGGGCTAGAATAACTGGCCACCCTGTATACGCAGTGCCTAGTGTCATCGACGGTACCGGAACCATGGAAGAATGCAAACATTATCCTCATTAATAAGAAAGGGGAATCTAAGGACCTTAAAAATTACAGACTAAACAGCTTACTGTCTGTTAGGTATAAGGTATTTGCTAAGGTAATCGCTAATAGAATCAGACAACCTTGGACTGCAATGAAGCAAAGGATCAAGAAGGTTTTCGGAAACGGTACTCTACTATCGATCATATCAACCAGGTGATAGAAAAAGGCTCGCAATATAACCTGCTCTTATACATAGCATTCGTTGAGTACGAAAAAGCATTTTACTCAGTTGAAACCTCGGTGGTGATGCAGGCATTGCGAACTCAGGGGGTGGACAAGCCGTACGCGAAATTGCTGGAAGATATATATATATAGTGGCTGCAATGCAAACATAGTTCTGCATAAAGAAAGTAACAAAACTCCCATAAAGAAAGGTGTTAGGCAAGGAGACACGATCTCCTCAATATTATTCGCAGCTTGCTTAGAGGAAGTATTCAGAGACTTGGAATGGGAGCAGTTAGGGATAAGGGTAGATGGAGAATACCTCAGTAATCTGCGATTTGCTGATTTGCCTTGCTAAGCATCTCGGGGGATGAACTGCAAATAGTTATTGAGGACCTAGATAGGAAAAGTAGAAAGGTAGGCTTGAAAATCAATATGCAGAAGACTAAGGTAATGTTCAACAGCCTCGGGAAGGAACAGCAGTTTACGTTAGGTAGCGAAGCACTGGAAGTAGTCGGCGAATATGTCTACTTAGGATAGGTAGTAACCACAGATCCGCACCATAAAAAGGAAATAACAAGAAGAATAAAATTGGGATGGAGCGCATTTGGTAAGCACTCGCAGATTATGACTAGCAGCTTACCGGTATCGCTCAAGAGGAAAGTATACAACAGTTGCATCTTGCCTGTACTCACCTATGGGGCTGAAACGTGGAGGCTAACCAAGAGAGTTCTACTTAAGTTGAGGACAACCCAGAGGGCTATGGAACGAAAAATGTTAGGGGTAACATTAAGAGGTAGGAAGCGTTCAGAGTGGGTCAGAGAAATAACTCAAGTTACCGACATTCTAATGAAAATCAAGAAGAAATGGGCATGGGCAGGACATGTAGTGCGAAGAGAGGATAACCGATGGTCGCTTAGGGTAACAAACTGGATTCCAATGGAAGGAAAGCGTAGCAGAGGGCGGCGGAAGTTAGGTGGGCGGATGAGGTTAAGTAGTTCGCAGGGGTCAAGTGGATGCAGCTAGCACAGAACCGGGTTAATAGAGAAATATGGGAGAGGCCTTCGCCCTGCAGTGGGTATAGTCAGGCTGATGATGATGATGATGATGACATTCTGGCCGACCCTTACGGAAATGCCATATCTGGACTTATAAAAAAAATCCAGATCAGGTATATCAGGAATTGGGCAGATATGGTATATTAGGACTGATCTGGGCCAGATAAGGCATATCTGCCCAATTCCTGATTTCGAGTACCAGATAAGGCATATCTGGTTGTATATGCCTGATCTGCCCAATTCCTGATTTTGAGTACCAGATAAGGCATATCTGGTCAGATATGCCTTATCTACCCAATTCCTGATTTAAAGATCTAGCCCGCATGGCAGTTAGGTTTTGAACTATAGGTCTATATATCTGCATATCAACATAACACTTTATTACAACACACACAAAACAATTTCAGTATTCCAGCTAAACGCACGCTCAATCAAGCTTGCCAAGGGAAACCTGAATTTCCCCTTTTATTTCAAACCTTACAGGAAAATAGCTTTGAAACCACAGGGTTTCATTTTTCCCTGCCTATATGGAATCGCTCAAAGACGGTCCTGAATTACGTGTGTATACCGAGGGTCAAAGACATGCTCATCAGTTAGTAAATATTGAGATTCTACTCATTTACGCGCGATACTATAAGAAACTAATGAGATATCTGAACAGAATAATGTCTACACGAGAAGCTAAAGTGAAATACATTGACCTATTAAATTAGATATTACATTTTTATTCTGATCATTTACACACAGAGCTTTAACCAGTAAATGCTTTTAGTTTGAGCTGGTTTACTTGTGAAGCTAAATAAAATAAACGGCTATTAATGGAACTAAACTATTAAAATGAAATTTAAAGGTTTGTCGGGACCCGGAAAAGGTAGCGCTAAACCGTAGGGCGATAAAACACACACTGCTGGGACTGCTGATAATACCTTTACTTTCGCAAAGTACATATAGGCTGTCAGGAAGTACTGGTGTTACCTTAAGCAGAGACTGCAGTGCAAAATGAGCGAACGCGCCTAACTCGTGGTTGCTTTTCAAATTAGGAGAGAAAACAAAAAAAGCATGTCCGATGGCATTTATCATGACAGCGGCAACTCTGCCCCAAAACCAAATCAAGCATGAAGCTACTTAGGTAGTGCAAATAATAATAATATTAATAATAAACAACGAAGGACCCTGTCCACTCACTGAAATTTGTCAAAATTGCTAGAGCGAAAGACAAATTAGCAACAAAATGTACGGAAAAATATCACATACTGGCAATTACCACCCATTTTACTGATTGGAAAATTAATTTTCCGTCAAAACAATAAAGTGAACAGTATCCTGAGGCTGGCAAGTGCTAGTTCCCGACAAGAAGTCTCACGCTCACGGTTTTGGTGATCGGGCGTGAAGATGAGGCGGCACGATGAGGGTGCGATCCGACACAATGGTGAAAATTTGGCCGGGCCACCCAGCGCAGAATCCCCGAAAAGCTCAATCGACCATCAGGTTCGCTGCCAAGGCTGGGGAGGCAGCTTCCACCCGCAGTTGGACACTAATTTCCTCTGTGCCGACGGTCAGACTGAAGCTCTTGTAGGTTTGCTGTCGCATTTTTGTTGCATGCACACAGCTAATAGCGAACAGGCGCTGGCACACGCACACACATCAGCATACACAACATGCAGCACGCCCGCCAGCCGCACCGAACTCCGATGTCTGCCACCGAAAAGGAACGAGATACCAAGTGCTTAGGAGTTGAAAGGGGGAGGAGAAAGAAGCAAGCACACACAAAACGGAGAGCGCGAGGCCTACGCGGTATAGAGCGTGGCAGCGAGGAGGAGAGATGAAATGCGAGCCAGCGACGCAGGGGCCGCCGCTGTCTGAGAGGGAAGAGGGGAACGCGGGAGAGGAAGAGTCACTGTCTAGCCATTGCGGCCCTCGACGAAGCAACCGCCAGCTGTCGCTGAGGGTGAGTCACCGTCTGGCAGCGCGGAGGGGGCCGTATACTGAACTTGCCATCATTTTCTTGATATTTTGAATCGCTCAACTTAACCGACCATGCTTTTGTGCACCGGACTGCGGCCGCATTTTAAATGAAAATGCGAGTTAGTAGGCGGAAAGAAGAGCATGTAGCTATAACCCAGCGCCCTCCTGGATTAAGGTACACATGGTGTAATAATTATAGTGCAGCGAAATCTGCAGAATGTTTGAAATATGAGTCGTAGCTATTTTCTAAATTGGATACGATTAACACGCAGGCCATGCTGAGTGTAGAAAAATTGAAGCTCGACCACATGATGCCAATATTGGATATTTGCAGAAGGTAGACGAAGGCCATATATTGCTAATATACAATAACTATGGCACCTACATAATTAAGGCCCCGATGAGGTTATATAAAGTCCTGTTGATGCCAGGCATATATGGCCCTGGTCTGTCTTTATAAGGTCATGACGATGCCATATATGCCCGTTATCAGGCCACATAAGGTCGCGAGGATACCATATATGCCCCTGATCAAGCCATATAAGGTCCCGTTAGCCGTTTAGATATGGAATATATGTTGCATGATATGGCCAAATCTGAGCCATATAAGGGCAACATTTTGCACATATATGACCTTATCTGGCCCAGATAAGGACTTATTTGCTGCCTTATATATTTGTATCTGGCAGCATATGTTCCATATCTGAAGCAGATATGGGATTTCCGTAAGGGGAGGCACCGGCCCGCGTCGGAAGAAACTTCGTTACATGCAGAAACTAAATTACAGGTAGTTACGCGTGTACTGTTCTTATTTATTTTTTTTTTTCATTTTTCCTTACAGGTAACTTTGAGGCCAGAAATTTTTCCTGGCGCTGTAATTTTAAACGCAGTAACTTATTTGCATTTTCTTTTTCATTTAACGCCACGTCCTTTTATTCCAGGTTGAAAATTGATGGTTGATAGTCATATTAAACATTATTGAGGGCACAAATTAAATGTCCAGCAGATCTGTGGCCTGTTGTACCAAGGCCTTCGGTGGAGCAGGTTCCAACCAGGCAGGGAAGTACATAGGTGGGGGTAGGGATAGTGTAGGGGTAGTGTAGGGATAGTGTGAGGCTTTTATGGCGGCAGGAGAAAGGAAGATACAGTGTTCAAGATTCGCATACATATAGGGGCAGTTACGGCACGAAAGTTCGCTCAAATGTGATAATAGTAAAGGCGCGTGGGTGGGGGCCGTGGGGACTGGAAATTGTGGAGACTGGGTGGGGGCGCCAGAACACGGGCAAAATCTTCCTTTAGCTTCATATGTCGCGGTTCCTTGAGGGTGTGTTAAGAGCGTGTGCCTTTTCTCGGTGGGCTGACCCAGGGCATCACCGGAAGCCGGCTATTAATATCGCGCAGCTTATTTTTACACAGCTTACTTTCGGAGATCCACGAATGACCAGTGATCTACTTTAGACTTACATTGGCCGGGCGTAAGGCTAAAAGTGGCCCTTCGAGACTGTCTCGTATGTGAACGGGTATGGTGCGGTTGTTGATGGATCGAAAAGCGTTTTGTTAGTCCACGTAGATGGTTAGTTGTTGGTGGAGAGCATTTGCATGAATGTCTAAGCGGCATGACGGGCGTGATTTCCAGTACGGTTGGGCTGGGAGGGTTCCTAAAATGTTCACACGTGTAACATATGGGGTCCGCAAGATGCGGGGAATGGAGGACATATGCGCCGGCGAACATGTCACAAAGGCAGGAGGCGTCTGTGTACGCCACCGTATAAGTTGAGAGAGGAGGGTTGTGGGGTGCATTGATGGTGTGGTAATACCTTTTGCTCGCAAGGTGTTTCTTGCGAGCAAAAGGTATTACCAAACCATCAATGCCTTTCCCGCCTTTGCCTTTCCCGCTTCCTTCCCGTTTATTTTTTGGATATTTAATAGTTTTTGAGAGGTGTGAAATTTGTTAAAGCATCCACCACGGCTGTTCAGAGACTCGCTTTCACAGCAATAGTATTAGTATGTAAGTACATGAACAGGAATAATTTGTTTTACATTATAATAACAAGCAGGGACTCATTCGTATTTAACAAAATGCGAGTCAGCAAACGACGCGTATAAAGTCTTTTGTGGTGATATCTTTTTCCAAATGATAGCTTTTAACATAAAAAGGAAAGGAAACACAGGACCTAACAGTATGCTGACGTAAGTTTATGGGTTTTGTTTCCAAGCTACGCAGGTCCTCTTTACAAGGATGAAGAGGTTTAACAAGTTAGGAACATTTAGGCGGACGGTAGTGACGCTCAAGTGGACTAAATTTAATCTAAGACCTTTAATAAATGTGTCCAATGTATTCAACAGTGCAGCCATTAGGAATTAAAAGTATTCCAGAAAAATCACTTTATTAGAAGGCAGAAAATTTGCGCGTGTGTAATAAAAAATATGCATGCTTTAGTCAGAAATTACGCTGTGTGTAGTATCGCGATGGAAAGAAACGCGAACAACGCAAAGCCTATGCTCTCCGCGGTTCGAATTTATTTTCATCTCGCTTTTACCTGGGTAGTGATGAAAACACTTTAGAGGCGTCCTAGCGTATTTCTACAACCACCAACAATAAAAGCGCGATAAAATTAAATGCGAATAACGAAGTGCCTCTGCTTTGTTCGCATTCCATCCATCGCCCCCGTACAATACAGGTGCATAACATCAAGATCCCGAAGAGCTGTCCTTTAGAGGCAATGGACAGCAAAAAGAAAAAAAAAACGATCTTTCATCGCGCGAACAGAGCGCTCAATCATGTCCTGCGGAATGCTTGTCAAGGCCACAGTAATTCCATGCTACAGGTCACCAAAGCCGCAGAGCTGCGTCGTATAAACCTTATTCATCATCCTAGGGCCTTTACTCCATACTTTGCTGGAACTGACACATTTAAAGTTTCCTTTTTCCCACGTACCATAGCAGAGTGGAATCTTCCGGCACAATGACAGACAGCGCATAATCATGCTGCATGTTTCTTGTTGTTTATTTTGTTCATTTTACGTTATGCTTTTGTGTTTCTAATATCTACTTGCGTATTTGTTCTGCCTGGATCTGTGCAATTATCTGCAATATGAAGTAAATAAATAAATCCTTCACGTATCCCTGAGGAAAAAGCTCACAGGAGGTAAATATGGGGACCTCGCAGGCCAAGCAGTCGGTCCACAACGCCCAATTCACTGCCTGGGAAAGTTCGTGTGCACAACGCCCAAAACGCCAGAAAATGAGTGTGCTCCAGCAGCCCCATCATGGTGAAAACATCAATTTCAGTCCATTAAGCGGATGTACTGAAGCCACGTTTTTGACCACATCATTTAGGATGCGCTCTGTGCTGTTGTTGCAGGTTGCGTTTCCCGTCATTAAAGTAAGGGCCTACAATACGTCCTTAAAATAACCCAGACCACACATTTGCCACCACCGAACCTGACGTCTTTGTCCTCGTACCCAGTGTGGGTTGGCGGTTGACCAGTTATGGGTTTGCTGCAATCATTTTTAGCAATAAAAAGCACACGGGCACAAAGCACACGACACACAAGGGACACCCAGTAGAGGATGTCCCTTGTGTGTCGTGTTCTTTGTGTCCGTGTGGTTTTTAACGCAAAACTGATTCCAGCAAGCCATTACCGATTATCCCAGCTTGAAGTTTAACGAAGCTTTAACAATGATGGGCATTGTGCAGATTTACCGTAGAAGGAGCGCGCTTTATCAATCCACATCACGCTGTCTAAAAATTCAGGGCTCCTTGCATTTGATTAGGCACCAGTTACAGAAATCGCGTTAAAAATCAGACACTGCTTGGTGCAGGCATGCCTTTTACCGATACATGTTTTGCTTTCTGAGAACTGTACAAGCAGAAGAGCATCACAATGCTGGCCTTAGATGCCAAACGCTCCACTGAGAAGTGAGCCACATCTTTGGCGTTGAGGGTGCACCCACTCAAGACTATTGTGCGAGGGCAACCAGGATGCGCATCCACCTACAACCATGCTGCTGAGGTGGCACGTACAATGTCAACCATTTCAGTGGTCGAAAAGTGGCCTCCGACCAACGCTTCAACTGATGCGAAGTCTGCTTACAAGCTGACCACTTGAAGAAGTTTTCTAAGCAGCCTCCGCTGCTTTCATTCTCGTTTTATTCCTGAAAACTTTGCGCCGCTTTATGCTGCGTTGCACTTGCTGTCGGTGTTTTTAGATTATCACTGTGGTCATAAATCATATGCTCGCCGCGGATACCGCCGGAGCACCTTATCACTTTTTATTGGCGCAGCGCCAGCAGGCGCATTGTTACGGCGTCCAGCCTCGGTGGGACAGTGCAGACCACGCTCAGTTGGTAAAGCTGCCCTCCATTTAGCTCGTCATACCAATACGGTTCGGCTTCTTCAGTTAGGCCTACACAACAATGTCGAGGCGATCATAGAGACGCCCTTCTAGTGCAACAACTTTGACTCCGCACAACACCTACAGGCACTCACCTCCTACAGTCAGTGGCCTACAATACCCATGATTCCTCTCCTCCCACTTAAACAGCCGTTACCCCGCATCTGCGAAGCCTCCTAGAACTCAAACTCTTCAACCGAAATATGCATCCTGAACACCACAAAGGCCGTCGCGCAGGCTGGGCCTCGTGTCTTTCTAAGCAGTACTCTTACGGGAAAAAGGTAAGCGCACAGGAGACGAACACAAGGCAGGTATTTCATAAACAAATCAGTTGCTAGTAGCGCATTGTCCTGTCTCCTATCTTGTGTTCGTCTCATTTGGGCTTACTTTTCTCCTGTACGACCATGAACCAAATAGCCGAGCAACAACTTTAACTTCAAGCAGTACTCAACGCCAGGATTCAATGCGTCTGCATCCAATGAACTAGCATCGCCGAGGCCGAATGCCTGGCCATCACACACGCTATCCCAAACATCAGTCTGTTGCAGACAGTACAGACTTCCAAACAGTACACCGATATCTCTTGCGAGGGACACTCCCACACTCAGCTGCTAGAATGCCGTCTACGCTACCTAACTCTCCAGATTTCATCATCCTCACATTGGTACCTGGGCACAAGGACATCCTCGGAAATAAGCGCGCTCATGCGTTTGCCCAAGAACTGAGCTTCCGGGCACCGGTGGATGCCCCCCCCCCGCTCCCCAAGTCTTCAGTATGCACCCTCATCGAACCTCTTGACTACACTACAATTCTTCACCACTATCGACGTAGCCGCGTCACGTACCCGTCACCGCATCACACGCTCAATCACATTGACAGCACGTTCCGTTCTCCTCATTTGCCCACATCTTTCACCCCATGGTCTTCCCCCCCTACTGCGCAACTTGCAATACTACTCTACCCATTTTCTACCATTACCTATGGGAATTCTCACATCCCACCCGCATTCTTCCTATCAAAAATCACACTCCTTGCTCCTGGGATGCCGCCCTTCTGGCCACCAACACGCAGATCGGCTCCAATTGGTCGAGCGGGCCAAGATACAGGGAACACACAGAGGGCTCCTGAACTAAGAGATCCTACTGGGAGTGTCTGCCTTAATTTAATTAAATAAAGATTATATATATATATATATATATATATATATATATATATATATATATATATATATATATATATAATATTGTTACGCCCTTAGCGTCGCGACTGAGACGCTCTAGTCGGTTCAGTACGCTAGGTACACACGGCTAGCGGGAACGACACAAGTGCCACAAGAGAAAGGTCGAACGGGCGCGCACACTTCTCCTTCCTCTTCTTGCTTTCTTCCTCCGTGCTCTGTTAGAGAACAAGTCCGTAACACTTCCCCCGTCGCAGGCGAAGCCCTCCGGGCGAGTCAATCGTCAGCACGAGGATGACAGGGTTTCAGACACGCGACGTGGGCAAGCTCAGTTCATGAAGAACGTCGGCCACTTTTGGTAAGGCGCGCAATCCGATAGGTGAGGTCACTAATTGCCTGGAGGATAACATAGGGACCGATATAGTGCGCGAGCAGTTTCTGACTTAAGCCACGCTTCCTTAGTGGACGCCAAAGCCAGACCATATCTCCAGGGAGGTAGGTGACGCGGCGATGGTGGTCGTCGTAGCGGGATTTCGACCGCTTTCGTGAGGAGAGAGCTCTCAGGCGGGTTATCCGGCGGGCTTCTTCAGCCCGGCAGAGGATCTCAGCAATCTCAGGTTCGTCGTCTGCGGAGAACGGGAGGATGGTGTCGAGGATGTGTCGAGGAGACCGGGCATAGAGGAGAAAGAATGGACGTCAACTTGTTGTTTCCTGTTGGGCGGTGTTGTATGCGTACGTTATGAATTGTAGCACAGTGTCCCAGTCCTTGTGGTCGGCGGCGACGTGCATTGAAAGCATGTTGGTGAGTGTCCGGTTGGTTCGCCCGGTCAACCCATTTGTTTGCGGATGATACAGGGTAGAATGTCGGAAATGCACTTGGCACAAACGAAGGAGTTCTTCGACAACATCAGCGGTGAACTGACGCCCTCGGTCGCTGATCACACTCGGGGAGGCCCATGGCGCAGTATAACAAAGTGCAGCAGGAAAAGGGAGACTTGGTGTGCAGTAGCCGATGGAAGGGCTGCCGTCTCACAGTAACGAGTGTGGTAATCAGTGCAGATGACGATCCAGCGGTTGAAAGAATGAGACTTGGGAAAGGGTCCCAAGAGGTCTACCCCGAATTTCTCAAAAGGGGATCTTGGAGGCGTCACCGGATGAAGAAGACCAGGAAGAGTGCCGGCGGGGTGTTTGTGACTCGCACACTGAGCACAGCTAGCCACATACTTCTCAGTGGTTTCACGCATCCGGGGCCAGTAGAAACGTTCTTGGATGCGATAGAGCATCAGCGCAGATCCCAGGTGTCCCGAAGTGGGGTCGTCGTGCATAACGCGCAAAACAGAGGAGCGTAGGCTGACGCGCACCACCAGAAGGTAGCGGAGACCAGTGGGAGAATATTTCTTTTTGTACAAAAGACCACTCCGTATACAATAGGGACTGGAAGCTGTAGGGTCCCTTGCAGCGGTAAAGAATGGTTGGAGATTCTCATCTTTCCTCTGCTCAGTGCGGAACGTACGGGTATCGGGGAATGGAGGTAAAACCGCAGCGATGTAATGATCAAAATTGTCGGCGTCACATTCCGTCGTGGGAAGCGGTAAACGTGAGAGACAGTCTGCGTCAGCGTGCCGGCGTCCACTCTTATACGAAACTGCATAATGAAACTCTTGTAAACGGATTGCCCACCGTGCAAGACGGCCAGATGGGTCACGGAGGTTTATCAGCCAGCACAGGGAATGATGATCAGTGACCACTGTGAAGGGCCGCCCGTATAGATAACAGCAAAACCGCTGAACGGCGAAATCTACCGCGAGGCATTCCTGCTCAGTGATTGTGTAATTGCGTTCAGGTATGCTTAAGGAACGACTGGCGTAAGCAAAAACATGTTCCTTGTCGCCGTAACGCTGAATCAGCACAGCACCAATGCCAACACCACTTGCGTCCGTGTGCTGTTCCGTTGGAGCAGAAGTGTTGAAATGCCGGAGAATCGGATGTGATGTTAGTAAAAACTTGAGCTGGCAAAAAGAAGAGTCAAACTCTGATGTCCACTCGAAGGGAGCGTCTTTGTGGAGAAGGCACGTAAGCGGGTTAGCAATGTCAGCAAAATGGGGAATGAAGCGGAGTAAATATGAGCACAGACCTAGGAAACTTCGGAGTTCCTTCGCGTTCTGAGGTGTTGGAAACGATGCAACGGCCGCGGTCTTTTGAGGGTCAGGTCTGACGCCTTCACGATCGACGAGGTGTCCTAGTACCAAAATCTGACGCTCACCGAAGCGACACTTCTTCGAATTAAGTACTAGACCGGCGTTTTTGAAGCAGTCAAGCACGAGAGCGAGGCGTTCGTTGTGCTCTTCGAATGTCCGGCCAAAAATGACGACATCATCGAGATAGCACATACATATTTGCCATTTTAGTCCCCGTAGGATAGAGTCCATAAATCTCTCGAAAGTTGCAGGAGCACTGCAAAGCCCGAAAGGCATTACATTAAATTCAAACAGGCCATCGGGTGTGATAAAAGCCGTTTTTTCCTTGTCGTCAGGGTGCATAGGGATCTGCCAATATCCCGATCGCAGATCGACGGATGAAAAATATGATGCCGAGAAAAGACAATCTATGGCGCCATCGATCCGCGGAAGGGGATACACATCCTTCTTTGTTGCAGCATTCAGACGGCGATAGTCGACGCAAAAGCGCCATGTATAATCTTTCTTCTTCACCAGAATTACAGGGGCGGCCCAGGGACTGCATGACTCTTGAATAACACCCTTTTCCAGCATATCCCGAACCTGCTCACTGATAACCTGGCGTTCTGTTGGTGACACTCTGTACGGCTTCTGTCGAATTGGGTGTGAGTAGCCTGTGTCAATGCGATGCCGCGTACGTGTCACGGGAATGCACCGTGAGTCGCTAGGCTCCGAAAAATCGAATATGGAAGAATACTTGACCAGTAAAGCCTCCAAAGCGTCACGCTTGTCCCTGGTTAGAGAGCGGCTGATCGGTTAGAGAGCGGTTAGAGAGTGTTCGGAGGTCGTGGGTTCGTTTCCCACCATCGGCACGTTGTTTTTTCGTCCACTTTGTGTTTAAGTATATTTCCCCTAAACAAATTACATTACTAATTTCTGTGATTATCCAAGTAAACATTAAAAAACAATACATAAACCACCATCCCCAACGCTTTCCTTGGCCTCGCCGACTGTTGGCTTCTTTCCTTCATGTGTTATAACGAGCACCCTCATTTCCCCTTAATTGATCTGCTTGTAGCTTACGGGAGTCTCGGTTCTGGCAGTCTTGAAGCCATAGGTAACGTAAGAGGGTTCTAGCACAGCTTTCGCCCTCGCTCTTGATCACGTTCTACGTGACGCTGGCGGTAACAAAGGACGTTCCACGTCCGCCGCTATGGTTGAGGGTGGAGCTGATGGACACTCTCAAGGTTCGTATACAGACAACATAAATACCCAAGCAAGTAGCAGGGGGGACAGCGGCCGATGTAGCTCAGTTTGGAGAGCAGTTCAGTTCAGTCGTTCAGTCGTGTCCGATTCTTCGTGACCCTATGGACCATTTCACGCCACGCTTTCCGGTCTCTCACTATCTTCCTAACATCACATACCTTCATCTGCAGTGCCTCGAGGATGCATCTAACCATCGCGTTCGTTGCTTACCCCTTCTCCGGCGACCGTCAACCTTTCCCAACATCAAATCTTTCTCCAGCGACTCCTCTCTTCTCATCAGATGACCAAAGTAGCTGAGTTTTAACTTTAGAATTTGACCCTCCAATGAGCAGTCAGGGTTTATGGTCGACAATATCGCCTGATTTGATCTTCTGGCAGTCCAAGGAACTCTCAAGAGTCTTCGCCAGCACCACAATTCAAACGCGTCAATTCTTCGGCGGTCAGCCTTTTTCACAGTCCAACTCTCGCATCCATACATCACAACTGGAAAGACCATAGCACGAGTTATACGGATCTTGGTTGGCAGACTATTGTCTCTGCTCTTTACTAGGCGGTCAAGGCTAACCATTGCTCTCTTTCCCAGAAGCAGGCGTCTCCTAATTTCATGGCTGCAGTCTCCTTCCGAGGTAATCTTGGAGCCCAAGAAGAGAAAATCTGTCACAGCTTCCACTTCTTGTCCATTGATGCTCCAGGACTTGATAGGGCAAGACGCCATGATCTTTGTCTTTTTGATGTTCAGTTTAAGCCCAAACTTCTCACTCTCTTCTTGTACGCGCATCAGAAGTCTCTTGAGTTCCACTTCACTTTCTGCCATTAAAGTGGTATCATCCGCATATCTAAGGTTGTTGATACGTTTTCCAGCAATTTTCACACCATATGAAGTTTGGAGAGCACCGGACGCGATATTCGGAGGTCGTGGGTTCGGTTCCCACCATCGGCACGTTGTTTTTTCTTCTACTTTGTGTTTAAGTATCTTTCCCCTAAACAGATTACATTACTGATTTCTGTGATTATCCAAGTAAACATTAAAAAAAATACATAAACCACCATCCCCAACACTTTTCTTGGCCTCGCCGACTGTTGGCTTCTTTCCTTCATGTTTTTTTTATATGAAAATACCTTACAGGCCCATTAGGCATTGTGTAAGGGGGACATAAAATTTATACAGTGCAATATATACATAAAATGTAAGGAAACAGGCAAAAAATACAAAGGTAATTATTATATGAACAAACAAAATAGTACGACGCGGAAATTATTATATCATTAAGAAAAAGAAATACGCGACACAGATTAAAGCACAATGGTACACACACAGATATATATATATATATATATATAAACGAAAAGGAGAGCACGCACGGTAGACCAACGGTCAACTTTAACCCGAGGTTTCGGCCGAGGTCCGGCCTTTGTCAAGGAAGGCTCAGGAATGCCTTGGCGTTCCTCAGGCCGGACCTCTGCTGAAATGTCAGAATAAAGTTCACCGTTGTTCTACCGTGTATCATCTCTTTTACCTCTATGTCGCCCCGGACCCATTTGAACCGCAACCCCCTCCCTGTGTGCATATATATATATATATATATATATATATATATATATATATATATATATATATATATATATCGTACACCATGGTCACCTTGTTGCCGGCAGAGAACTGCCTCAGGGCTCTCTCCGAGTTCACCACGAAAAGCCCCTGGTTGTCGACCGGATCCTCGGTGAAACATAGGCCGGCACTGATTGCAAGCACAAGCGCCGACAGCACCACGAACCACTGCAGGCGGCCTGTTCGCTCCATCTTCACCTGCAGACATCCCCGAATAAAAAGTGAAAGAGGGAACGGCTCACAGCTTTGCAGCTTTTTTACTCAGTTGCTGCATGTAAATGATGCATGCTGGGTGTGCAATGTTAGTTTAATGCTCAATTTGAATTATCAAAGTGTTTATTTCATTACTTGCCTTTCTACTTCAAATACTCCTAGAAGGTCTAGAATAACACAAGGTTACTTTGCAATCCTTCGGAACACAGAGTGTTGCAAAGTCTATCATGCGCAATTTTATTTCAAGCCGGATGTTTGGATGTTTTTCATTAAACTACTATGCGAAGAATAAACCGCTTAAATATAAGCTCGAGGAACAAATTAGCACAATGACATTTCTTTGAGCAGAATTAGTGCAGGTAGTCCTGACATTTGGCTTTCAATAAGTGTGTAACACGGTGGATTGGGATTTAAGATCAGGGGTGATTAGGTGCTAGGGAAGAAGTATTTTTTTTTTCATTGTCCTAGGTTTGAACTGCAAATTACCAAGAAATATTCGCTCGATATACCATTTCAAATTTTTGCTGCAATTTCTGTTTCCGCTCTTTTTCACTTGTCACAACATTGACAACAATTTTGTGAGAGGTAATAAATGTGACCTTGGTATAATTATTTATGCAGTTAGCTGTTTGAGATTTTATGACGGGATTCCACTCAACTTTGAAAGCAGATATCCTTCAAGCAGAGCAGAGGTCGTCAAACCGTTTGAGTTAGCCTGTTGTCAAGGTGATGTAGCCGATTGCTTGGCACCTGCCAGCCACCTACAATGTCACTTTACCATCTTTAAGTACAGCATACCCTGCTAGCGCCACAATCTATATTACTGGTGGTCACCACAATGCCATTGGAATAGCTTAACGCAGCTTCTTAAGGATGATCTTTGTCGTCTTTCAAAATTTATATTGAATACTGTACGATGCTTTATTTCTTAAAAGGAAAGTATATAACAGTTCCATCTTACCTGTACTCCCCTATGGAGGCAAAACGTGGAGGCTAACGAATACGGTTCTAATTAGTTTAGAACCTCGCAGAGTACTATGGAATGGCGTAACGTTAACAGATAGGAAGCGTGTAAAATGAGTCAGAGAAATAACTCCAGTTCTAGTGGAAATTAAGAAGAAGAAATGGAAATGGGCAGGACATGTAGTGCAAAGAGAGGATGGTCGCGCAATGTCGTATTCCCGGGGAACGAAAGCGTAGCAGCGGAAAGCAGGAAGTTGGGTGGGCGGATCAGGTTAAGATGTTCACAGGGGTCAAGTAGATGCCGCTACGACAGGACCTGGTTAGTTGGAGTAGCATGAGAGAGGCCTTCTCCTTTCAGTGGGTATCAATCCGGCTGATGATGATGATGATGATCATCATCATGCTTTCAGTACGAGACTGCGCGGAATGACACGCATGCTGCCAACTTTTTACTTTCTATTCTTGTTTATTTGAATAATCAACCTGGTTTCTACTTGATGCAGCAAGACCTATGTTTTCTTTTTACAGATGTCATGCATGAAAGCAGGAATGGCAGTTTTTGATTCCTGGTAGTTGCCCGGTTCTTTACCTCGATAAGGCAGCAGCATTAAGCGGTTCGCTGAGCCAGTCCATCCTCTCCAGCCAGGAACTGTTCCCATTCCAGCACACCCTTTGAAGACCTGGGTACCTCATAGCAGCGTAACCTCAGCTACCTGGACAACCCGCCCCACCTCTCAAGAACTGTTCCTCTGTTCATTTCGCACATATCCAAGGGTCGCTTATAAGTATTAGGCTACTTTAAAACGCAGGACGAAGAATGGGATGTACAGTATCGGTAGAATTGCTAAATTATATACATTGAATACTGAAAGCCTAATTCCTTTGGGGAAAAGTGAGCGTGCTGTAAAGAACGGTCATAGCCTGAAAGCGGCAAAGAGGAAATAAGCATAGGCAAAAATGAGATGTATGTCCTAAGGGTCAACGAGGGCAATGTCATTAACAACATGGACAAGAAAATCTAGGTAGCCGACGAGTTCTATACGGACCTCTACAGTAGCCATAGTAGTCTGGACAAGAATGAAAGTTGCTGTAATAAAGAGCAATTAGACGTTCCGCCAGTAGCGTAGGACGAGGTTAGGAAAGCTTTAGAAGCTATTAAGAGGGGGAAATCAGCTGGTGAGGATCAGATAACTACAGATTTGTTGAAGAACGGAGGGGATATCATGCTAGAAAAACTGGCCATCCTGTATACGCAACGCTTGACGACATCGAAAGTAAAGGAATCGCGGAAGAAATCTAACATTATCTTAAATCATAAGAAAGAGGATGCTAAGCACATGAAAAAATTACAGACCAATAAGCTTCTATAAGTTACGTACAAGGTATTTACGAAAGGAATCGCTAATAGTATCAGTGCCACCTTAGACTTTAATCAACTGAAAGATCAAGCAGGATTTCGAAAAGGGTACTCTACCATCGATCATATTCATACAATAAACAAGGTGATAGAAAAGTACTCTGAATATCATCAACCCATATACAGCATTCATTGACTACGAGAAAGCATTTGATTCAATCGAAACCTCAGCAGCCATGCAGGCATTTGAGATCAGGGTGTAGGTGAGCCATATGTGAAAGTACTAGAATATATCTTTAGTGGCTGCACAGCAACTATAGTTGTGCATAAAGAAAGTGATTAACTTTCACTTAAGAATGGTGCTAGGCAAGTAGGAACGATCTCCACAGTGTTATTGATATCTTGCTTAGAGAGTGTATTCGAAGGTGGTTAGGCATTAGGGTCGACGCAGAACATCTCAGTAATCTGCGATTCGTTGATGACATTGCCTTGCTAATAAGCCGACAATTGTAGGGTAATGAGGGACTCGTTGTTATATAATTTGAAGGAGCCAACAGTCTACTAGTCCAAGGCAAACGTTATGGATATATTTTTTATGTCTTGTCGCTGGTATTTGCGGGATTTATTCATATGATGATTTTAGGGATACAGAATAATAAATTCAAAGCGGAAGGAAAAAAATGCGACGATGGTGGGACACTTTTCCTTCCGCTTTTCATTTATTATTTTTTATCCCTAAAATCATCATAAGAAAAATTCTTGTACATCCCAACAACAAAAGATAAAACAATATATCTTCAACGTTTGCCGTGTACTCGTAGACTGTTGGCTCCTTCAAATTGCCTTGTTAAGCAACGAGGGACAAGTTGCAACTAATGATAAATAATCTAGACAGAAGAAACAGAAAGGCAGGCCTAACGATTAATATGCAAAAGACTAAGATGATACGGAACAGTAAAATACTTTAGTAAAACACTTAGCGGGGCAGGTTGGTGCATAGCTGTCAAAAATGTAAGCGCGACAGAGACGACACACAGACAAGAGAGGACAGGAAGCGCAAGTCCTGTCCTATCGCGTCTGTGTGTCGTCTCTGTTGCGCTTAAATTTTTGACAGCAAATACGGAACAGCCTGAGAAAGAAACAGCAGTTTAAATTACGTAGCGAACAGTTGGAAGTGGTAGGTGAACATGTCTACTTAGGACATGTAGTGACTACAAATCCGGACTGCGAAAAGGAAATAAATAGGAGAATATGTTTGGGATGGGGCGCACTTGGAAGGTACAAAAACATTATGACAAGAAGCTTATCGGTATCACTCAAGAGGAAATTGTATAACAGTTGCATCTTGCCGGTATTGACTTAAGGGAATGAAACATGGAGGCCAACGAAAAGGGTTCTACTTAAGTTGAGGACAACGCAGTGGGCCATGGAACGGAAAATGGTAGATGTAACGTTAAGAGATAGGACGCTCGCACATTGGGTCAGAGAAGTGACTCAAGTTACTGATATTTCAGTCGAAATTAAGAAGAAGAAAGGAACACGGGCAGGACATGTAGTTCGAAGAGAGGATAACAGGTGGCATCTAAGAGTTACGAATTGGATTCCAAGGGAACGTAAGCGTAGCAGGGGCGGCAGAAAATTACGTGGGTGGATGCGATTAAGAAATTCGCATGGGTCAAGTGAATGCAGCTAGCACAGGACCGGATTAACTGCAAGAAAATTAGAGAGACCTTCCTCCTGCAGTTTGTATAGCCCCACTGATAATAATGATGATGATGATGATGTTTCCTTTAGAAGTAATAATATTTCAACCCTCCATTCCTCTGAAAATTCTCCCAGCAGGCCCGGAAAGCATGTATCAAGAGTCAAACAAATATTTTTTTCTTAATCCTTTCCTCTCTGACTGTGTTTAATACATTCTAGTTGCTTACAAGTATAAAGATTGATTCAACTGTCTGCGATATAAATTTAATTGCGCATCACTCCTTACAGTGTGAAAAAGACAAAAAGCCGCACAGCCATGCAGGGTAAAAAAGGAATATGGATGGAAAAGCAATGATAGTCCCATTTAGGGAAAGTCACTGGTTTAATAACCTTATAAATGCCAGTGAATTAGAAACGTTGCCCTACATGGGCTCTAAATAGAAAAGCCAACAATAAGACTACATTGCTAGTGCAAAACTTGTACCATGCGATATCCGCGATAGCCAATATAGATCTCATGCTAAAACAGCCTCTCGGGCGAGTTGATAATGCATACAGCGTGAAAACGACGGCGACGTAGGAAGGACACAATCGAGGGCTGGCTTTCAAATGAAGCTTTATTGCTTGCCCCGTGAAAATATAAACACTGAGCACAACACATAAAAATGTAATGACATTCACCTAAATAGATATATAACATCTACAGCTGCACATGACAACAGCGATGTCATTTCCTTGTGTTTAAAAAACTTAATTCTTAAGCTCTAAGGGCCATCGAAGCACTACTAACACAAGCGTGATCTCACCTCTCTATTTTAGGGGCTTCTAAAATGTCTCGGCTTAGCTCACTGGGGCGTTTCTTGATCACTCTAGTTTGATAAAATTTTGGCGTCGAATTATCACACTCCCTGCAGTGAATGCCTAGGTGCCATTTCACTTCTTCGTACACATTGTTGTAATTCTCTTTGTAGCGCTCATTGAGGCATCGTCCCGTCTGCCCGATAAATTATTTCCTACAAGAGTGTGGAATGGGAATACACTACGTCTTCCTTACAGGTCACAAATTGATTTGGTGTCTTACGCAGCGACGTTGTGCAACGAATGGAGCGTTGTTTACCATCTTGCTTATCTTCTCCAGCTTGTTAGGTGCCGAAAGGGCGACTATGATATTAACACGACTCCCTATTTCCTTCTATTCGTGTGAGAGCCCGTGAATGTAGAGAACCACTGTTATGTTTTATTTTTTCTGAACATTTGCAGGTGGCGCCTCACCCTCGTTCATTTTGTTCGACTTTAAAATGGGAAGCATTGATTCCGCTTTTGTGAGAAGCAGCTGCTTGAAATAACTGGCACTCACTAGGCGTTCGGTTTGATAACAGGAGCTATCTTTCATGGAATGGAAGCATAACATTTAAGTGCGTTATATAAAAAGACTTGACAACGGCTCTGTACACTAGTTTATAATGAGATGAAGTAAATTGAAGCAATGGTTTATTGTTTCGTGGTTTGTACGTAAAGCATGTATGACTCGACAAAAAGAACAGCTTGAGGTCGAGAAACCTGATCGCGTTATCTTTAGGACATTCACGGGTTAACTTGATCAGATCAAGGCCCCTAAAAAAGAGCTTTATTGTCGCTCATAATTCCTTCATAGTGATTAACATTAGTGTCGATCCGGACTAGAAAATCAACGAAACAAAAGCACTACGACCCTTCCAAGCAATTTCTCAGCTTCCAATCCTTTTGGCCTAAAAGATCACTTAGCACAGGTGCAATACATGCAGGTAGATTTTATCATTCAAGGTGGCAAAGGTGGATGTAAGATACATTAGTAATAGATCCAAATACCGACAGACCTGTCTCGTTCTGGCATGCCGAGACACTTTTGTGGAGGAATACGTCAGCCCTCTTTGCAGATTTTTGGACTCAGTGTTTTTAGATTGTGGCAACCCTGATTTCCAGCAGCAATGACCTGTCGTCCTTTCGGCGTTCTCAGAATGCCTCACACCATTGGGTTTAACGCACGAAGTACCATTGATTTATTTTATGAGGTTTTTAGGTCTCATGTTTGTTGGGCTTATGATCGCCGTGGTGTTAAGCCAATCTTGCTTTTTTAATCAGCTCACTCCAAGCTGGTGAAGAGAGCAATTGTGCATACTGTTTTTAAGAACGCCGTGAACAAATCCTGCGAACTCAGGTTCAAGCTTAGCTTCAGCAACCAAGTCGACCGCCTGACAAAGGCAGGCTACGCTCCTGAAATATTAGTTTCCGCGGCAGAAAAACTTCTGAAAAAGTTAAGATCAAAAGGAAAATGTGAATGTATGAAAGAGAAGGAGAAAAGAAAGATTGTTGTGCTGTCATATCTTCACAAAGTGTCCCACAATCTAAAAAGAATAGGAAAACACGCAGGCATTGACGTTATCTTTTCGGCTCTCTACCGACTGTACAGCCTGATTAAGAAATTAAATTCAGAGAACAAAAAATCTCACAAGTGCTTGATACAGCACGCATAACAATTCGTGTCTTGTCAGGAAGGGGTGGTCTATTCACTGCCATTGCCTTGGGGTGAGTGATACATCGGCCAAACTGGCCGCTGTGTTAACGAATAACTCAAAGACCATGAATATAATGTCTCACGTGTCGCTATCCTTGGCCATGTGGTGAAACACTGCAGGCACTGCAAAGGTAATGAAGATGACAAGATGACGATGGTACCGACGTCTGTGCGCCAGAGCATAAGAAATGTACTGTGATAGGAAAAAAGCGTGACTTGTGAGCTAGGGAGATAATAGAAGCTAACGTGATAGGAAGGCTCTCGGAAGAATTCATCTGTTCATCTGTTGCGTTGTCAGAAAAATAAAGGCACTACGTTGATTGTGAATATTGACAAGAGCGTGCTCACTGATCATATCGTAATCAGACGTATGTAAATTGCATGTTGACACGTTCCTGGTGTCCTAGTGGTACGTCATTCACGCATGTGAAGTGTGCACTGTATTCTTTCTCGCCGCCAGGGAGGTGTTTATACCTGCTGGCATCCAATAAAACGTTTAGTCGTCAGTCACCGCTATGTGGTATCCCTCCTTCATCTTTGCCCATCATTGATGCGGTAGTTGTTGATCATCGAAAACACCAACTCGCCCAACAACTACATTTGTCGAAGACACCTTGACGGTCAATACAATCTTCTATGCATGAAGGGAGCTCGGCATGCGGTAGCGAGTAGTGCAGACTTTTCACGTGAAACGAGCAAGCCATTAAACATTTGTTCTTATGCCATTCGAAAGATTAACACATGCTCAAATTTGTTTACCTTGAACGGGTCCTCTAAAGTTAAGGAATTTAAACCATTCTTTAAATAAGTTGCCACAGAGGTTTGCAGTGCGTCTTCTTCGGAAACAGTTACTCGAAACGGGGAGTTAGGTTTATGGGTCCTAGCGCTAAATAATAACTGTCAAATAAGACGTTTATTATTGTGAATTTCTGAGAGCTTCAAGGTTAAGTTTTTTACAAACTTTCTTGTATTAGTTGAGTTGTGTTTTTTTGGCACGTAGGCAACTACGGCCATCATGGGCCAAACACAAGGTTGCTGAGCTTCTTTTATGAGTGAAAGTGAAAAGTGTTTAGGAAAATACAGCTTATTCAGGATCCCTAATTCTCTAAGAAGACTAAAAACAGATGAAATTTTAGCAAATAGGTTGTCTCCTAACAGTAAGCAGGGGTTAAATGTGTTCACTGTAAAATGGAGTAAAATGTTCTTTTTTTTTTAACTGTTCAAGTTCTGTACACAAGATCAAAATGTGGTTCACGGTTAGCTGGCCTCCAGATTTTACGCATCGAGGTGCTTTCTTTTTTGTGGGCAGAAAATTGTGCGTCATGTGTGTATGCCCAATACGAGGCCGGCACAGAACCACCTCACTGACATCCATTCTCATATTGTGGTTTTTATTGTGTGTAGCTTATTTTGCTCTTTATTATTTCATTTATTCTGCCATTTATTTCTTAAGCTTCTCTGTATTAGCCTGATGCAATCTTTGTAGGGGATGTGTATTTTCTTTATTTGCTTGTTTCGAGCTTGTGCAGCACATGAGTCTACTCTCTCGTTTTCATCTATCCCGACGACATCCTTAGCGCAAAAAAAACACACGCACACGAGAGAAAAGGCCTTTTCTCTCGTGTGCGTGTGTTTTTTTGCGCTAAGGATGTCGTCTGAAGCTGAAAACCATCTAGCCCGTCTAAAAGATCTATCCCGACATGGCTAGGCACCCAACAGAATGTTATGGTTAGGCCTTGTGTTGGGATTTTTTCTACGTCGTGAATGATGTTTCCCACTATAGGCGCAGCTGCATGTTTAGATTGTAATGCTTCACACATCTTATAGTTGCGTGAAAAATGACACACACAGGACAGGGTACAGGACGAGCGCAAACTGCCAGCTGTTTATTGGAAGGAAAAGGAAAGAGGAGAACGTATTAAAACCCTCTGCCACTGAGGCGTTCATAGCCCAATCGCACCCATCCCACCCGGTATCAGAATTCGTCAATGAAATGGCTAAGCACGTATGACTAAACAGAAAGAGGGTAACGATAAATAAACGATACAGACCTTAGCAACAGCCGTCAATCGTAGCAAAGCAGTGTCAAGACTTCGAAGCAAAAGCAATCAAAACCAAACAACGTAAAAATAAGAACAAACTACAAGGTAAAATCCACAAGGTAATTAGCAAAAAAAGCAATAGAAGTCAATTCCTCGTAGCAAAAGTAGTGTCACGTAACGAAGCAAAAACAAAAAGCCCGTAAAAAACAGGAGAAAACAAGGTAAAAACCAAAACCCAAGGGTAACTAACAAACACTTTGTAGCAATTGCAGTCAATCACTCGTAGCAAAGGCAGTTTATGTACACGAAGCAAAAGCAGAGAAAAACTAAAACATTAAATAAGGTAAAATAAAAAAAAAATCATTACCGCCAAAGACAGGTCGTCAAAAGCAAGTTATAAACAGTAGATACTGGGACACTCAATTCAGATCATTTTATAGAGAAAAGATACTTCACTGCTGTACAGCACAACAGAAGACCCACTGATACAGCCAGTCCCTCTTTATAAATTACGCTTCCATTATCTCACGTGCCAGTAAATTGCGGCTTTTGCCGAGAATGCTAATCTCACACAGCCGAGGCTTACCACCCCTGCAGGACACGCAATGCTTAGCCAAATTAGATCCTTCCCCCGGTGTTAATGATAAGTTATGTTCCCGTGCACGATCGTTCACGCAAAGGAGGGAAGAAGAGCGGCAAAAAACATGCTAGGCCCTTTTTGGAATGCGCCATCGAAGTTGTCTACGAGATACCATTGTCTTGTGGAAAGGTGTATTGAAAGAACGTTTCGTTGGGCAGGTTGGTGACAGTTCATCGTAAAATCAAGGCGCGAAAACACACACGGACACAAGAAAGGAAACGGGACGGAGCGCCACTCACAAATACTTTATTGAAGGAAAAAAAACCGCAAATATATAGCAATCGTACACACAAGGAAAATCATCGCGAATAAATTTTAACATGTTACAGCGCTGGTGAAAGCCTTGCACAAAGATACTGATGTATCGCTGATACACATACTTGCTTTCTTATCAGTAAAACATTCCTCAATTAACTCCCTAGCTTTAGTGTCTTTACATCTTGATAAAATTCGCAAATCAGAAAAACACGGCTCACAAGAGCGTAATGGGCAAGACCTTATATGTTTAGGTAAATATGGTCCCTGTTTATCTTGTTGAACGGTTCTCTCGTGCTCCTTGATGCGCTCATTAACAGATCGCCCAGTTTGTCCAATATAGGAGCGGCGACACGAGAGGGTGATATCTTACACCACCCCTTTGGCGCATTTTATAAACGATCGGCCGTGCTTCGTGCCTCCTTCATTACTTCCTTTTTCAATGCGTGAGCAAAGGTTTCCGAACTTACTCGGGGCGGAAAAGACAAGCGGCACACCATGCCTGCCTGCAACCTTCTTTAAACTGTGGCCCAACTTGGGCACGTAGGGCACCACTACGGGTCTTTCCGAGGAACGTCTTCCCCGATGGCGCATTCCGCAAAGGACCTAGCATGAGTCTTGCCGCAGCCCCTCCTCTTTACTTCTTTGCCTGAGCGATCGTGCATGGGGACATAACTTATCTTTAACAACGGGGGAAGGGTCTAATTTGGCTAAGCATTGCGTGTCCTGCAGGGGCTGTCAACCTCGGCTGTATGACATTAGGATTCTTGGAAAGAGCCGCAATTCACTTGCACCTGAGATAATGGAAGCGTATGTTATAAAGATAAGCAGGGACTGACTGTATCAGTGAGTCTTCGGTTGTGCTATACAGCAGGGAGGTATCTTTTCAAGATAAAATGGTGTGAATTGAGTACTTTGCTTTGGGCTAGTTGGTTCATGGTTGAAGTGAATTATGAAGACGGCGCGAAAGCGACGAGGACAAGGAAGGAACACCAAAATAACAGGACAGGCGCCACCGCTTTAAGCAGAAGGTGATCACTCGTGATTGGCAGGTAGATACGGCGATAAGGTTAGCACAAGCAATTTCAGGGTCGGTGCGGAAACTCTGAAAGAGGAAAGGGCCCAATGAAGAAGAAATATGCTCAAGAAGTACATTGCTTTGGGCTAGTTGGTTCATGGTTGAAGTGGATTATGAAGACGGCGCGAAAGGGACGAGGACAAGGAAGGAACACCAAAATAACAGGACAGGCGCCATTGAGTGTCGCAGTGTTTACTGTTTGTAACTTGCTTCTGACGACCTGTCTTTATTTGTAATGAGTTTTCAATGTTTAACATTTATTTTTATTTTACCTTGAATAATGTTTTCGATTTTGACTGCTTTTGTTTCGTATACGTGACACTGCCTTAGCTACGTGTGAATGACTGCTTTTGCTACAAATTGTTTTGTTAGTTACCTTTGGGTTTTGGTTTTTACCTTGTTTGTTCTTGTTTTTTACGGTTTTTTTATTACATTGTTTTTGCTTCGTTACGTGACACTGCTTTTGCTACGAGGGATTGACTGCTACTGTTCTTTTTTGCTAGTTACCTTGTGGTTTTTACCTTGTTTGTTCTTATTGTTATGTTGTTTGGTTTTGACTGCTTTTGCTTCAAGTCTTGACACTGCTTTAATACGATTGACGGCTGTTGCTAAGGTCTGTATCGTTTATTTATTGTTACCCTTGTTCTGTTTAGTCATACGTGCTTAGCCATGTCATTGATGAATTCTGGTACCGGGTGGGATGAGTGCGATTGGGGCTATGAACGCCTTAGTGGCGGAGGGCTTAAATACGTTCTCCTTTTTCCACCTAGTAAACAGTTCGCATTTTGCGCTTGTCCTGTACCCTGTCTTGTGTGTGTGTCTTTTTTTGCGCAGCTATAACATGTCTGAAGTACTGCACCAACTAGGCCGACAACCCATCTCACTGAAGATTGTAATGTCATAAGCAAACTTAATGAATCGGTATATATTATGCTAAACTCACTCTTGCGTTTTCTAATTTTGTCGAGAGCTACGTAATTAGCTTAACTTTCATCAGTGAATGTTGATGCACAGTTCGGTAGCCTTATTACTTTCTCCCGGTTGCCTTGAGCCATAGCACATTCACATAATTTACTGTTTTGGAGCTATCTGTGAAAAATTCGGTGTAGTCCTTATACTTCACTTGCAGTGTCAGGAGTTCTCGCAGTATTGCCGCGAAACCTTCAAAACTTTATGTTATTTTTAACAGCCTCCGGCATGCGGCCTTATCACTGTGATTCTGGCACGCGTATCAATTCTGTATCCCGTGTTTGTTCATGCTCGTTGTCGCGATACGGGCATTATCATTTTCTTTGTCGCGAAAGATGTGCCGAGATCTGTCTCGAAGATTCCGATCACTTGCGTATGTTTCCACAATGATACAGGGTGTACTAGTAGCAGTTTGCGAGGTTATCTAGATTGTTCTGAGCAGCCTTTAAATTGAGCATTGACGAGTGTGACGGGCACTATTTGTTCGACGATCGGCGAGCATGTTTGTTGCTATTACCGCCGCCGAGTTGCTTACTTCTTTTGCGGGCGCCAGTCAGCCCAATGAAGAGTTAATTTCAGTACCATCAAGTCTGTGTCTTCTTTTGTTGCCAACTGCCTTGTCACCACTACGTGACACCTGGTGGAGGTGCTGTCTTTGATCCTTCAAGCGAAGACCCCAGCCTTGTTCCTGTTACCCTGGAGGAGGAGCCACCGAACCAGTCGCCGGCTTCAAGGGCTCCAACCTGAACACGGTCTGCAGCCGGACCCCATTCAATCGAGGAAGGCATCGACGCTGACAATAGCCCAGCCTACAGCACCGGTTGTTTTCGTTCAACCCCGCGAGCCCCCCTGCTTCCATGGACGACGGGACGAAGATGCTGAAGACAGGATGGACCTTTTCAACCCTGGGAAAGAATTCAACGGCTGGAACGACGCCGCGAAACTCAGGCAAGTCTACTTTGTTCTTCAAGGACATGCCCGAGTTTGGTTCGAAAATCGTGAGGCAGCTATGAAGGATGGGAGATTTTCAAGGCAGCGATTTTGACTGCCTTTTCAAGCGTCGTCCGAAAGAAAAGAGCCCAGGCCCTCCTTCAATCAAGACTTCAACTTCCTAACGAGCCTGTCCTGGCGTACGTTGAGGAGATGAAGCGCCTCTTACGCCGCGACAGCCCTAACAAGACCGAAGGTGAGAGAGTCAAATTTTTAAAGCGAGGCATTAAAGAATCGCTTTTTGCAAGTCTTGTCCGAAATCCGCCAAGAACCTTGGCAGAATTTGAAACGGAAGCGTCTACCATCGAGAAGACGTTGGACACCCGGATGCGCCACTACGAGCTACCACTTCAGCCGGACTACTCAAGCCACTACCCTAGCGCATCAGGAAGCGCAGAGACCCTTCGGGACCTCATACGGGAGATCGTGCGAGAGGAGCTCCGCCGATTGACGCCATCATCGCAACAACCCCAGGTGGCGATGCTCGCGGACGTCGTCCGTGAAGAAGACCAGCAGGCGCCGGGCGTTCCTCAAGCGACAGCTGCGACTGTTCCAGCACAAGAGGCAACAACGATGAACTACGCTGCTGCATTACGTCGCCCTGCGCCCCGACATGATGACTTTCCGAGCCCTCGCCGCTACCGTCCTGTTCCAGAAAACCGCCCCTTGGTCCCCGCCCGCCAAGCCTACCAACGACCCCCAAGCCCCAGGCAGTGCGACGCTTGAAGGACTGCAAGGAACTGGCCATTATAGTTCCACTGCGGTGAGGCCGGCCACATTCTGCGCCACTGCCCGTACCGACGCATCGGTCTCCGCCGATTTGCAGTCGACGCTCCACGACCACGCCCAGGTGAACGACTGCAAGAAATCGACAACTATCTGCGTAGAGATGAGATTGCGCCACCTAACCGTCGGTTCAGGTCTCCATCGCCGTACAGGGCCCGCTATGCGTCGCCAGGCCGTAACTACGATGAAAGTGTGCGCGGAAGGTCTCCAAGCCCGCGCAAAGGAAACTAAATAGAGCAACCTTTGGAAGTCAGGTTGCTCAACGGCGAAAAGACGAACATCCTCCGCCGCCGACGACCACTAACGACGACACAGCGATTTCACCGCCGCTCCACATGACGACATCGACGACAACACGACCAGAGTCCAAGCCGACACCACCGCCCAGCGAAGTAACAACCGTATGCCACGGCCATGTCCTGAAGAAACGACGGAGCCGAGATCGAACACCAAGGCCCACGTGCAATGCGAGGACTCGAATAAGCGACCTTGAAGTTGATGTCGACGGTCGCCGAGTCAGTGCCTTAGTAGACACCAGAGCTAACTATTCAGTCATCAGTGGACCGTTAGCCTCTCTGCTCAGGAAAGTTACCACCGCTTGGGATGGCCCGCTGATTCGCATCGCAGGTGGCAACCTGATTACTCCATCGGGACGATGTACTGCAAGAATATACCGTAAATGGGCGTACTTACCTCACCAGCTTTGTGATCTTGCAGCAGTGCTCCCGCGACGTGATTTTAGGCATGGACGTCCTAAATGAACATAGGGCTACCATCGACCTGCGATCCAAGCTCATCAAGCTCTCTGCCGAAAGGCCGTTCCTGCTACGACGACTTCGACGCAACAAATCGCTCTAAACGTCCTCGATGGAGAATTGACCGTGCCGCCCGATCAAGCGTCGCCGTCTGCGTAGGTAACGCAAACATCGAAACCGCTGAAGGCATCGTC
The DNA here is from genome assembly GCF_055883805.1 of Amblyomma maculatum. NCBI lineage: Eukaryota > Metazoa > Arthropoda > Arachnida > Ixodida > Ixodidae > Amblyomma > Amblyomma maculatum. The sequence continues at coordinate 185,548,388 of NC_139349.1, forward strand.
GAAGAAAATATCCAATTGTTCTTAGAACGAGGTGTCGGCATCGCAGGAGGCATCGCGAAATTCCGGAGAGGACAAGCTCAGGTTCTGGTAACAAAATAACGGCTTGAGGGGCAAGTTGGTGCATCATCGTATTCAGATATGTGGCGCAAATAAATACAAACACAGGAGAAGATACACAGCACACGCCGTGTTTGTTACATCTTCGGTAACAAACTTCACCGAAGAATACCGGCATCTCAACAAGGGCACGACGATCGCTTTTCTCGACGAATTAGCGGACCTCAAAGACGTATTCGCCCTCCACGACCAACCACTGGAAGAGGCACCGGACCAATTCCGTCAGCCTACATTTTACATCAACCCGGCATTGACCCACAGCAGGAAAGACCAGATTCGCAGTCTTCTTCGAAGCAACAGGGGGTGCTTCTCGTCATCATCGAAGGTACGACAAACACCACTGGCCAAGCACCGCATTATAGTGGACTAACACGCCCGATCTCTGCGCCAAAGCCCCCATCGTGTATCGCTGCGAGAACGCCAGGCCATACGCGATCAAGTTGAGGAAATGCTGCGTGATGACGTCATCCAGCCAAAGAAGAGCCCCTGGGCGACACCAGTCGTTTTGGTGAAGAAGAATGATGGCACACTTCGCTTCTTCGTTGATTACCGCCACTTGAATAGCATTACTAAGAAGGATGCCTACCCGCTTCCCCGCATCGACGACACTCTCGATTGGCTCGGCAATGTAAGGTACTTCTCATCATCGATGGACCTGAAGAGCGGATATTGGCAAATTGAGGTCGACGGAAGAAATCGCGAGAAGACCGCATTCATCACACCGGACGGTGTTTTGAGTTCAAGGTGATGCCATTTGGCCTCTGCTCCGCACCAGCCACATTTCAACGAGTAATGGACACAGTCCTGGCATGCTCGAAGAGGCAAATTTGTTTGATATGTTTTTTTTCGAAGAGTTTGCCACAAGGCATAAGTTGAGAAAGAGGGAATGGGATGCAGGAGATAGAAAGTTAAAAGAAGGAGTGCAGTCCAGTTGTGCTTATGAATTCGAGAAGGTTGGCAGTATAGCGATTGTCCATTGTCCATTTCGCATAATCACTATCGCGATTCCACCGCAGGCCCACCTTCATGATTATCCGTTGCCTGATGTGCGTTGTTGATGGACACGTCCACAACAAGTGGCGCACATCGCAGACGTCAGGTGGAGTGTCACAGTGAGGGCACCTGTCAGTCACTGGTAGGTCTTTTTCCCGCCATCGATGTCGAACAGATGGGGTCAGAGCCACCCCTGCGCGGTTCCGGCGCACTGTCACCTCCTCCTGCCGAGTAAGAGTACGGGGGAGAGGGTGCGAACACGGAGGAATGAGAGCGCGTGTTCGGTGGCGCAGAACTTGCGAATCGGAAACATGGGACAGGAACGGATCTGGGGGAAGAAGGGAAGGTGGTGGATCGTCTGATGTGTTTATATGCGTCATAGCATCTGCTTGTATGTTATGTGGATCGCGAGCATGGCCGCGAATCCAGTGTATGCGAATAGGACGTGGGTACTTTGAACATAGCAAATGTATGGACTGTGTTATTTGGAATGTGCGTCGAACGGCCTTAAGCTGTTTAAGTGCAGTGAGAGAGTCTGTGTCAAGATGAACTGCATTGAATGTAGGAACTGGTGGGAGGGAATGTATAGCATTGTAAATTGCTTGAAGTTCCAGTGCCAGAGGGGTGCACGTATCCGCGGTATATGTCACGTGAGTGTTGAGATGCGGATGAGAGGGACTATACACGGCAGTAACTCCTCGCTCGGCAGTATGTGATGCATCGGTATATAATATGCACCCTTCAGGAAGATGTGCGGATGATACCGACGGGGAAGCAGTGGGGCGATTGTCCGTGATCTGGCAGTACGACCATGGAGGTAGTGTCTTTAAATGATGTAGTTGTAAAGACTGTTTGCGAGCTCTGTTTGCCATCCGCTGATCAACGAGTTCAGTGAGCGTATTTAGCTGGGCATACTCCTGAAGTACTGGTATGGGTGTTAGGCGGGGGAGGTACGTTATTGCACGCATAGCCTCACGATTGATGGCCTCAAGGGAGTCGCACTGTCTGCGGGTGAGACGTTGAAACTGTACCTGGTATATTATACGTGGCTGGAGGACAGAGCGAACAAGCTGGCGGGCCGTGTGAGCACGCGCGCCGCCAGAGCGCATAGCTATGCGACGAATGAGACCTAAAGTAGCCTGAGCGGTCTTACGGATCAGCACGGTGTGCCAGTCCCAGAGGAATGTAGAAGACCAAGAATGCGAACGGTTTGTACCTGAGGAATTGGGGTATTATCTATCATAAAATTTATATTGGGAGCTTTCCGTAAGCCAGCTTTATTTCCAATTCGAATGAAACAGGATTTTGTATGCGAAAGAGTTAGGCCCAAAGGAGAGAGGCGAAATGTCAATACATCCAGCGCATGCTGGAGGGCCGCCTGATGGACAGACGTACCTGGGTGGCTGCACCATAAAGTTATATCATCGGCATACGCAAGCACCCGTATAGAAGGGATGGCCTCTAGGGCTAGAATAAGTGGAATGAAGGCCACATTAAATAAAGTAGGGGCGAGAACGGAGCCCTGGGGCACTCCTCTGTTTGAGGGGAAGTGACCAAAGGGCTTTCCTTGGACACGCACACTGAATGTTCTATTTGTTAGAAAGGCGTGAATGGCGAGGAGAAACCTGTGAGGAAGACCAAGAGTTTGTAGGGAAGCAAGAATGGCTGAGTGAAGGATGTTATCATATGCCTTTGTTATATCTGTAGCGATCACAGTTCTAACAAGATGACTGTGCGGAGAGTGGTGAAGCACGTCAGCAGCCAAAGTAGCAAGACCGTCCTGAGTTCCTATTTGCGGGCGGAAGCCAATTTGGGATTCTGGATAACAATCATGGGATTGCAACCACCACGATAAGCGAGTGGCGAGAATGTTTTCGTAAAGCTTGCAGATTGTTGGCGTCAGGGAAATTGGACGAAGGGCCGAGAGAGATACTGGAGGATGACCTGACTTCGGTATTGGAACAACAATAGAATGCTTCCACTCGTCCGGCATGACACCAGAATGCCACACGTCATTGAATGCATCAAGCAGGGCCTGCAAAGCGGTCGCTTCCAAGTTGCAGAATAAGGAGTTAGGTATGCATTTGTGGTCGGGAGCAGAGTTAGATTTGAGGCGTTCAATGGAGGCCAGCAGCTCTGCCATGGTTAGGTCAGAAGCAATCGCAACGGGGGGTTCGGTAACCGGTAGGCAAGGTGGAGAAGTTGAGGTGGAATCATAGTGGGGAAAAAACTGTCTGGCCGCCTGTTTTGCAAATGTGTCCTCATCTACTTTCATAGCAAGGCGAATGCTCTAGCGCTCCATGGCGTGAAACACTCTCCAAAGTTCTCGATTACTCTGCTTGGAGGACAGGCGCTCACACCATGAAGCCCAACGTTGCCTTCCTAGACGCTTTTCATACCGCCTCGCACGCGCGGTAGCCCGGTGAAGAGCGGGGATAGCCGATGGGTCATCGGGTTTACGAGCAGCATAATGATCTGCCTGGCGACGCAGAGCCCAAAGATTCAGTAGGTGGATGTCCGAGTTTGGCTCGTCTTCATTTACAGTGGTGGTAATCGTGTGGGACGCAAGAACAGCAGAGAGAGTAGACAATGCTGATGATGGGGTGAAATCAGATAAGCGATTGTCTGCGCGTACAGAGTCCCAAGATGTTATTCGTACGCTACGGCGTATTTTACGTATCCGCGAAGGAGTGAGAGAGATAAAGATAGGACTGTGATCACTACCCCAGGTATCTGGTTCAACAGCCCAACGAGGGCTACCAGGGCCTAACCACCAAGTCAAATCAGGTGAATAAGGCCCACCTCGTGGACGGGTAGATGTGTGCGGGTGGTTTAAAAGGTGAAAAGAATTATCTGAAAAGCTTCCCTGGATGTGTGCACCCCTGGGAGAATCCGATGGGTAACCCCACGAGGTGTGTGCGCCATTGAAGTCTCCACCGACTAGAATAGAGATACCCGAGTAGGTAGAACGCAGAAAACGAACCCATCCAAGATTAGGAGATGCGGAACCAGGACGGCCATAAAAGGAAACTAGTATAAGTGGCGTGCGTACAGGCTTAACTAGGAGTGCTACCACCTCTTGGCGTGTGTTACACCAGCGTGAAAGGGTGTGTGGGGAACTGAAGTGTGAATATAAATTGCAGATTTACCTGGGCTGTGGGAAGAGGTGATGCAACGGCGATCAGGATTGGAAGGTGAATGGTAAGCGCAGAATCCTGAAAGGCGAGGAAGTGAGTTATGGTCTTGAAGTAAGAAAAGCCCACGCCTTTAGCTTTTTGTCGCGAAGACGGACTCACTTCAGAGGCCTTATTCGCAAAGCCTCAACAATTCCACTGCACCACCAGAGACAGTGCATTATCCATTGCGAGGCCGAAGAGCTTCTACGATGAGGAAGGTCACCTGCTCCATAAGGGCTAATATTTTATCCACTGTCGGGGTATTCGGGGTTAACGTGTTGTCTGCACGTGATTGTGGTTTGTTGCTTATTGGAGGTGATTCATTTGAAATCTTATCACGAGGTATTATAGTTCTTCGAGAGTGGTGAGAGCGACTCTGTTCTCGGAGCTGGGTGAGTTCGTCTAGACGTTGGCGAGCCTCTGCAATGGCGTTGTCTAAAACAGCGTCTTCATCTGCGGCATCCACATGTGATTGGTGCACTGGCCGTTTTGGTGTACCATTTGATCCACGAGGGTGGGTCGCTTGTGCGTATGAACCATGCTGAGAAGACGTATGATGAGCAGGTGGGTCAAGTAAAGGATGTGCAGGGAAGTCGGTTTCATCACATGTAAGAGCAGCGAAGTGATTACTTGTAGGAATATCTTCTTTTCCAGGCGGCTTGCGCGACGGCCTCGTTCTCTTCTTCTTTGGACAAGCGGGGGAGCGCATGTCATGGTCCGCCGATTTGCATAGGGCACAAAGCGCTATTGGTTCATTCATGTCGGCCACAGCTGCCGGATTAGGGCAGGTATTTTGCATGTGCCCTTCTTTATGGCAGTGATAACAAAATATACGACGAGGTCGGAAGGGCTGTGGTTTGATAATCGCACCATAATGGGTTAGGTACTCAGGCAAAGTCAGCGGGCCTAGTAGAGTGAGTAAGTATGAACCCCTGCGCCCCAGAGGCCGTGCTTGCAACACTGAGTGAGTTGAACAGCGAATGTTTGCTCGCACCTCCTCAGAAGGACGTCTGCTGTCAACATGGTAAACGACGCAGCGGAGGGTGTCAGGGCCAGAGGCAAAATATATTTGCACTGGGACATGCTCATTCGCATCCAGGGGAATTTGAGTAACTGCCAACATTTTCTGGGCGTCCACCAAGGATGCCAAGTTCACCGTAATATTGTTCGATGGGCGATGGACGACAAATCCACAGTAGTTAGTAGAACCTAGAACTTGGTCAATTGTGGCTTGGACACACCTTGGATATATTGGATATGTTGGACACTTGGATACATTTGGACGACGTTGTTGTCTTCTCGTCAAACTTTGAAGACCACCTAAAACGACTGCAGACAGTGCTGGAAGCTATCAAGTCATCGGGACTAACGCTAAAAGCAGGGAAGTGTCACTTCGCTTACGAAGAACTGCGTTTCCTAGGTCACATCGTTAGCAAGGATGGTATTCGCCCAGACCCTGAGAAAACAGCTGCAATCGCACCATTCCCACCGCCTGCCGACAAGAAAGCTGTGCGCCGATTCCTTGGGCTGTGCGCTTGTTATAGACGATTTGTCATAAACTTTTCGCGCATCGCCTAACCGTTGACGCAGCTTACAAAGACAGACGTACCTTTTAAATGGGAAGCGCCGCAAGGAGAAGCCTTTGACGAACTCAAGCGCCGCCAGCAGTGCCCTCCTGTACTTGGCCACATTAATGAAAACGCCGAGACCGAAATTCACACCGACGCGAGCAGTGTGGGCCTAGGAGCCGTTCTCGTCCAGAAGAGTGCCGGACAGGAGGAAGTAATCGCCTACGCTAGCAGGTCCCTCACAAAAGCCGAAGTCAATTACTCGACGACCGAGAAGGAGTGCCTCGCGATCATCTGGGCCACTTCCAAATTTCATCCATACCTATACGGCCGACCATTCAAGGTGGTAAGCGACCATCACGCGGTCTGCTGGCTGGCTAATTTGAAAGATCCCTCCGGCCGCCTTGCCAGATGGAGCCTACGACTTCAAGAATTCGACTTGACTGTAGTCTATAAGTCGGTACGGAAGCATTCCGACGCAGACTGCTTATCACGCGCTCCCGTCGACGCTCCCCTGAAGGACAATGATGACGACGCCTTTTTGGGACCGGTAAGCGCCAGCAGTTTCGCAAACAACAGCGATCAGACCCTGAGCGGAAAGCGCTAGCCGATTACTTAGAAGGAAAGACTGCTTCCCCTCCTGGTCTGTTCAGGCGACTTTTATCTTCGTTCGCGTTAAGCAATGGCCTCCTCCTGAAGGACTTCGCACCCAACAGGACTGCGCACTTGTAGTGCCTAAAAACCTCCGGCAGGGAATTCTGCAGGCGTTGCATGATGAGCGCACAGCAAGCCATCTCGGATTTGCACGCACGTTGCGTCGAATCCAGGAGAATTAGTACTGGCCGCGACTGCGTTCCGAAGTTGCCCACTACGTGAAAACATGTCGTGAGAGCCAACGACGCAAGACGCCGTCTATCAGACCAGCAGGGCCACCTATCAGACCAGCAGGGCCACTAAACCTGATTCCGCCCCCAGACCTGCCCTTTCCACAAATTGGGAGGTTAACGGTTTACCTGGTTTATGCAATGGGACAACAATGGCTTTTTTCTATGCTTCTGGAAGCTTTTCTAACAACCATATCTTGTTAAAAAGTGTAAATATCTCTTTAATAGCATTTTCAGAGAGGTGTGCTAGCATTTCATAATTCACTTCATCAGCCCTTGGTGCAGCCTGTTTTCCAGCAGAGAGTACTGTATGCATTTCTTGGAGCTTAACTAAACTAATATATTTTTTCATTTAGCTTGCCACTTGTGGGATGTATTTGTCTTTGAGCCATACTTTTGTACTTTAGGAAAGTGTCAGTGCAGTTCGAGGAGCTAGATATTGCAGCAAAATGTCTTCCTAATATGTGTTCCTGTTCTTCTAGAGTTTATTGAGTGTCGGGGGATGTCAATATAAGGGTAGTAAATGGGGAGTAGCTTCTATCTAGTTTTTGAGCTTGCTCCAACAATTTTTAGACTTCATTGAGCTTTTTATTCACGTTCTGTACCTGTGCCAAAATTCTTTTTCAGCTTTTCAACGAATAAATCGTGCTTCTGCTTTTGCCTTCCTAAATGCTATAAGGTTTCCTCAGGTTCGGTACCTGCGGAAAATTCCCCAGGCCTTATTTTGTTTCTTTTTTGCATCCCTGCATTATTGCGTGTACCTGGCTTTGCTATTTCGATGCACAACTCCTCAAGATTGTGGAATAGCTAAGAGTGCTGCATACATTATACAATTTGTAAATCTTTCATTTAATTCATCTGCAGTGAGCTCTTCTGAAAACACTTTTTCCAGACTGGCTTGGGACTGGAAAAGTGGCCAGTCGGCTAAATGGAGCTTCTATCGTCACAGTTTGCTTGGGATGATTTTTGGAGATGATGACAAGCGGATTAATTGCAAAAAACAAGCGTCTCCCAGCGTCTTCCAGTGCGAAACCAGTAAGATTTTCGAACTGGTTTTGCACTGGATCTGCTGGGCACGCTGGAGGTCTGCAATATTCACTGGAGCAGTAACGGGAAGACACTGGTCGCACTGGTACGATGGGAGAAAAACGCTGGGATTAGCGTTTTAACGCTGTGTTGTCACTGGTATCCGCGATGCACTGGGACAAGCGCTGGGGCCGCACTGGTCCCAGTGCCCCAGTATAGCCGGTGCGGCCTCCGGCGTCGACCGGAGCTGCATCCCTCAGGGGCTAACATTGCAACCGCGTATTCGCAATCGACCATCGAGGCGCATGCGAAAAATATGGTTCAAGCAAGCGCCTTTTGCTGCGAAGTCGTTGCGCATTTGTAAGAAAACAAAGGCAGTATCTTTTTTCTAGAGTTCCCATGTTTCGATAGGTCGTTTCGAGCGTTTCGAGAAAGACCCCGATCGCCGCACCTCTGATATCTCATGACACACTGACGATTAAAGTAGAACTAAAACTGGAATTGAATAATGTAGGCTACCATGCATAACAAACTTCACAGCTGATCTTAAGGGCACTCTAAAACAATGATCAGTGCCTAAACATTCAATGCTGGCTCAATTGTAGGCGAGCGTAGCCTGCACCACGGCCCAGTATAAACAACAGAAAGAAAAATAAAACGAGGAAGCGAATAGTTTACAGAGCGATGAGCCCATGAGAGAAAAAACAACGTGCAGCGCTTGTAATGCATAATATTTTGCGTGTTCCTCAAGCTTTTGCGCTCCTTCTTGCTCTGCGTATAACGCAGCCGAGCCCTCGGTCATCGCAACGTTTTCCGAAATGTTTACATACAAATAAGGTTTAGTTACACGCAAAATAGTGTCGTCGCTGCTGCGCTTGCCGGTATTGAAGCTTGGTCGCACTTGTTTCCTTGAAGGTTTGTACTAAAGCTCCGTGTTCATCGAAACTTTCGCCCACGGTAGCAGAGCACCCCCGAAGAGCTGGCGTTGGTAAATTTAACAAGGGTTGAAGTGCCGGCTAGTTGGTAATACATTTGGAATAACAGCGCGAAGGTCGAGGACGAAGGTCAGAAGGACACAAACACAGCGCTGACGGACAGCTCATTTTATTTCCAGAAGTTGGCAAGTATATATACATGGCTTGAAGCGTGACATAAAAAAGAAGATAAAACAGATGCAATGCGCATGCCGAAACTAAATCTAATTATATCTTTTTACGCATTGCCAAGAACGCAAGCTTTTTGTCCGATAACGCAAGGGAAGGAGTGCTAATGCAATGGTCCCCAAGCTCCAAAATTCTTTCGGCTTCAGGAATGTCTCTTGTGGTGCGGTCTTTATTTTTTTGGTAAGATTTGCATTTATCGAGAAGGGGTTTGCATTCTTTTTTACGTTCCTTAGTGCATGTGAGGCAGTGAAGAGGCAGGTTACGGTCCTTAGAATTTTACACATCCTTTTTATGTTCTCTTAATCTTTCATTACGGCATCGTCCCGTTTGCCCTACATAAACTTTCCCACATGACAGAGGAATCTCGTAGACTAGTTTATCAGTACAGTCAACAAATCTGTTCTTATGTTTAATTTTGCAAGCACCAGTTGGCCCAGTCACGGGATGACTGACGCGACTAAGCATTGACAGCTTACACGGAGCTGAGAAGGCTACTCGTACCTGAGAACATTGTGCGCTCTTTTTAGATTTGTGAAGAACATGTGATAATTTGATAAAAGACGAAGAAAGAAAACCACGTTTGGTGAAAGAAGAAGAGGAAAATGTGAAGGTTGGCTCGAGGAGCGCGAGGCACGAGGAGAGGAGAACAGGCGAGCAGCGGCTCTCCAAGGAGCTCGGAGCGGTGCGTCTTCTGCCAAGCCTGACCCGGGGGTCCAGACCTGGGGCCTGCCGGCCGTAACCTGTCCTGTTCTCCTGTTGTCCACGAAGCTCGGAACGGTGGTCGGGCCCGGGAGTGCCACAGCGCCAGCTCTTCACTGGCACGAGCGTTCGGCGCCGTGCTGAGCCCAGGCACGTCGGGGCGGCTTGACGCATCGGCCGTGGAGAGGCAACCCGAGGCCTCTTGCCTCTACTGGGCCCCGTCCGGTGGCCTACCCTTCCGCTGGGCTAACCGAGGCCTCACTGCACCGACCCTGCAAAACTCTGACCACCCGGAGCGTCTGCACCGGCTTCTCCACCCAACGAACTGGTGACTGTAGACAATTTTGTGTTTAGTCTTCGTCCTACTTGCTTGTCCGACTCTTGTCCCGTCCATGTGTATACATAAAATTATTCGTCGTTAGATTGGTCGGTCTGGTCATCTATTTCGATTTTTTTTCTCTGAATAAGCCACAGAACAAGGTTGCCAGAAGATTTAAAGAAAAGAACTTCACAATTTTGGCGTCTACGGCAGGACCAGGCCGGCCAAGCAGCATTTCCCCGCGGCTAGGGATTGGATAAAAATGAGTGCACCAGAGTTGCTTGCGGTAGGGGAACGTATAGGTTTGCAGGGAGTCGAGTTGCGCGAGTGGGTTGAGAAAGAATTGCAAAAGGCAAGGGAAGACAAAGCTGCAGAACGTGAAAGAGCGAAGCAGCGCTTGGAGCAAGAAAACCAGAATTTGCAGCTACGAATACGACTTGCGGAATTGGGAGAAAACGCCCCTAGTGCTGGAAGCGCTGAGCACGGTACCGTACCAGCTCCGTCTTTCCCCATTAGTCCTCATGGATTGATTCCACTGTTTAATGAGGAAATTGACGATTTGGACGCGTATTTGAAGCGTTTTGAACATGTCACCATTAGCCAAGGCTGGCCGAAAGAGAAGTGGGCCACGGCTTTGAGTCTGTGCCTCGGCGGAGAAGCTCTCAGAGTCTTTGGACGACTCTCTCCTGGGGACTCAGTCAATTACGATGTAGCGAAACTTGCCTTACTTCGGAGGTTTCGGTTCACGGCTGAGGGCTACAGAGATAAGTTTCGTGGAAGCAAGCCGCAAGATGGTGAGACAGCTTCCCAGTACACCAAAAGGCTGTTAAGTTTTTTTTACCGCTGGGTTGAAATGCGAGGACAAGGTCGCACGTTTGAAGTGGTTCGGGACATGATAGTGGCCGAGCAGTTTTTAAACAGCTGTCACAATTGTTTAGTTCTCTTCTTGCGAGAACGTGATTGTAAAACGGTGGACGAGATTGCTGAGGCCGCCGATCACTTTCTTGAGGCTCAGCGACAGAATAACCTCGCGGTTTTTAAAGATAGAGCTGAGCAGAATTCTGAGAAACCGCAGGACGCAGCCCCATACTGCACATTATGTCGCAAATCTGGGATAAAACCCAGTTTTGTCGATACGGAAAGTCAAATGACCGGAAGACGTCTGCTTGCTGCACGTCCCCTCGAGATTCCCGCCCTGGTCGTCAGCTGGGAAGAACATGAATAGATGTTCGAAGGGACGATTCGGCTCTTAGTCCATCTCAGATTATTAACAACATGCCAGTGGAGCATGGAGAAGTGTTCGGACAAGCAGTGTCGGTGCTGCGCGACACTGGTTCTAATAGCATCGTGGTGCGTCAGGCTTTGGTGCCCGAGGCTGCATATACCGGTGAACGAGCATCTTTACGTTTAGCGGATGGTTCTGACATCGAAGCGCCTGAGGCGGAGGTTATTATCAAGTCGCCATACTTCACAGGCAAAGCTATTGCTAGGTGCCTGCCGACGCCATTATAGGACGTAATTATCGGCAACGTTCCGGGTGCAAGCGCCCCATTCGCCGGCGCTCCAACAGTCTTGACGGGCCAGAGAAGCATACCTGCCAGTAATGATGGGTCCAGTGCTTCTTTCCAGATTCTGGCGGCGAAAGTTTCAGGGACTGGTTTGGATGCCACTCAAACCGTACTCCACTTATCTCGGTCTGTTTTTCGCAAGAAACAAGAAGAGGACGCCAGCTTAGATGTGTGTCGTCGCAAGCTTAAGAAAACCTATTACGGAAAAGGGGAAGACGGCCTACACCTTCCATCTAGTTGATGGCATTTTGTGGCGGACCTATCAACTTTGTCCAGGAAAAACAATTGAACAAGCGGTCGTTCCGAAGGTTTTGCGCCGTCAGGTCCTCGTGCAGGGACATGGGAGTGCACTTGTCGGCCACCAGGGTGTCAGAAAAACTACCGCAAGAGCGCTTGATGACTTTTACTGGCCAGGGGTGCAAGCTGACATTAGCGGTTTGTGAGGTCGTGCGATGCATGCCAGAGGACTTTCCCGAAAGGAAACCTGAGGAACGCTCCATTAGGACGCGTGTTCATTAACACAAAAAGCTACGAAGAGCGCAATCCAGTGAATGCCCTACAAGCTTCATCCTTTGTAATTCTTGATAACGTCGAGTCGAAAGCTCCGTTGTCAACGCTCAGTGAAGAACATTGGTCCCAGAGTGGACTGGGGAACAGAGACTCGATACAGAATAGTGAACTGGTGAATCGAGAATGATACGGGAGACAATGTTAATCTATGTGCTGTCTTCCAACGCCATGGGAGATATATCATCTTAGAGCACATTTCATACAAAGCTTCTGGAGGTGTCGTCGGGCTGTTCATAGTATGTTTCTAGGAGTTTATTTCTTCTGACAAGTGTTGAGTGTTAATGTTACTTGTATTAGTACGAATGTTTTTTTTTTATTTTGTGTGCGCGAGTGACTCAGACTCTCAGCAGACAATAGCAATGGTGTGACCACTCTGTGGGAAGTGCAGTGATGGGTGCAGCAGTGTTGTGGTGTGCGGTCCTCCGAAAGAGTGCATCAGTGTCATGGCCCCAAGTTTTTTTTTTCCCCGAAAAAAAAATAACTTCTCAAAGGGGGGGCATATTTGTGAAGAACATGTGATAATTTGATAAAAGACGAAGAAAGAAAACCACGTTTGGAGAAAGAAGAGGAAAACGTGAAGGTTGGCTCGAGGAGCGCGAGGCACGAGCAGGGGAGAACAGGCGAGCAGCGGAGCCGATCGGCTGTCCAAGGATCTCGGAGCGGTGCGTCTTCTGCCAGGCCTGACCCGGGGATCCAGACCTGGGGCCTGCCGGCCGTATCCTGTCCTGTTCTCCTGTTGTCCACGAAGCTCGGAACGGTGGTCGGGCACGGGAGTGCCACAGCGCCAGCTCTTCACTGGCACGAGCATTCGGCGCCGTGCTGAGCCCAGGCGAGTCGGGGCGGCCTGACGCATCGGCCGTGGAAAGGCAACCAGAGGCCTCTTGCCTCTACTGGGCCCCGTCCGGTGGCCTACCCTTCCGCTGGGCTTACCGAGGCCTCACTGCACCGACCCTGCAAAACTCTGACCACCCGGAGCGTCTGCACCGGCTTCTCCACCCAACGAACTGGTGACTGTAGACAATTTTGTGTTTAGTCTTCGTCCTACTTGCTTGTCCGACTCTTGTCCCGTCCATGTGTATACATAAAATTATTCGTCGTTAGATTGGTCGGTCTGTCATCTATTTAGATTGTTTTTTCTGAATAAGCCACAGAACAAGGTTGCCAGAAGATTTAAAGAAACGAACCTCACAAGATTGTGCGAGAGGTTATCAATGTAGGGGATTACAACTGTCTTTTTCTGCTTTTTCGAGTTATCAGGTTGTTGGTTATTTTCGTTTTTCCGTTCCTGCCTTAGCAAGCCTTCAGCCTTGCTACTGCTACTGCTAGACAGTCTAGAGGGTTCTAGCGTTTTTAAGTTTTTAGAATGGTAGACGACTTTTTACTGGTTTTAGACAACAGCTCTGAATTTTACGAGCATGATATTTTTAATACACTCACCATTGTTTGTGAGTGTCTTAATCCAATAACTTTGACTCACGAACTTACAGAAGGTGGGGCAATTCGGTTTTAGACTTAAAAATTATATTTTCTGATAATCCTGTGTGTTGAGCGTATGAACCCCGTTCCAAGGTTCATTCGGCGCATTCTAAGCTAGTAAAAAGAGCCGTAGTTACCTCTTGTTTTAGAATGCCCTAAAAAAATTCTGTGAGCACCTAACTGACTTTAGTTTCGCCCAGCAATCATCTAGATTAGCAGCCGCTGGCTACCCGATCTATATGCTGGTTTCCGTTGCTGAAGGCTTGCTAAGCCAGGAAGGGAAAAACGGAAATAACCAACAACCTGGTAACTCGAACAAGCAGAAATAGACAGTTGTAACCCCGTACATTCTTACCCTCTCGCACAATCTGAAAACGTTATCAGGTACGAGTAGCCTTCTCAGCTCCATGTAAGCTGTCAATGCTTAGTCGCGTCAGTCATCCCGTGACTGAGACTACTGGTGCTTGCAAAACTAAACATAAGAACAGATTTGTTGACTGTTCTGAGGAACTAGTCTACGAGATTCCTTTTTTCATGTGGGAAAGTTTATGTAGGGCTAACGGGGCGATGCCTTAATGAAAGATTAGGAGAACATAAAAAGGATGTTGAAAATTCCACGGACCGCAACCTGCCTCTTCACTGCCTCACATGCACTAAAGAACGTAAAACAGGCTGCAAACCCATTTTCGATAAATGCAAATCTTACCAGAAAAATAAAGATCGCACCACAACAGAATTTATTGAAGCCGCAAAAATTTTGGAGCTTGGGAGGGGGGAGGGAGGGGGAGGGCATTAGCACTCCTCTTGCGTTGTCGGACAAAGAGCTTGCGTTCTTTGCAATGCGTAAAAAGAGATAATTGGCTTTGGTTTCGGCATGCGCATTGCATCTGTTTTATCTTTTTTTCTTTCACGCTTCAAGCCATGTATATATACTTGCCAACTTCTGGAAATAAAATCAGTTGTCAGTGAGCGCTGTGTTTGTGTCCTTCTGATTTTCGTACTCGTCCTTCGCTCTGTGATTCCAAACAGTTGGTAAATTTGCCAGCGATGTCAAACGCCATATGTTAAAATGATTTCAGTGCACAAAATAGCGCCCATAGGCATCCAGAACATTAGTTGCAAGTCATGAGAGCAGGCAGGAAGCTCCAATGATCAAGAAGCTGTAATTGTTAGAGCGGCAGCAATGGCCTGTAGACTGCGAAACATGACGTCCCAACCTTATAAATGCGGCTATGACATAAAATGCAGAAATGTTTCAAAATATTATAGTTGTCTGCGTGACGGAGTGGTTAGCGTGGAGAGCTAGTGATTGAATATAGGCGCCCTGGTAACCGAGTTCCAAGCACACTCTTTATTTTCTCTTTTTTTTACTTTTGAAAGGTTTTTTGTGTACCTAACTTGCTTCGTTACTTTTTACCTTTTAATTTTTATCCCAGGCCTTTTTTTTCTCCGGGCGAACAGTGCTGCCAGTGCGGAGCGCGCCAATAAGCCGCGTCCCAGTGCGCCCAGTTTCCAGCGTCATAATGGGACCATAATCAGGTATGGCGCTTGGGCGCTGGGACCCAGTGGCACTGGTGTTTGAATAGGGGTCCCATGTGGATTATATAAAACTTCCCATTTAAAAACATTAAAAATAAAAGGTGAACAAAAAGATCTAAAACACTCATCTTTCCCATGCTCGAAGAGCAGTAGGTCGGTTTACCCGCGTTTAGTAAGCAAATGTTGTTAGAATAAAAGCTTCAATAATTAGGCTCACACATCAATTTCCTCGCTTCCCCAGAGCATTAAAATGTGAATGTGCATTAAAATCACCAACTACCACATAAGGTTCCGGTAGCTGATTTATAAGGTCTTCTAAATTATTGAGAGTTATTTTTTGATGTGGCTCAACATACACGCAGCACACTGTGATTGTTTTAACTGTAAGGTGGCTGTCACTGCTTCAAACTGAGTTTTAAGTTTGTATTCACTAGCTGCAATATCATTTCTTACTATCAAGGAGGAAGATGAGAAGGAAAGGCAGGGAGGTTAACCAGTAAAAGCAACCGGTTTGCTACCCTGCACTGGGGGAAGGGGATGAGTGGATATAAAAGTTGTAAGAGAGGGATAGTTGAAGTTATTACAGTCACGTACATAACAGGCACGCCACATCACATCACGGTACAGTCATGTCATAGCAAACTCATAGTCATTCCATTAGGCCTGTGCTTCTCATAAAGCAGAGCAGTGCCTGGGAGGCCTTCGCCGCAGACGATCGCCGTGGCCAGGGACCTAAAATCCTAGTTCCACTCAATGGGCTTCCATCTAAATTCTCCACGAATGGCACAGACACTACCTTTCCCCACTGTATATCGGGCACTCACAAAGAATGTGGCCTATAGACTCATCACATCCACAGTTTGTATATGTAGGGCTGTTTGCCATGTCTATCTTAAAAGAATACGAGTTTGTGAATGCTACACCAACCCACAGGCGGCACAGCAGTTTCTTCGCGTCGCGGTAGGCCAGGTGGAAGGCGGAGCTTCAGGTCAGGGTCCAGGGATTTTAAGCGGCACTTCGTAAACTGGCCAGAATTCCACAAGGAGAGCGTGTGTTCCCGCGCAAGTGCGCGAAGCCTGCCCGCTGCGTCTGCCCTGGAAAAGGGAATCAACACACAATCGCCGTCTTGGTGGGCGGTTCGTGCGACTTCGTCCGCCCGAAGATTGCCCGCTATGCCGCTGTGTCCTGGAAGCCACTGAAAGATGATGTCATGTCCTCCATTAATTGCACAGTGATGAATTTGTCGTATTTCCGCAATGATTTGTTCATGAGCTCCACGGTGAAGAGCCGCTTTTAATGCTTGCAGGGCGGCTTTTGAGTCTGTGAAAACAGACCACCGCTGGGGGCTTGTTGTGACCGTGCATGGTCCGCGCTTGCGCGCACTATTGTGCGCCAGTGGGCATGGTATTGATATGTGCTGTTGGTGCAAGAGCTCTAAGTGAGCCTGTTCCCATGAATCTTTTTGTGTGAGCATGCTTTGCTTTGTCATGACCCTGCAACTGCCAAGTTGGCGCTGTCAAGTGAACGTCAAGAAAAATACAAAGAAATGTCGCCATGTGAGAAATAGCCGGAAGTGCTTTTGTTCAACTGCTCACCCTTCCCGTCGATAGGCGCTATTGTCAAGTGAGGAATGCCTATTGTCCAAAGGAGACGATCGGAGTGACACATCCGCTGACGTACAGGAGAAGAAAGGAGCATGAGGTTTACGGCCATTTTAGGATTTCCCGTGAATGCAGGAAAAAGTTGCAATTGCCGGAAAGGGACAATGCTGGGAGCAGTATTCGTGGCGCGCACGTACAATTGGGTTTCTGAGAAGGAAATCTACTTGCCGGAACCACCATATCGGATCTTTGCAGCAGAATAGAAATTTGCCTCTTCGCCGTTCCTAGGCTCTACCCGCCAACAAGTGACCACGCAAGACGAAACAATACTGGACCAGTCAGTGCATCAGACCATCAGTGCAGTGATTTGATCGATTGGTTGCCGATATCTGAGGCGTGTGCCCTGGAACTGATTGGTCAGCATCTTCAGAGAGGGGCTGGACATAGGGGGGATTTAAGGACGTTGCAGAGCACGAAATGACGCTCTGAGCCCTGGGTAAATGGCTCATCTAGACGCTTCTCTCTATGAACTCTTAACGCTTGCCATTTTGCTGATATACCCTTTTTTCATGTAAATAAGTTTTCTCAAAGTGCCATTAAACCTGCTTGTATATATATTACCAACTTTGAAGATTCAATCCTTCATCAACCCGGAGTCTCTGCACGCTACCAAGTGTAGGCCGGGTCGACATAGTCCCAGCGGCACGACAACTGGTGACCAGCGTTGGGATCTGAATCTACAAGCCCAGAATGTACAAGCCACAACATCTGGTGATCGGAGGTGGCATCTGAAGCTACAAGCCACAACATCTGGTGATAGGAGGCGACATCTCAAGCAACAATCAGAAGCAACAATCGGCCAACAAGAGAGCAGCTCGGAACATCGATCGCATGTGTGGGTAAGAGCTTGGCTTTTCTTATGATGTGGACCATGTTCTAGAACAGGGTTAGATTTTAGAACTGGCAAAGAGTATTGAAACGCCTTTAGGTTTGGTAGTTTGCACAGTTGTTTTGGAAGTAGCCGACACTCGGAGCGATCATGGACCTATAAAAGCTGCAGAAACCGGAACTGTTGCTATTGTGTGAGGAATTGTGAATTGATACATGTGGTTTGGCACGAAAACCCTTGATTTTAAAGGCAATCACTGATTTCGGAACTGATGATGACGAGCTCAGTGAAGCATGGAACCTCATCGGAAGAAAAACAAAGAGCGGGAAAAAGAGGAAAAGAAGCGTGAGCGTGAAATTGAGAGGGAAGCAAAAAGGCTGGAGCAATAAATTGAGCTCCGGAAATTATAAGTAGAGTAGAGCAAGAGGTCGGACAATTGTCCCCAGCTAGCGGTACCTCTTCTCAACAAGGAGGCAGATTTCATGATGTCAAAGTACATGCAGCCATATGTGATATCAGGGGATATCGGTCTGTATCTGGCTAACTTTGAGCGAACCTGAGAAAAACTGTCCTTCCAGCGAGACATTTGTCTCAGAAATTATTGACGGTTCTGCCCTGCGAGGCAGCGGAGGTTGTCGCACGGCTAAGCAAGGAAGACGCGGACAACTACGAGAAGGTCAAGGCTTGCTTCTGAGAAATATAGGCTTAGCGCCGAGGCGTTCAGACAACGTTTTCGGAACGCTACTAAGTCCAGGGACGAGAGTTACCCTGAATTCCTGTACAATTCAAGAGTCAATTTGGGCGAGTGGCTAAAGAGCACTGGTTCCTACAGTGATAGGGACGCTGTGGTCGAGTGAATTCTTTTGGAGCAGTTTCATAACTGCCTCCCAGAAAAAGAAAGAAATTGGTTACAGGACCTAGGCTACATTAAGTCGGCAAATGAAGCTACCGAACTCATGAGGAGTACGCTTCGTGTCGACAATTCAGCAACCCAGCAGAGGATAGGCCCTGCAATCCCAAGTTGAGTGCGAATAACCGTCAGGAAAGGCACTTTGCTAGAGTTGCAAACGAAGAAAGGAAGGCTTCTTCAGGCAAACTCCCTAGAAAGGACGGCAGTGAGAAAAGTGGGGAAGTGACCAACGCGCAGAACACAAAAGCAAGTTTGAGGCTAGGAAGCCGCTCACATGCATTAGGTGTAATGAGCAGGGTCACATTGCCGTCAACTGCCGGAAAATAAAGATTGCTTTCTCGTATGGCAGTGACTGCGATGAAAACATGAAGCTTTTGAAACCCTACATGCATGACCTAGTAGTCAACGGGAAGCCTTGCAAGGTACTGCGCGATTCAGCCACAACGATGGATGTTCTCCATCCGGCGTATGTGTCGCCTTCCGACTATACAGGACAGTGTGCATGGATCCGCCAGGTAGTGGAGGAACAGAGTGTGTGCTTGCCAATTGCGAACGTAGTCATCGAGGGCCCCTTCGGCGAGTTAACAACCGAGGCTGCCGTTTCAGGAAAGCTTCCTAAGTGCTATCCTTATTTGTTTTCCAACAAATCGGACATGCTGCTGCGAAAGAGGGGCATCCTTTCCGGAGACAGAGTTGTGCAAGCTTTAACACGTTTAAAGGCGCGAGAACTAGCTACACTGCTCATTCCAGAAAATTCCACAGCGGAGGAAACGGCAGTTAAAGCAGTGGTCGATGCGGAAGATAGCGGGTCAGAAAACTTTGAGAGCGAGGCATCTCAGATAAGTCAACGTGAAAGTGAGCTTAATGAGACGCGGAATGAGGACGTTCTTGAGAGTAACCTCTTGCCGCCAGTGTCTAGTAATCTCACGAGACTTCTAAGTGGAACCCGAGATGACTTAGCTATGGAGCAAGCCAATGATCCCAAGATACAGGAGATAAGGGAGCGCCACCGCGCCACTTTTACAGCAAAGAATATTTCTTTCGACATGAGAAAGGGAGTGCTCTATCGCTTATTCAAGGATAAGCTCGGAGTAGAGCGGGACCAATTAGTCGCTCCCCAAAAGTACCGCGAAGAATAACTGCGGCTTTCCCATGGCAGTTCGTGGTCATGCCACGTTGGAATAAGGAAAACAAAGCAGAGGCTGTTGCAAGAATACTATTGGCCCGGATGTTTTAAGGACACGGAAAATTTTGTACGGTCATGCGACACATGCCAGCGGGTTGGAAAGGCGCAAGATAAGTGGAAAGCTCCGATGGTGTTAGTATCAATCATTACTGAGCCGTTTCACCGGTTAGTAATAGATGTAGTTGGGCCACTTCCTGTGACAGAGTCAGGGTACCGTTAAATCCTCACTATGTTATTCCCAGCCACAATGTTTCCAGAGGCTGTTCCGCTGCGCGAGGTGACGTTCGAGAGTGTAGTGGATTCGCTGCTGTCAGTGTTTGCACGAGTTGGATTCCCTTCCGAGGTCCAAAGTGATCAGGGTAGCGTTTTCACAAGTGTCCTCACCTCCTCATTTCTCGAGCGATGCGGCATTAAGGTAGTGCACAGCTCGATCCACCATCCGCAGAGCAACAGCTTAGAAAGATGCCATTCTGTTCTCAAACGCGTCCTGAGGGGACTGTGCTATGAAAACAAGCGCTAACGGGATACCTGCCTGCCAGCAGCACTTTTCGCTTTGCGGTCAGTGCCGCACGAATCCACTGGATTTAGACCAGCCGAGTAGATGTACGGAAGGTCACTGCCGCTCAGCTTTGCGAATGGTGCGCGAAGCCTGGGAGGGGCGCAGAGAAGACTCAACAGTAGTAGAATTCATTCTGAACCTCCTGAATCGCTTACATAACACTACGGAACTCGTTGAGGCCAGCATGAAGTCAGCCCAATGTGATTATGTAAAGCAGCACGTTTGGTTTTCAAGGCATACGTGGGTCCTGAGCGTCTTGAGTGTGGGCTTTTCTCGGACAACGATGGTAGTTTTCTTTTGACCTGGTCTCTTCAGACGGGAGCCGAGTACTTGCTTAGACATGTGGTTGAATTTCAGAGACAGCGCAACCAATTCGGCCTACGACAATCAAGACAACGCGACAAGCGACAGCGAGCTTCAAGCGTTCATGTGCAGGCCATTAAGTCGTCTCTTCATGCAGCAGCCGCGACTTCTGCCCTCCGTGACTCTTCTGGCGGGGGAGGAGGCGGTTGTGACCGTGCATGGTCCGCTCTTGCGCGCACTATTGTGCGCCTGTGGGCATGGTATTAATATGTGCTGTTGGTGCAAGGGCTCTAAGTGAGCCTGTCCCCATGAATCTTTTTGTGTGAACATGCTTTGCTTTCTCGTGACCCTGCAACTGCTAGGTTGGCCCTGTCAAGGGAACGTCAAGAAAAATACAAAGAAACGTCGCCTTGTGAGAAATAGCCGGAAGTGCTTTTGTTCAACTGGTCATCCTTCCCGTCGAGAGGCGCTATTGTCAAGTGAGAAATGCCTATTGTCCAAAGGAGACGATGGGAGTGACACATCCGCTGACATACAGGAGAAGAAAGGAGCATGAGGTTTACGGCCATTAGAGGATTTCCCGTGAATGCAGCAAAGAGTTGGAATTGCCGGAAAGGGACAATGCTGGGAGCAGTGTTCGTGGCGCGCACGTACAATTGGGTTTCTGAGAAGGAAATCCACTTGCTGGAACCACCATATCGAATCTTTGCAGCAGAATAGAAATTTACCTCCTCGCCGTTCCCAAGCTATACCCGACAACACGTGACCACGCCCGACGAAACAATACTGGACCAGTCAGTGCATCAGACCATCAGTGCAGTGATGTGATCGATTGGTTGCCGATATCTGAGGGGTGTGCCCTGGAACTGATTGGTCAGCATCTTCAGAGAGGGGCTGAGCATAGGGGGGGATTTATGGACGTTGCAGAGCACGAAATGACGCTCTGAGCCCTGGGTAAACGGCTCATCCAGACGCTTCTCGCTATGAACTCTTAACGCTTGCCATTTTGCTGATATACCCTTTTTTCATATAAATACGTTTCCTCAAAGTGCCTTTACACCTGCTTGCATATATTTTACCAACTTCCAAGATTCAATCCTTCATCAACCCGGAGTCTCTGCACGCTACCAAGTGAAGGCCGGGTCGACATAGTCCCAGCGTCACGACAGACTCTGCTGACTGATGTGCCTAATTTTGACACGAAGAGCGGTTAGCTCTGCAGCTGTTGAAGAAGTCTGGTGAAGTTTCCTAACTTTTATTTCTGTATTAATTGAGGGTATGACCATGGATCCTGCAGATCTCACGGCATTCACTGAACCATCGGTGTAGACGTGCAAACGATTTGCGTGGTACTCATGGAAGTATTCAAGAGTGATTTGTTTCAGTTCTGTCGTCGATAGCTCGACCTTCTTCCTGATCCCGGATATTGAAAGAAGCACGTGGGGTTTACGCAGGCTCCATAGTGGAGAGGACGGTCTAGATGCGGGTATAAACTGGAACAGCAATATAGCGCGATGCGCATCAGCGGTCTTTGTAATGGGAAGACTGGCCAAATGATGACAGGGAACCCGAGAGATGTGTCGGAAATGTGCCCTCAGGGAGTCAACTGTTAGGTAGGTAGATATGGGATGCTCCTGTGCAATTAAAATCGTAGCAGCCGTAGAAGCACATTTCGAAAATCCCAGGCAGATTCGCAGAGCTTGAGCTTAACGCTCTGCAGAATTTCTAAGTTGGTTTTCTTGATATTTCTAAGGGTAGGTAAGCTGTACCGAAGAAATCCCATAAATAATGCACGGTATAGTTGTAGCATCGACCGGACGGACGCTCCTTCTTACTATGATAGCAACACCACCCGAGGGCCTGCGAATGGGCAGTCGGTCCCGGCGAAAAACGTTATATTTTTTTAGTATGTTTGCATGCTGCGCACCGAGATTGGTTTCCTGAATGCACAATGCTGCAAGTAATAATGAAACGAGAATGTGTTTTATATCACTGTAGTTTATTAAAAGTCCTCTACAGTTCCACTGGACTAGGAACGACATCTTCCCAGGTAGCACAAAGTGGGCTATGTGGTGGGTCCGATTTAGGCAATGCAGGGCAGCCCCCGTTTAATCAGTGTGGGTACTGCAAGAGGGGCCAACGTAGGCCTGAAGGGGGCTGTCGACAAAGCCCCGATGGGCCCCACTAGGGACCGCTGCAGGCAGCCCTTGCGGGGCTGCCCACATTTTTCCCGCATCGCCAAAAGGGCACATCCCGCCAACTGCCCACCATGGTCCTACTTTGGACAGATTCGGGCAGCCGCTCTGGATGAACATTTATTTTTTTTTATTTCGGTTAGCCCTTCAGATAATCACATTGGACCCATGCGGGTTCTATAGGTCAAGCCGCACTTGGGCTTGCCCACATTATTCTCATAGGGTCCGGCGCAGGAAATTGATGGAAAGCCCCTGTCCAAGTTCTCCCAACCATTCATTATTTAAGCACATAATTAGGTAATTATTTTATGCATGCGTGCCCTTTATAAACAGCCAAAATAATAATTTTACAACATTTCATAACATTAATCTAGCCTAAATGACGTCGTGCGCATCTTGTTCAGGCTATGGAGATGTGTGTTCTAAACAGTAATATTGTGCTGAGTGTCGCAGGCTATCCCCAGCAACCACATCAGGAGCAGCAGTTAGCAATCAGTATGTTTTAGTATTTTTAGCGAAATTTGCATGGGCGCGAGAACTAAAGCCACGTAATATTTCTAACCGACTAAACATGGCAACAAATGTTATACAAATCATCTATAAGAGTAATATAGGGCACCATCTAATGCAAATAAAGGTTGGAAAGAATCATTACACAATTGCACGCACGCCTTCTAGCCCCATTGCGGCCGATGTGGGACCTACAGCGGTTTTGTGTAGGCAGCCCCAATTGGGATGGGTGTTGTTTTTGAACCTAGAGCCCACCTGCTGTTGCACGTGCTTTCAAATTTCCCACAAGGGATCAATTTTGGTACCTTGCGGGCACGCCCGCCTTCCAGCCACATTACAGCCTAGATGGAACCTACAATGGTTTAGCTAAGGCTGCCTCATTTGGGCTTCACGAGGGCATGCCCAAATTGAGCTCTTATTCATATTTCACCTGCCCTCAAGTAAGCTACAAGGGACCGATTGGGGCAGCATGTGGGGATGTCCGTTTTTTTGCCCCACTACGGCCCATGTAGGTCCCACAAAGATTTTATGAGGGCGGTCTCATTTCGGATCTATGAGGGCTTTCCCATAAAGAGCCCACATTTAGGTTGGATTGCCCTTATATATCCGACAAAGGACCCTTGCGGTCTGGATGCAGGATTGTGCTCTGCATTAGCCCGAGCAAGCCGCTATGGGACCCCGACAGAAGGAACAGGGGCAAGCCCAAATGGGGCTTGCCCACATTTGCCCCATCAGGTAGCGATGCAGGTTCTATGGTGGTTGTTCAGCCCCACTTGCCTACATCGGACCTACTGGGGCCCCACATTCTGTGCTGCCTGGGTTTATATAAGGAAGGTAGAGAGACTTATTTTTGTCTGGCCCGCTGATTGAGGCATTTTCTTTTCTACTTCGCTCCAAGGAGCTCCGTCGCCTGTCAGATGTTGGCGGCCCCGGACGATCGTCGCTTGTTGTGTCCATTGAGTCCTCGGACGTGATGGACGATTGTGGTCTCGCCGTTTGGAGGGACCCTGGGGCCGGCTGACCTAGAGGTCCACGCAGCCTGCTTCGGGGGTGATGGAGCAGCCCCAGCTACTTCCACCGGGGGCCTAGAGGTCCCTGCCTCAGGTACCCCATGTGTGGCCTGAGCAGGTTCCAAAGACTGCAGTGACGCCGCCCCCTTTTGCGTCATAACAGAATAAGTTGAGGTGTGAGTCAATGTGAGTTCCTTACGTGCTTTCCTGTAAGTTAGGTTTTCTTTGACTTTTAGTGGGATGATATCTTTCTCTTGTTTCCATGTTAGACAGGTGCGTGAGTAAGCAGCGTGGCTGCCCTCACAGTTGATGCAAAGATGCGTTTCGGATCCACAGTTTACAGCGGGATGCTCGTGGGAGCAACACTTCGCGCATGTAAGTTGGCCTCGGCAAGTCTACGAGCCGTGGCCATACCTTTGGCACTTGAAACAGTGACGCGGGTTAGGTATGTACGGTTGCAGTTTTATCTTTGCGTACCCTACCTCCACAGCTTCAGGCAGTGTGATCGATTCGAAGTTATGGACTCTGTGCCTGGTCGGTATCTCTTTGTTATCCAGTCTGATTTTGGTTCTGAACACATTGATGACATTTTGTTCTCTTAGTCCTTCGAGGAGGTCTTCTTAACTGGGGTACTTTAAGTCATCATCTGAGATTACTCCCCTCATCATGTTTAGAAAGCGTTCCCAAGTAGCACACATTACGTGGCCCACCTGGGGCCCGTATGGGCAAGTTGGGCTTGGGTAACCACAATAACACCCATGAGGGCCCCCTTTAGGGATCAAGCGGGCAGGACCAAATTCGGCTTGCCCCTGCTTTTTCCATCTGGGCATCATATAGGCGCAGAAAGGGCTAACTGATTACATATTCCCACATCTGGCCCTCAAGGGTCCCGCTTGGGAAATTTTAGGGCCGATGCAAATAAAATTTGGGCTCTGTGTAGGAAAAGCCTGGGCTAATCTAATTGGGGCTGCCCACTCAAAAGCCGAATAGGTCCCGCATGGTCCGCGGCGGGGCTAAATACGGGTATGCCCGCACATTGCCTACATGGGACCCTTGAGGGGTACTTGAGGGAAGGTCAGACGAAAATGTGGAATTCATGCAGAAAATGCCTGGGCTGCCCCAAATAGGGCTGCCCACCAAAAACCTAGATAATTTCCGCATGGCCGTTAGCGGAGCAGGCAAGTACTCCTTCCCGCTTCTGCCTGCATCGGTCTCTTGCAGGGCAATTTAGGGCAGATGTGATGCAAATGTGGGCCTGAAGCAAACAGATGACGGGCTAGTCCGATTGGGGCTGCCCACGCGAAAACCGAATAGGTCCCACATGGTTTGCGGCCGGGCTGAAAAGCGAGCACACCACCACGCTGCCCACACGGGTATTTCTTGGGGTACTTGCGGAAAAATGCAACATATATTCGTAGTCCATGTGGTAAAAATAAGGTCAGCCCAATTGGGGCGGCCCATGAAAGGCCGCAGTGGGCCCCAAATTGGCCGTAGGCGGGCATACCGCTCTGAAACGTCTACACCCTATCTTTAGGGCACCATTTTATTTATGTAAATCATGTTATACCGGCCACTAATTGGCTCTTCTGGAGGTTTCACATAACTGTCCTAAACATATCTATGCAATGAATAAATAAATCAGTCGATATTGTCGACCATAAACCCTGACTGCTCATTGGAGGGTCAAATTCTAAAGTTAAAGTTCTGCTACTTTGGTCATCTGATGAGAAGAGAGGAGTCGCTGGAGAAAGATTTGATGTTGGGAAAGGTTGAGGGTCGCCGGAGAAGGGGTAGGCAGCGAACGCGATGGTTAGATGGCATTCTCGAGGCATTGCAGATGAAGCTATGTGATGTTAAGAAGATAGTGAGAGACCGGAAAGCGTGGCGTGACATGGTCCATAGGGTCACGAAGAGTCGGACACGACTGAACGCCTGAACAGAACTGAAGTTTACTCTACAAACTACGTTAATTATGCAGTATCGACAGAAAATATGCAACAGTAACTGTTCGGCTTTACGAGTATGTACTGAACGACCTCCAAATGTTTCCAACGGCATTACTATTCTGCACGCAGCACCGAAATAAATATTCAGACCAACATGTTGGGGTGATGTGGGCCAGCCCACATTATTGTAGCGTTGGGATAAATTTCTCTCATGTTACTGAGTGTAGCATACAAGCAAAAAAATAGTGCTTAATGTTTCACACTTGATTATTGGAACTTTGGCAGCCCTGAAAATGCCTGATTCAACCCATGAGGGCAGCACGTGGGTCAGCCCCAAATTGACTGGCTTTCGCAAATCCCGCGCCTGTACAATTCAGGTATCGGAGGGATTAATCGACCTAAAAATTAAAACCTTGATCAATGGATGTCACTGCCTTTACAAACGTGGGACCCATTAATGGTTCTGGTGTGCTGCCCACATTCGTCTACCTGGGCTGAATGCGGGCAGCCCTATTTGGGCTGAATGCGGGCAGCCCCATTTGGGCTGCCCACGCGGATACAGTTTGGGACCGATCGCGGCGAAATTGGGCAGCCCACGCGGGGCCCCTCTGGGTACGTGTTGCAAATCCCACGTGGGGCCCGTATGGGCTGCCCTCACGGGCCCAACGCGGGGCCCCACGTCATAGCCCACTTTGTGCTACTTGGGTTGTTTGTTGATATTGCCTGACCATTCACCAAAGCTGGTCACAGCTGGGAATTCTTCATTGGTGAAATTAACTGGCCATTCCCCAAAGCTGGTCACTGATGGGAGTTTTTCATGCTGGTGATGATATAAAATTTCTAAGAGAAGGTCGCCATTCGGAAGTTTTTTGACATTGTATCCTTGGCCTATTGCTTCAGTCAATGTCTTGGTCACAACGAAAGGAAAGATTTGCCTAGCTGTTTTTTTCAGGGTCTTCACTGTGCACCACGTGGAAGAGTGGGAATCTGTTTGCATTTTACAAAAAGAACATTGCAGTTTCATCGATCTGCCATATTTTTCGGGAGCAATCATTGGACAGCGAAGAAGAAGCCATACGGTAAGTTTTTTCTTCAGCCGGTGGCGGCCACCCACCACGGTGCCCAACGAGGGGACAGGACAGGAACTTGCAAAGCAGTCCTGCCCACGCCAGCCGTACACCCCGACTATAATCAAATATGGTATAACGCAGGGTGGTTAGCCACGTAAGTTTAACCCTAGCTGCCAGAAAAATAAGAAAAAAAACAAGAAGTAAATAGAAGACAGCGGAGTTGTGAGAAAGATGATAGGAAAGTGAAAGACGCAGGGGAGAAAAGGAAAAGGCGACTGCCGATTTCCCCCGGTCGGGTCAGCCCGGAGGTGCCGTCTATGGGAAGCGGGGGCCAAAGTGGGTGTGTTGCCTCCACCGAGGGGCCTTAAAGGTTCTAACACTAGGCATCGGCTCACCCACCAGGATCCCCTTTTCCCCAGACACGACGATGCCACGCACGGCTAAGCGTGGGTGCTCGGGGTCCGTGATGTCGCGCACAACACACAAACACTTGCTTTAACAGGTGCCCCTGCGGGGACTTTCCTGCATTAGTATTTTGAAGTGCATAGGAAAAAAACTCTAGTGACTGCTCGTTTTACATGAAAGATTTGTACTACTCGCCACCGCATGACCAGCTTCTTCATTCATAGAAGATTGTATTCACCGTCAAGGTGTCTTGGCATTCCAGAACATGACAGGCCACTCTGTAGCAGGTTTTTTAGAACTATTACTAACGTATCTGACATCCACCTTTGCCGCCTTTTATTGACGACATTTACCAGAAAAAATAAAGGGTAGAAAAAAAATTCCTGGAGCTACTAGAAAAAACATTCCTAGTAGCTCCAGGACGAATGAAGCGGCTGGGCTAAAGCCAAAAGGACGCTCAGTTGTGTATGTGTCGGGAAGCGACCGGAAAGTCCGATGTTGCAAGGAGACATATGAAGTTATGTGATGTTAGGAAGATAGTGAGAGACCGGAAAGCGTGGCGTGACATGGTCCATAGGGTCACGAAGAGTCGGACACGACTGAACGACTGAACTGAACTGAAATGATAAGTTTATGTATTGCATCTGTGCTGAGTGATATTCTTTTAGCGCAAAAAGGCAGGAAGCTGAGAAATCGTTTGGAAGGGTCGTAGGTTGTGCAGTGCTTCCGTTTCGTTGATGATTTTCTAGTTTTTGAAGGACATATGACCGACAGTAAAGCTATTTTCTAAGAGTGCCTTCATCCGCTGAAGTTAACCTATTAATTTCCTAAAGATAATGTAATGAGGTGTCTCGACCTCAAGCTGTCGCTTTCGCTTAGTCATACATGCTGGATGTACGAAACTCGAAACAGTAAACCATTCCTTCCATTTACATCATCTCATTCTAAACTAGTGAAACGTGTCATTGCCAAGTCTTGTTATAATAATGCACTTCAAAAATCATGCTTCCATCCCATGAAAGGCAGCTTCGGTTATCAAACACAATGCCTAGTGAGTGCCGGTTATCCCAAGCAGCTGCTTGTCACAACAGTGGAACCAATTCTTTCCGGTTTAAGGTCGAACAAAATTTACGAGGAGGAGGCGCCACCTGCAACCGTTTAGAAAAACGAAAAAGCAAAAGTGCTTATATACATTCACGGCCTCTCACACAAATTGAAGAAAATTGGAAGTCGTGATAATATGCCTGCTCCCTTCTGTCGCCACTGACAGCTCATATGCTCGTGACGCCATCGCCCGAGCTGATGCTGCCCGCGTTGTTGCACGCAAACGACTCGCAGCCTTCCAGCAGTCCCAGAAACGTCGCTATGATTCCTGTCGTCGCAACATCCAGTATTCTTGCGCCTCTCTCGTGCTAGTTTCGTCCCCAGCTCGCCGCGTCGGCCTCTCAGAAAAACTTTTGCCCCGTTATACAGGACCCTACCGTATTTTACAAGTGACTCCAGTGACACACAATATTGCGCCCCTGCATCCCACAACGCATATCTCTACACCACGCACCGAGACGGTTGTTGCACGCCTGAAGCCGTACTACACGGATCCTGGTTTGGACGCTAGTACGCACCGGGACGGAGCTTTTCAGCCGGCGGGGTAGTGTTCCATTTGGTGGTGCATGCACTGATATATGCATAAGGAAGGAGGAAGAAGAATCTCATGAGTTTTGGTGAAGACGTTCGAGCAGTGCAATTTTCCAGGCGGAGTTGCTGGCGGTGGTGCTTGCTCTGCGCAAACTAGACCCACCACACTCAACAGTGGCTTTAATTACAGACTCTTATTCCTTGTGCTTGTCGCTTTCTCGAATATGAATTTGCCAATTTTAAACACCTTTCTTTCATTGCTCTCCTCACATTCTAGCCTCATACATATAGTGTGGGTACCAGGCCACAGTAATGTGACAGCCAATGAGGTTGCTGATAGACTGGCTAAAGAATCTCTGAATGGCCCTGTGTTGCCCATCCTCCCGGCAACAGCGTACATATCAGCAGCACGATTTCGGAGGCGTTTCTTATTAAGTACGCAGTCTGGATCTGTTTTATCATCGGATGACTACCTGCATCTCAAGTGTTCCTGGAATAGGAAATCATGTCAATCAAGGCAGACTGAGGTCTCTCTAACGAGGCTACGCTGTGGTATTCCGCCCCTAAATTTCTATATGCACAGGTCTGGTTTGGCACTTTCTCCCGTCTGCGCATTCTGCGGGCAACCGGAAACAATAGAGCATTTCTTGATATTTTGCCGCCGCTTTACCATGATGAGAAAACGGTATTTAGAGAAACCGTTACAACAGCTGGGTCTTAATTTGAGTAGCCAGATTTTATTATCGTTCGGTGCCACCATGCTTGGGTACAGCCACAGGCCTGTTTTAAACGCCATTCAAAACTTCTTAATAGAAACAAGACGTCTACCTTGCTAATATGCTTTGAATTTTTAATCTGTACATATAAATCTTAGTATTCTCCTACTGCGTACGTTAGTATTTATTCTTTTTTATTCTTGGTTTTTCATATTGTTACCGGGAAACGCGGGACCAAAGTGATGTGCTCACTGACAAAGACGACGATCGAGGAACGCGGGCACGACGAAGCGTTGAAAAAGAGAACGACGCTGAGAGAGTGGATTCTGCACGGCTACCGAAGTCTTAGCGTCGAGTTCAGCCTATCGCAGTGCCGTCACATTAAGTACATCCCCGTAACATCTTGGTGGAGATCGCGGGTTCGACACACTCTGACACTGGATCTCCGCAGTGGCCGTCACCTCGGAACCCTCACGATGACAACCGACGCGGCTCCATCAACCTCCGCAACTCCAACTGTCGTCGTAGCCCACCCCCGTGACCCTGGCACATTCTGCGGTACAGATGAGGTCGACGTCGAGGACTGGCTTTCGCTTTATGAGCGTGTTAGCCACCACAACAGGTGGGACGCCACGCTGATGCTGGCCAATGTCATCTTCTACCTTACTGGCACGGCACGCGTGTGGTTCGAAACACACGAAGCAGATATACCCTCTTGGGATGTTTGCAAACAAAAACTCCGTGACCTGTTCGGAAAACCGGTTGGCCGTCAACTCGCCGCCAAGAGGGACCTCGCCACACGTGACCAGACATCTACCGAGCCTTATATTACGTATATACAAGACGTTCTGGCCCTCTGCAGAAAAGTCGACAAAGACATGACAGAACCTGATAGGGTGGGGCACATTCTCAAAGGCATAGCCGACGATGCCTTCAATCTTCTACTCTGTCGGGACTGCTCTACGGTTGACTCCGTTCTGCAAGTTTGTCGACATTTCGAGCAGGCCAAATACAAACGCATTGCACATCGCTTCAATCGGCTCCTCAACACTGCCCCTAGCTCCACGTGCGAGGATCTGCCGACCCTAAGGCAGCCTTCCAACACTGAAAATGTGACCCGCATCGTGCGCCGTGAACTGGAAGCGCTCGCTCCTGCTGCATCCAACCCGCCCTCCTCGGACAGTAACCTAGCGACGATATCCCTCATTCAAGCCGTCGTTCGTCAAGAGGTTGCTAACTTGGGCGTCCCCTATAGCCACAACGTGGAACACCACAGTTCGAGCCCCATCCCTCCCATGGTCGCCCACGCTGCGCCCCGCAACACCTACACGCCACTCTACCGATACCGCAATCCTGAGGAGTGGCGCACCCCTGACGACAGGCCGATCTGTTTCACGTGCTCACGTGTTGGCCACATCTCTCGCCACTGCCGCAGCCGCTGGACATCACCACCTCGACGTTTCCCTTACGTTGACCGCTACTCCGATTACGGTCACCACCGTTTCACGCCTCGTTATGAGCCGCCCCGCACCGATACCACTCCGCCTCCTCCTGTGTCCAGTCGCTCTCCTTCGCTGCCAGCCCGCCGTTCCCGTTCACCTCTTCCTAGCCGCAGTTCCTCGCCGTCCTCTGCCGGCCGCTTCACGGGAAACTAGCCGATGCAGCTCCCGGAGGTGACGCTCCGTTGGTACCCCGACCTGGAAATCCTCTGCCCATTTCTTCGCCCTGTAACCTCCTCTCCCTGCTCGTGGATGGTGTTCCCGTCTCTGCCCTCATTGACACTGGTGCCCAAGTCTCGATCATGAGCTAATCATTTTGCCGCCGCCTCAAGAAAGTACAGACCCCCGCCGCTTCGCCCACCGTTCGTGTTGCCGATGGCAGTACTGCTGCCGTCACTGGGCAGTGCACTGCCCGAGTCACCCTTGCCGGTCATCACATCCCTGTTTTGTTCACTGTCCTCAACCAGTGCCCTCACAATGTGATCCTCGGATTTGACTTTTTAACGGCCCAATCATCCCTTATCGACTATTCCAGCGGCCTTCTTTGTTTGGACCTACCTGTCTGCTCAGAACATCCTCCATCTACACCCCGCCTTCGCTCCACCGAGTTCGCTCGCCTGCCCCCTGACTCTGCTGTTTACCTACCTCTGTCACCTTTCCCGCCTGTGCCTGACGGTGACTATGTTGCCTGCCCTATCCCCGAGGTCTTTCTTGACCGCAACGTCGTTCTTCCTCATCTCATCGTACGCGTTACACAGAAAAACACCTAACTTCCTATCCTGAACTTCAGTCTGTCACCCCAAGTTCTCCCCGAAGGAATACCCTTGCTACCTTGTCTCCTCTCACAGACTGCACCATTTGTGCACTCACTCCTGGCCCACATTCAAGCGCCCTTCCAACACCCGTACTCCCCACCACAATTACCGACCCTATTTCCGCAATGATTGCCTCTGACCTCAGCCCCGAACACGCTCAGGACCTGCACAACCTTTTGTTATCCTTCTCCGACATTTTTGACTTTGCTGCCGGTTCTCTGGGCCAAACATAACTTGTGACTCACCGCATTGACACCGGCGATGCAAAACCCGTACATCGGAGGCCTTATCGTGTTTCCATTTCTGAGCGCCAAGTCATCCAGCAGGAGGTCGACAAGATGTTGGCCAACGATATCATCGAACCTTCGAACAGCCCCTGGGCTTCTCCTGTCGTGCTCGTTAGAAAAAAAGACAACAGTTGGCGCTTTTGCGTCGACTATCGACATCTGAACAAGATTACAAGGAAAGATGTTTACCCGCAGCCGCGAATAGACGATGCCTTGGACTGTTTACATGGAGCCCGCTACTTTTCCTCTATCGACCTTCGTAGCGGCTACTGGCAGATTTCTGTTGACGAACAAGACCGCGAGAAGACAGCTTTTGTCACACCCGATGGTCTTTACCAATTTAAGGTTATGCCTTTTGGACTTTGCAACGCCCCTGCTACGTTTGAACGAATGATGGACTCCTTCCTCCGCTGCTTCAAATGGACGACTTGTCTTTGTTACTTGGATGACGTGATTGTCTTCTCGCCCTCGTTCGAAATCCATCTTCGTCGCCTTTCTTCAATCTTCGCACTTTTCCGCCGTGCCGGACTTCAACTGAACTCAAAGAAGTGCAGTTTTGGTCGCCGCGAACTTAAAGTGCTTGGCCATTTGGTGAATTCCACCGGCGTGCAACCCGATCCTGACAAAGTTCGTGCTGTCAGTGCTTTTCCATATCCCCGTTCACCCCGTGATGTCCGCAGCTTTATAGAACTGTGCACTTATTTTCGCCGGTTCGTCCCAAACTTTGCCGCTGTTGCTCGTCCTCTCACCAATCTCCTGAAGAAAGGCGTTCCTTTCTCATTGGGACCAGAGCAGGCTAACGCATTCTCCACCCTCATCGCTGTTCTCACCAATCCTCCTGTGTTGGCCCATTTCAACCCGTCTGCCCCGACGGAACTTCGCACCGACGCCAGTGGCCACGGGATTGGTGCCATTCTTGCACAGCGACAACGCGGCCAACACTGCGTGATTGCCTATGCCAGTCGTCTCCTGACATCAGCGGAACAGAACTATTCTATTACGGAACGGGAGTGCCTGGCTCTCGTCTGGGCCGTTGGAAAATTCAGACCCTACTTGTTTGGCCGACCATTCACTGTAATTACCGATCACCACGCCCTATGTTGGCTCTCTTCCCTCAAGGATCCTGCTGGCCGCCCCGGCCGCTGGGCACTGCGCTTGCAGGAGCATACCTTTTCCGTTGTATACAAATCAGGTCGGCTCCACC
Source organism: Amblyomma maculatum (assembly GCF_055883805.1). Classification (NCBI taxonomy): domain Eukaryota; kingdom Metazoa; phylum Arthropoda; class Arachnida; order Ixodida; family Ixodidae; genus Amblyomma; species Amblyomma maculatum. Next base: position 185,582,226 of record NC_139349.1, read on the forward strand.
AGGATGCAGACTGTCTGTCCCATTATCCCGTCGATCCCCCCTTCCTCTACTGACCACGAGTCGGACCCCTGTGTGTTCTCTATATCGGACTTTTCTCACATAGCCGACGAACAGCGCTTGGACCCAACCCTCAGTTCTCTTATCGACCGCCTCCGCACACACAGCCGTGACTCTTCCCTCGCCCTGTTCTTCCTTCATGGGAATACGCTGTACCGCCGCAACATGCGACCTGATGGCGCTGAGCACTTGTTCGTCGTTCCCCAACACCTACACTCTGCCGTTCAAGAACAAATGCACGACGCCCCTACAGCTGGTCATCTTGGCCTCTCACGCACATACGACCGCATGCGCCGGTGTTTCTTCTGGCCTGGACTCTACCGCTCTGTCCAACGTTATGTAGCCGCTTGCGACCTCTGTCAACGCCGGAAGAAACCCCCTGTGCTGCCACCTGGACACCTGCAGTCGATTGCTATCCCGACTGAGCCATTTTCTCGTGTTGGCCTTGACCTCCTAGGGCCCTTCCCCGAGTCCTTGTCAGGAAACAAATGGATCGCTGTGGCCACCGATTATGCCACGCGGTACGTGATCACACGCGCCATTCCAACCAGCTGCGCCACAGACGTTGCTGACTTCCTTCTGTACGACGTCATACTACACCATAGTGCTCCCCGTCAACGACTTACCGACCATGGCCGCTGTTTCCTTTCCCGAGTTGTTGAGGAAATACTTCGTTCTTGCTCCGTTCGGCACAAGTTCACCACTGCGTACCACCCTCAGACGAACGGCCTTACGGAGCGTATTAGCCGCACACTCACCGACATGCTCGCAATGTACGTATCCGACAGTCATCGCGACTGGGATATTAGTCTGCCATTTGTCACCTTTGCATATAACTCTTCGCGTCATGACACTGCTGGGTACTCTCCATTCTATCTTCTCTTTGGACGAGACCTCTTACTGCCCTTCGACACATTGCTTCCCGCCACTGGCCCCGTCACAACATATGCCCGCTATATCATCGCCCGAGGCGACGCTGCTCGCCAGATTGCTCGTCCCAATCTCACCATCTCTCAAGATGCTCAAAAACGCCGCTACGACGCTCACCACCGCAATGTGCACTATCCTCCCGGACCTCTGGTGTTGCTCTGGCTCCCGTGCCGTCGTGTGGGGATGTGTCAAACTTCTGCCCCACTACACGGGTCCTTACCGTGTACTACGCCCAGTGACCGACGTGACCTATGAGATTGCACCACTCCACCCAAAGTCACCGACTGCTACACCTACTTCCGAAATTGTACATGTCGCCCGCCTCAAGCCATATTACTCCCCCTCCACACCGCACGCCTAATACGCACCGGGACGGTGCCTTTTGCCGAGGGGGGTAGTGTTACCGGGAAACGCGGAACCAAAGTGGTGTGCTCACTGACAAAGACGACGATCGAGGAACGCTGGCACGACGAAGTGTTGAAAAAGAGAACGACGCTGAGAGACTGGATTCTGCACGGCTACCGAAGTCTGAGCGTCGAGTTCAGCCCATCGCAGTGCCGTCACATTAAGTACATCCCCGTAACAATATTTACATTCCCTTCTCTATTCCCTAGCATTTATTTCTATTTTTTGCGATGTAGTTATAAATCTCAAAATCTAATATCTCTGCACCCCAATTCTTGGCCGATCCCCCTGTGTGGTTATGTGCCATCAAATTATAGGAGAACAACAACAACAACATCGAGCAGTGTCGGTTGGTGCCCGGTCAGTTGGTGTCAGTGCTTGTCAGGAGTCAGGCTGCTGCGATGGCGCAGTAGCTGAAGGTGGTCGTGGCCTGCTCACACACCGATCGGCTAAGTATTGGACTGCTGGTCCTGGTTTTGTCTTTCCCCTTTGCGTCTTTTGTTCTCTGTTAACTAACGCACGCGGTGACGTTGTCAATTAAAGGTAATGTCGACGCAGTCCCCCGGCCTAGGGCGCGCCCCTTAGTCGGCTTCCCTTCGGACTGATGATCTGCCCTTGGAAGCTTTTCAGAGTTCCGGTGTCCGCAACATCCCTGTGGCGCTCGTTCCTAAGGATATTGGTACCATTAAAATGAACAACCCAGGAGCTGTTCGAGCTGCCCTTCAGGAAACCACTTCCTTGTACGAAGGAATAGATGACGTACGCCAATTTGGTCGCGCCGGCATTCTTTGCTGTTCACCAAACCTGCCATGTAGAAAGGATCTACTAAAATGCTCTACTTTTGCATCTCATCAGGTAAGCAGTTTTATCCCTTCGCACCTGGCCTGCACAAAAGGTATAGTCCGAGGTGTGGATTCCTTATTATGTCCAGAAGAAACCGTTCAACTTCTCTTCCCGGCCGGCGTTGTTGTGGTCTATTGCTGTGGCCGGAGGTTAATAGTGTTCGTGTGTCGACAGAATCTGTAATTGCTACCTTTGCAGGTACAGTCTGTGCATCAGATTAAATCGTGGCCTTTAATATTTCGAGTAGATCCCCTACCACCAAAGCCGCTGCTGTGCAACAACTGCTGGCGTTATGGCCACTGCTGGCGGTTGCAAATCCACTTTGCGATGTTGCAACTGCGGTGATGCCCATAAATCACATTTATGCTGTGTTCAAAATGTCAAATGTTGTCTTTGCAGCGAACTTCACTCAACAAATTCTTTGGAATGTCTTTCTGGAGCGCATGAAATGCACTTTCTGGAGATTAATGACCGAAAACGTTGCTCGAGGCGTGAGGCAATTCAATAAATTAAAGAGAAAGCTCATGAGTATGCGCAGGTGTGTCAGCCCGTTCTGGAGCATCATTAGATTCCTCGATGTCTAAAGCCATAACTGCGCTAGAAGCAACCATGGCCAAAATGGTAGATAGGATTGTGACAACAGTCACAGAGTGCATATCCAACGTTCTGGCAGCTCACATTTCTCAGGCTGTGCAAACTGTTACGGTTTCTCCAACCGCACCTGGGCATTCATTATCAGTACAGCACTCCTTAGCTACAATGTCTTGCTCGCAAATTGAATCTCTTTCTGCATCATCATTATCATCATCATCATCAGCCTGATTATACCCACTGCAGGGCGAAGGCCTCTCCCATATTTCTCCACTTAACCCGGTTCTGTGCTAGCTGCACCCACTTGACCCCTGCGAACTTCTTAATCTCATCCGCCCACCTAACTTTCTGCCGCCCCCTGCTACGCTTTCCTTCCCTTGGAATCCCATTTGTTAGCCTCAGCGACCATCGGTTATCCTCTCTTCGCACTACATGTCCTGCGCATGTCCAATTCTTCTTCTTAATTTCTACTAGAATGTCGGTAACTTGAGTTATTTCTCTGACCCACTCTGCACGCTTTCTATCTCTTAATGTTACCCCTACCATTTTGCGTTCCATAGCCCTCTGGGGTGTCCTCAACTTAAGCAGAACTCTCTTGGTTAGCCTCCACGTTTCAGCCCCATAGGTGAGCACAGGCAAGATGCAACTGTTGTATACTTTCCTCTTGAGCGATACCGGTAAGCTGCTAGTCATAATCTGCGAGTGCTTGCCAAATGCGCTCCATCCCAATCGTATTCTTCTTGTTATTTCCTTTTCGTGGTCCGGATCTGCGGTTACTACCTGTCCTAAGTAGACATATTCGCCTACTACGTCCAGTATTTCGCTACCTAATGTAAACTGCTGTTCCTTACCGAAGCTGTTGAACATTACCTTAGTCTTCTGGATATTGATTTTCTAGCCTACCTTTCTACTTTTCCTGTCTAGGTCATCAATCATTATTTGCAGTTCATCCCCCGAGTTCCTTAGCAAGGCAATGTCATCAGCAAATCGCAGATTACTGAGGTATTCTCCATCTACCCTTATCCCTAACTGCTCCCATTCCAAGTCTCTGAATACTTCCTCTAAACAAGCTGTGAATAGTACTGAGGAGATTGTGTCTCCTTGCCTAACACCTTTCTTTATGGGCATTTTGTTACTTTCTTTATGCAGAACTATGGTTGCTGTGCAGCCACTATATATATCTTCCAGCACTTTCACGTACCGCTCGCCTACCCCCTGATTTCGCAATTCCTGCATCACCGCCGAGGTTTCAACTGGGTCAAATGCTTTTTCGTAATCAATGAATGCTATGTATAAGGGCTGGTTATATTCGGAGCATTTTTCTATCACCTGATTGATGGTATGGATATGATCGATAGTAGAGTACCGTTTCCGAAACCCTGCTTGATCCTTTGCTTGATTGCAGTCTAAGGTTGTCCTTATTCTATTAGCGATTACCTTAGTAAATACCTTATACGTAACAGACAGTAAGCTGATTGGTCTGTAATGTTTAAGTTCCTTGGAGTCCCCTTTCTTGTGAATGAGGATAATGTTTGCATTCTTCCATGGTTCCGGTACCGTCGATGACACCAGGCACTGCGCGTACAGGGTGGCCATTTTTTCTAGCACGATATCCCCCCCGTCCTTCAGCAAATCTGTAGTTATCTGATCCTCTCCAGCTGATTTCCCCCTTTTCATAGTTTCTAGTGCTTTCTTGACCTCGTCCTTCGTCACTGGTGGAACGTCTGACTGTTTTTCCCTACCGCCAATCTCATTACGGTCCTGACTACTTTGGCTACTGTAGAGATCTGTATAGAACTCCTCGGCTAGTTTGACTATCTTTTCCATATTAGTGATGACGTTGCCCGCCTTGTCCCTTATCGCATACATCTGGTTTTTGCCTATGCCCAATTTCTTCTTTACCGCTTCAAGGCTTCCCCCGTTCTTTACATTATGCTCAATTTTCTCCATGTTATACTTCCTTATATCGGCCACCTTGCGCTTATTGATTAGCTTTGATATCTCGGCCAACTCGTTCTGGTCTGTTGGATTGGAAGCTTTCATACTCTGGCGTTTCTTAATCAAATCTTTCGTCTCCTTAGACAGCTTGCCGGTATCCTCTCTAACTATCCTACCGCCTACTTCTACCGCGCACTCAGTAATGATATCTCTGAAATTATTGTTCCTTGCCTCTAGGGTAATGTCGCCATCCTCAGTTAGAGCTGAAAACCTATTCTGTAGCGAGATCCTGAACTCTTCTGCCCTCCCCCTCACCGCTAATTCGTTGATGGGTTTCTTTCTTACTAATCTGTTGCGTTCCTTCTTCAGATTTAGGCTAATTCGGGACCTCACCATCCTGTGGTCACTGCATCGCACTTTCCCGATTACCTCTACATCTTGCATAATGGCAGGTGTTGAACACATTATGAAGTCGATTCCATTTTTAGTCTCTCCGTTAGGACTTCTCCATGTCCATTTCCGGTTCTTCCGTTTGCTGAAGAAGGTATTCATGATTCGTAAGTTATTGCGCTCTGCAAACTCAACTAGTAACTCCCCCCTGCTATTCCTAGAACCAATGCCATAGTCACCTACTGCCTTGTCTCCTGCCTGTTTTTTCCCTACCTTGGCATTGAAATCGCCCATTAGTACAGTATACTGCGTCTTTACTTTTCGCATTGCCGATTCTACACCTTCATAGAAGCTTTCAACTGCCTGGTCATCATAACTACATGTAGGTGCATAGGCCTGTACAACCGTCAGTTTATACCGCTTATTAAGCCTAATTACGATGCCTGCAACCTTCTCATTAATACTATAGAATTCATCTATATTACCCGCTATATACTTATTGACCAGGAATCCTACTCGTCGCCTCTCTGGTAAGCCTCGATAACACAGTACATGCCCATCCTTCAGTACAGTATATGCCTCATTCGGCCTCCTAACCTCACTAAGCCCTATGACATCCCATTTCATGCCCTCTAGTTCCTCTAACAGCACTGCTAAGCTAGCTTCACTAGCTAGGGTTCTAGCATTAAACGTTGCCAGGGTCAGTTTCCAATGGCGGCCTGTCCAGCGGAGCCAGGCTTTTTTAGCACCCCTTGCTGCGTCACAGGTCTGACCGCCGCCGTGGTCAGTTGTTCCGCAGCCGCTGGTGACTGAGGGCCGGGGTTTTATGGAGCTTATCATAGGAGGTTACGGCCACTTACTGCACCAGGGTGGCCAACTCCTGTTCTGTTGAAGGAGTGCGTTGCCGGAGGTGTTCACCGGCATCAGGTCGCACCCCAAACCTGTTTATGCAATTCCATCGACACGCGAATTTTTTTTTTGCTTTTTTTTTTCATCCGGTGGAGAATTGCGCGGCACCTGGATTTGAACCCTGGTCCTCTTGCATGGGAGGCGGATGTTCTACCGCTACGCCACCGCTGCAGTCTTTCTGCATCACCTATGCAAAATTCCGAAAAGTCATACGAGGCTCATGATGCAGATAAGGGGGAGACAGATGCGCGAATCCTAAAACGCACTGGATCTCCGATGTCAAACCTGTCATCACCTCGTCCACATTAAAAATCAAAAAAGCAACAGCTAGGCTCTAAACCAAAAGAAATCATTTTGGGGCAGGCTTTTGCTTATGCCCGGATTACATAACCATAGGAACGGTAAAAGTTCTTCAGTGGAACTGAAGATCTCTTCTTTCAGCTACTACAGATTTAGTTTATCTTTAAAACAAAATTCAGTCATAATTGTTTTGCAAGAAACTTGACTTACAACTGAAAAAAAAAATTTAATTTACAAAATTATCGATCATTCCGACAAGATCGGCAGTCAAGAGGCTGTAGGTTACTAATTCTAGTTTCTTCAAAATTTTGTCATAGGGCTAAGATTTCTTTTCAGTATTCTTCGTTAGATTCTGAATCATTGGCTTCAGATTTTGAAATTCCAAGATTCAGTCCCTTTACATTAGATAATGTTTATTTCCCTCATGGTGTTCAGGACACCAGATCGCTAGACCACTTACTAGTTATTGTTAAAATTCGGTTATTTTGGCTGGATATTTTAATTCACACCATGTTTCGTGGGGTTAGAAGACGGATCCCTGCGGCAAGCGTCTGTGGCATTGGCTTTCAAATAATAACCTTAATTGCATAAATTCTGGTTTACCTACTTTTGTACGTGCTCACAGTCAATCTGTGATAGATTTAACTTTTACCAACACTTGTGTTTCTATACTAAACTGGTCGACAGTCGATGGTGGCACCTCTAGAGACCATATACCTGTTATTTTTGATGTTAACTGCCGCTTAAGTCCGTTGACCTCTCAGTTTAGATCATACGTTAATTATAACCAGTTTCACTCATTTTTGATTTCGTCTCTTGAGTCAGTGGTTGAGGCTACGGAAGACTTAAAATCGCAAGCATTATTCCCGGCTATTGCATCCTGTCGTAAGAAGTGTGAATTCTTAGTGCGTTCGTCAAAAGGCAATACATCAACAAGATGGTGGAATACAGATTCTTCGCGTGATTATAGAAGAAGAAAGGCTGCACGGAAGAGGCTCCTTCACAACCAGTGCCCCAAAAATTGGCATGATTATACATTTTTTGCAGCTACAATTAAACGCACGGTCACACAAGCGAAAGTAATTATGATACTGAGCATTTCAATTGCCTTTCACAATCTAATAACCAACGTGCACTTTTTAGGTTTTTAAAATCCAGGAAAAAGATTCCTGTTTCAGAAAAGTTAACCTCAAGTGTTTCGGCTCCTAAAGAATCTCTCAGAACAGTAGAAAACATTATGCTAAATGTTTAGAAAAGCGTTTTCTGTCAACACTTCCCAATCCCCCTATGTTTGTAAGCCCAGTAGATACGGTTAAGGATGTCCCTAAAATTACATTTTCTCAGCTTTCTTCGATTGTAATGACATTGCCAGCTGCTGCGCCTGACCCTAATGGAGTAACGTCAAAAATGTTAAAGATTCTCTTCGAGGTGTCTCCACATTCGTTGTTAGAGTTGGTGAATTACTCAATTATTCACTCTTGGATACACGGTGACTGGACACTAGCGAAAGTGATTCCTTCAAAGAAACACAATGGTGGTGGCTATACTTTGGACAATATCGTTAACTTGGTAAAATAATTGAAAGGCTCGTACTCTAACGGGTTACCGAGTTTGTGGAACAAAAACATATTCGCAGTCTCTGTCAAATCGGATTTCGCGCGAAATGTTCAATATGAAATGCACATACTGACCTTGAGAGTCGAATTCTTGCGCGGCGCAAAAAAATGCATGCTGCATTGGTGACTCTCGATATAGGGAAGGCTTATGATAGTGTAGAGCCCCGAATTTTATTGCACAGATTAGAAACTCTACGTTTTCCACAATATTTAATTGAGTGGATATCCCTACAAAACAGACAATTTTACTGTTCATTGAATGATGTGCATTCCGGTAAATATCAACACACCAGAGGTGTTCCTCAAGGGGCAGTTCTCTCGCCCGTGCTCTTTAACATTGTAATGAGTTCTATTCCCACTAATGAAGACGTTCGCATGTATGTCTATGCGGATGACGTCGCGCTCTTTACGGATGACGTCGCGTTCTTTACGGCTGAACCTGACATTCAATCCCTCAATAGGCCCCTGCAATCATACCTAAGCTCCCTTCAGAATTGGTTATGTGACTTAAGATTTACATTAAGCGTTAAAGAGTGCGCTTTCCTTGTTTTCCAAATTCAGGATCCGGTAAATCTTTTTCTAACATTTAAGCATGAAATGATTCCTCAAGTTAAGTCTTTGAAATATCTAGGGGTGATTTACGATGACCCTCTGGCAGGAAGGGATCACATTGAAAATGTTGCAGCGAAAGGGGCTCGTGCTGGGAGTATGTTGCGCAGGTTAAGCAATCCAAGGTCTGGGATGGGGCGAGACGCTCCTTTAATGATTTATGTTATGTATGTCCGACCAATTATAGAATTTGGATCTGTGTTGCTTTCTGGTTCACCTGTTTACAAAATCCGTCCGCTTGTTCTTTTAGGGCGGGAAGCGCTCAGATTATACCTTGGACTCCCTAAATCTGTGGCTAACAATGTATTATACCTTGAAGCCAGAATACCACCAGCTAGATTACAATTCTTGACTGTCCAGACGTATCTAAAAATATATGAATCACAATTCCACCGCTCCCTATCAATTTTTTGTTGCGAGCCAACTCCTTTTTTTGAGTCAGATGGCCTCGATTTCATACCCCGCAGGTAATTCCAGCGCAAAATCTGTTACAACCATAATATAACATTTTGGGCGAGTTGGTTACATACATTCATTATTACAGCGCAAAGACGGACGGGACAAGAGGAGGACACAACAGCGCTGTTGTGTCATCCTCTTGTCCCGTCCGTCTTTGCGCTGTAATAATGACTGTTACAACCTTTCCACGCAGTCCTTTCTAACATCCTTCCAACAAAAGTAAGTGCATCTTCGGTTCAAAGTGTCTATGATGACACTTTCCCAAATAAAGCAAAACACTTATCACCTCAAATTTTAAATGGATTATTAGAAGATCATTTACAAAGTCTTCCCGTTAGCCTAATGATAGCAACTGATGCTTCTCAATTTCATGAAAAGGCTGGCGTTGGAATATACTGTCCACTTCTATACTGGGCTTTTTCAGTCCATCTTTCAGATTTTACCCCAATTTTCCAGGCGGAGTTGCTGGCGGTGGTGCTTGCTCTGTGCAAACTAGACCCACCATACTCAACAGTGGCTGTAATTACAGACTCTTATTTCTTGTGCTTGTCGCTTTCTTTGAATATGAATTTGCCAATTTTAAACACCGTTCTTTCATTGCTCTCCTCACAATTTACCCTCATACATATAGTGTGGGTACCAGGCCACAGTAATATGACAGCCAATGAGGTTGCTGATAGACTGGCTAAAGAATCTCTGAATGGCCCTGTGTTGCCCATCCTCCCGGCAACAGCGCACATAACAGCAGCAAGATTTCGTCGGCGTTCCTTATTAAGCACGCAGTCTGGATCTGTTTTATTATCGGACGACTACTTGCACCTAAATTGTTCTTGGAATAGGAAATCATGTCAATCAAGGCAGACGGAGGTCTCTCTAACCAGGCTACGCTGTCGTATTCCGCCCCTAAATTTCTATATGCACAGGTCTGGTTTGGCGCTTTCTCCCGTCTGCGCATTCCGTGGGGAACCGGAAACAATAGATCATTTCTTGATATTTTGCCGCCGCTTTACCATGATGAGAAAACGCTATTTAGAGAAGCCGTTACAAGAGCTGGGTCTTAATTTGAGTAGCCAGATTTTATTATCGTTCGGTGCCACCATGCTTGGGTACAGCTACAGGTCTTGCTTTTAACGCCGTTCAAAACTTCTTAATAGAAACAAAACGTCTGCCTTGCTAATATACTTTTAATTTTTAATCTGTACATATAAATCTTAGTATTCTGCTGCTGCGTGCGTTAGTAATTACCCTTTTTTATTTTGGTTTTTGATATTTACATTTCCTTCTCTATTCCCCAGTAGCTTCCGTGTGTACATCGTCCCTTGGATGGTTTTTATTCTCTACGACTATGTACCAACTGACCCAGATCTCATCCCTCCTTCAATCCCTAGCAGTTATTTATTTCTTGCCATGTAGTTATACATCTCAAACTCTCTCCCCCCCAATTCTTGGCCGATCCCCCTGTGTTCCACCAAATTAGAGGAGAACAAAGCTCTTGTGGCCTCGTATCAATACTTTTACGGGTCAAGCAATAAAGCTGAAAGTCAGCGCTCGTTTGTGCCCTTCCCGTCTTTTTCGCCCAGTCTGCACTGATTCCACTGTTTTCTAACATCGCTCCGACAGTGGTCCGCAGCTTGAAAACTCTGCCTGCTGTGGTTTTTGAGGACTAAGATCAAGTTAAGGTAAATGGAGTAAATGCTTTGTTCTAGTAGAGACCAATGCCGCAGTTTGCTATGAGGTTTTTGTTTCCCAAAATTGCCTTTACCAACGGTTATGTTCGTTCACATCGTAGTGTCATGCCAGTTTTCCAGGAGTTCAGGGCGAACAACGTGCGGTTCTGAGCCCTGTGTCATGAGTACTGCTGTGCAAACGTGTCAGCCTAAGCTACAAGTCTTAGCAAGATCCCAGAATAATGTCACCGTCGGCATAAGCTTTTTACGAAACATAGCAGGTACTGTTGCTTGTGGAACGGGAGAAAATTTTCGGCAGCGCAGTATGCAGTTTGTCAGTGTGAAAGGTTCGCCCGTCAAGGGTTGCAGATCATTTTGTTTCACAGACCAAGCCTTTCTACTTGGTCTGCCGATATTATCTGCTCATAATGTCCAATCCTTCGCCGATTGAGGCGGCATTAGCCATGCCTTTAAGAAAAATCTACTTATGCTTCGTGCCCGCGGTGGGATCATGTGGCCTTTCATTCGAAAGTATACGACACCTTAAATTTCTTGGCTAAGTCGAAGTCTATGGTAATTCGAATATAGATATTCTGCCAAATATTGGGCAAAACTTACTCAGGGCCACCTCGTGAACTCTGGCAACCGCTTAAATTTTTTCCTTGTAAATTTTTTTACGCTCAGGTGTACGTCCGTAAATTTACAGAAAATTACCAAGCATTGACTACGCATCAAATCCTATAATTTTAATTCCCCGGTCAATGATCATTATATAGTAATTTTTTTCTTGTCAGATAAGCCTTAAGCTTTTGAAGGATTTCTGATTTGCATGTACTCATTTCAGATATTTTAATGTACGAGTTACATGTGCCTAATTTCTCATTTTGCCATGCTGGAATGTAATTGATTACGTTTTGTTTGCGTTGTCAAGCTTATGTGTGCCCATCTTAGCTCTGTGGCTACACGTAGCCCCTCTACCGCTCCTCCCCCCGCCCCCCTTATTTTTTACTTGAGCTTGCCTGTCGCAATCATGAAGTCTTGAATGAATGAATGCAAGTTTATTATTTTTAATATATTAGCGCACCCTATGTTAGATACGCTAACCTTTCATGGACAGGTTAGAATATCTCGAATCAGATTGAAACTTGCAGCAGAGTCCTTCAATGTTTCATCTGGTCATGGAACTCCCGCCTAAATTTCGTATAGGGTCAGTTCTGGGCGCTAGAGGTGCAGCTGGGCGCTCAAGGGCGTGGATCCGCTGCCGGAGCTACAGGCGATAGTAATAATAATATTAATAATAATAATAATAATAATAATAATATTAATAATAATAATAATAATAATAATAATAATAATAATAATAATAATAATAATAATATTATTATTATTATTATTAATAATAATAATAATAATAATAATAATTGGTTCACAGGAAGGGAAAGGCGCAGTATCTGTCACACTTGCTCTGTGGACGCCTGAACCACGCTTTAACGGAAGGGACGAAGGTGGGAGTGAAATTGGAAAGCGAGAAAGGGGAGCCGTTGTGGAGGGCTGCGGAGTAATTTCGACCACCTTGGGGTCTTTAACGTGCGGTGACATCGCACAGCACACGGACGCCACTTCGTTTCGCCTCCATCGAAACACAGCCGCCGTGGTCGGGTTCGAACCCGGAAAACAGGCGACAGTAATATTTTGAGTTTTGTTTGCACCTAAAACATGTCTTATGATAGACGTGTTAGGTACCGTTAGGATGTGATCCCCATTAGGGCGATTGCACGTGAGACAACGCTAATGCCTCAGCGGAGCAGACGCGTGAAACTAAGTGCGCAGCATAAAATCTGCTATGCATGAAATTTATAAAGGGCACACTTAGCGCCTACTAGATGAGCCGCAGCACCGTTTACTTGTTTCCCGCCCACACGCTGTTCTCTCCGATCAGAAAACTTACAGCACGCAAGCGAAAATGTCACCGCAGTCCATGTTGAACACTTAGCGCGTGATCGCTACGCTAAGTTATTCTCCGCGTTCCTGCCTCATTGGCTTTTCGGCGACGCAAGCCCTGAAGGACGCTAACCAGGCCGTCACGCCGATTCGTCCTGGAAAACGTGGGAGACCGCGGCGGCCCGAAATTTAGTGACAGCAGAGGGAGCTCGGCTGGCTCAGCTTACATTTTCTGCGACGCAAGCAGCGATATCTGTTTGTACACAGCTAGTAATCAGACATTCCTCCACATGCCCAAATTGTTCTTAAGATCATGTTTCCCTGCCCTGTTGCAATGCAGTCACCTCACTTTCCACACCCTCCTCCCCCAACCTGGCGGGCTTGGTTTTCCTTGGTGACTCTGGCCCAGAACATTCTCGACGCTTAATAATGAGTTAAATAAAGCTCCAGCTAGTAAACAGCCATCGGACATCCTGGGAAAACATCGCCAAGTACAGAATCTTATGCACTCATGTTTCGAGTACATGGCATAATTTCAAAACAGAAGAAGCAGATATCAAAATAAACTCCACGGGAGCAGCCGCGGCTGTGGGCGGGTCCGAGAAAACACCGCGCCTGACAGCTCTCGACCACGTACGCTGACATAAAGTTGCAAAGAAATCACAGAAAATGTGTTCACTGACGATCTGCCAAACGATATCGGCCGACTGTGCCTCTTCCGTCTTGCGTGGAAGTAGTAGTTGGTGACACATGAGAGTAAACGTTCACGGCGCCATTGGAATCGCAAGGCCGGCCAGAGCGCTTGGGCGTGAAGCAAGGATAGGATCGGCTAGCTCTACCATCTCTCAACCATCCTCACTCCGAGACCCAATCGAACTTTGAGCTTCTCCAACGTCATGGACACTGAATTAGTCCTGCAGCGACTATACTTGCCGCGCTATCTTCCTTCAGACCCGATATCGCTATCCCTGCATGCAGATCAGCACCCGCTTCCTCTCTGTCTCAACCTCTCTTTTTTCCTATTCCTCCCTACGTGACTCAATTTCAATTCTTTCGTGACCTAGCCCTTTCCACGTGCTCATTGTTGCTTCTAGTTGAGTAATCATTACTCGAATATTCCATACCACACATTACATTTAACTCGTCTGCATATGAAGTTTGTAATTGTTAGTGTCCCCCCCTTTTGTAACTTCGGCTCTCTGTAAGCTTTTTTAACACCGCATTTTTGTAGTAGGCAGCTGCGTTACTAATTGCCATACACCTCATGCGATCAGCGGCTCATAAATCGGGGAACCTATCTCTGGTTTATATGTCTCAACTTCATTTTTCTAGCATGCCTAAGAGGAATTGTTGGTGATTATACCATTCTAAAATTCTCGATGATTACCACAGTAGATGCATTGGCCTATTAATTGGCAAACTCCTAGATGCCAATTTACCGCTCACCGACCATATTCAGAGTGCTCCTTATATTTCAGTTCAAAAACTTCATTTTATTTACAATTATCGCACCATCAAAAATACATCAAAAACTACAAACATTCTTTCTTACAAACTACAAACATACACTGGCACCTAGAGTGCAGCGCCCGGTAGTGAAGCTGCATTATCGACCCGGACTGCCAACTCGGTACAGACCTACGCACCCAGACGTTATGTAATTGATGTGCATGTTGAAGAATCCCAGTTTCTGCCCTTATTGACACTGTCGCCCTCATTTCTGTTTTCAGTTCCACGCTCCGTCGATGCCTGAAGGAAGTTCTCACACCAGTTATCTCATCTACAGTTCGCGTTGCTGATGGCAATACAGTTAATGTGATTGGTATGTGTACTGCGTTAATCAGCATTGCCGACCGCCACATTATTTACAGCTCCTCACCAGTTGTCTTCAAGACGTTATATTAGGGCTCGACTTTCTTACTTCCCACTCAGCTCTCACTGGCTGTTCTTCAGGGCTGCTTCAGCTAGACCTGCTGCTTTGTCCCGACGAACAAGCTCCTCCAATTTCAACGCTCCGTCTCCGCTACATTTACACGCCCGAAACCGCTGTGTTTGTGCCCATGTCCTAATGGCGACTACGTTGTTTGCCCCTTAAGCGACGTGACTCTGCAGCGTAAAACCCTTACAATATCGTGCACGTAGCGAACGACCGAAGTTATATTCCGGTCTTGAACTTTATATTTTTTGTCAAGTGCTTCCTGAGGGCATTTCTCTCGCCAAATTGATCCCATTGTCTGCCTTTATTGTATCAGCTCTTTTACTTGACCCTAATGCTGAAGAACCGCCACAACCTGCACCGTCCTCCCGTCTAGAGGGCCCTATATCAGGAATGGTTGCTCCTGACTCTCGTCAAGATAGTGTTAAAGCACTTACGAGTCTTCTGACTTCGTACAGATATATTTTGATTTTGGCGACCGCCCCTTGGGTCAAACGTTCCTAGTGACTCGTCGCATCGGTGCTGGAGACGCCAGCAAATTCACAAGAAACCTTACCAAATCGCCATTTCTGAACGCCGCGTCATACAAAATGAAGTTGACAGAGCGGCACCTGGTCTTCACCTGTCGTGCTTGTTAAAAAGGACAATACCTGGAGATTTTGCGTCGATTACTGACACCTTATAAGGTTACAAAGAAGTACGTTTACCCACTGCCCAGGATATATGATGCCTTGGACTGCTAGCAGGGTGCCAGCTATTTCTCTTCGATTGACCTTCTTTCCGGTTATTGGCAGATCGCAGTCAACGAACGGGACCGAGAGAAGACTGCCTTCGTCACTCCCTATGGCTTTTACCAATTCAAGGTGATGCCTTTTGGCCTGTGTAATGCGCCCGCAACATTCGAGCGCAGATAGACTTTCTTTTATGCGGCTTCAAATGGACGACATGCTTATGGTATCTCGATGACGTCATTGTATTTTCTTTAACCTTCAGAGTCATCTTCATCGCCTTGATGCCATTCTTGAAGTCTTAGGAAGAGCCTGCCTTCAGCTGAACTCAAAGAAGTGTTGCTTCTGCCGACGTGAACTGAAGGTACTCATCCAAAAAGAACAGCGCGAACAAACGGGGACGAGAGGAAGAAACAGGAACAAGCGCTGACTCTCAACTAAAGCTGAATCGCAGAAAACACATTTATATAAGCTACAGAAACAATAAAACACCGAAACCAGACCGCACGTGTTACTATGTGATGTCCAGATATGCACCTTCGCAGTCAAGCAGGAGCAAGGAAGGTTTGCTGACACACAATCTTTCTTTCTTAGCCATATTATACGCCTCGATGATTTCCCTGGTCAACTGGTCGGGGTGTTTGTATAAAATGTCAGTAAAATGCAAAGACGGAAAACAGGATTGACACTCACGGTAATGATAAACTAGATTAGTGGATCGATTAGATTCTAATGAGTTGAGATGTTCTCTGAGACGTGTGTTAATACATCGTTCCGTTTGCCCAATTTATATCTGACCACAGGACAAGGGAATTTTATAAACTACCCCTTTGGAGCACGGCACAAATCTTTTATCGTGTTTAACAGCACAAGACGCTACAGATTTATTAGGATTGCGGGACTTATTTTCTGCCACTGAACAAATTTTATTGAGCTTATTAGGGCCGAAAAAACATCAACGTCATACCTATGGGCAACATTTTTAAGACCATGAGAAAGGCGATGTACATAGGGGAGGACTGCGAACTTTCTCCGTTTTTGTTCTTTCTGTGAAGGCGGCAGCAATGCCGGCGATTTAATCTTTTTGGTTATTTTATTGCAACCCAAAGTTATAAGCTCAGCTGGATAAGCTAAGGTTATCCAGCTGAGCTTATAACTTTGGGTTCAATCTTCAATCAATCTTCAAAAACTTTAACTATACACTTTAGGTTTCAGAAAACTAAAATAAATGACTAATGAAAAGAGCAATAGCAAATAGGCGTTAACAGACATTGATGTTTAATATTCAGACCGGAAAATGTCATTATAGAGCTATCAACAGGCAATATTCTGTACAAATTTTTAAAACAAGTAACTTTGTTTCAACACCAGCACATATTCTAGATACAGCAGAAAGAAATTGTTGCTAAGTAATTATGCGAAGAAATGTTCAAGACACGAGTTTCATAACGAACGACCGCTCACATATGTAGCAGTGAAATTCAGTAATTGTTGAAACAGGACGTGGCAATGCAGGGAAGCAATCACTGTCTTGTAGTAGAGATTATAAATACAAAGTAAAAGAAAGCAATCAGAAGCAACTCATGTATATGAGCGGCAAAAAAAAAAAACGGCGTGTCTTGGTTGACTACGCAAATATACAAGACAAAATTGCAGTTGGTGGAATTAAAAATGAGAGTAACTTTCAATCCACTGGCGCATAATCAAACGATTAATGCGAGCAGTAACAATTTTATTGGGACCCACATAGTGACAGGAATTTGTAACCATAGCAATAAAATAACCGAACAAGAATGCGCTACAAAATGTTTAGCAGATAGTCTCCATTCGAACTCCATTTCCAAAAAGGTAGTTGGCGATTGGTGCTGACACTAACTTATCACACGAAAACATGGATAAGAACAAATGTCAGGATCAGATTAAGACATTTCAATTAGCATATAATAACATTTCAAGTTGCAGTTAAAATTAAAATTTAGTGGTAATTACAAGAAACAAAATATAGAGTTGCTTTAATAGGAGAAAAAACGCACCTTAATAATTTTATATTGCAATACTGCAGGGAAGCCAGCTTTTAGCTGCAAAAGCGGGAGTGGACAAAGTACTATACATCGAATGCATTGAATGATAAACAGATACAACAAGCTCCACTGAAGGCAAGTCATGTGCAAACTTCAACAAGCTCTTGTGCGTTCTACAAAGACGATAACGGCACATATTGAACTGTGATCACAATTAAACCGACGTAACATAGGCAGCAAGGCACGCGCAGAGTTCTACAAGACTTATTGCGTTTGCCAAACAAGAAAAGGTAATTACCTTTTTGATGCATAGAGCAAAAATCACGATCACGCACATTGCAGTCATAAACAGGGGAGTCAAGATTAGGTCAAGACAGTCACCATGTAGTAATAGAACAGACTACCAATGTTTTACAGCATAGTAGATACCAAGAAAAACTTTAGTAGAGGTCGAGAGAGAGCTACATGCTAGAACCCTAGCTAGTGAAGCTAGTTTAGCAGTGCTGTTAGAGGAACTAGAGGCTATGAAATGGCATGTCATAGGGCTTAGTGAGGTTAGGAGGCCGAATGAGGGATATACTGTACTGAAGGATGGGCATGTACTGTGTTATCGAGGCATACCAGAGAGGCGACAACTAGGAATAGGTTTCCTTGTCAATAAGTATATAGCGGGTAATATAGATGAATTCTATAGTATATTGAGAGGGTGGCAGGCATCGTAATTAGGCTTAATAAGCGGTATAAACTGAAGGTTGTACAGGCCTATGCACCCACATGTAGTTATGAGGACCAGGCAGTTGAAAGCTTCTACGAAGATGTAGAATCGGCAATGCGAAAAGTAAAGACGCAGTTTACTGTACTAATGGGCGACTTCAATGCCAAGGTAGGGAAAAAGCAGGCAGGAGACAAGACAGTAGGTGACTATGGCATTGGTTCTAGGAATAGCAGGGGGAAGTTGCTAGTTGAGTTTGCAGAGCGCAATAACTTACAAATCATGAATACTTTCTTCAGCAAAGGGATGAACCGGAAATGGACATGAAAAGTCCTAACGGGGAGACTAAAAATGAAATCGACTTCATAATGTGCTCAACCCCTGCCATTATGCAAGATGTAGAGGTAATCGGGAAAGTGCGATGCAGTGACCACAGAATGGTGAGGTCCCGAATTAGCCTAAATCTCAAGAAGGAACGCAACAGATTAGTAAGAAAGAAACCCATCAACGAATTAGCGGTGAGAGGAAGGGCAGAAGAGTTCAGGATCTCGCTACAGAAAAGGTATTCAGCTCTGAGGATGGCGACATTACCCTAGAAGCAAGGAACAATAATTTCAGAGATATCATAACCGGGTGTGCGGTAGAAGTAGGCGGTAGGATAGTAGAGAGGATACCCGTAAGCTGTCTAAGGAGACGAAAGATTTGATGAGGAAACGCCAGAGTATGAAAGCTTCCATTCCTACAGACCAGATCGAATTGGCCGAGATATCGAAGCTAATCAATAAACGCAAGGCGGCCGATAAAAGGAAGTATATCATGGAGAAAATTGAGCACGCTGTGAAGAACGGGGGAAGCCTTAAAGCGGTAAAGAAGAAATAGGGCATAGGCAAAAACCAGGTGTATGCGATAAGGGACAAAGCGGGCAACGTCATCACGAATATGGACAAGATAGTCAAAGTAGACGAGGAGTTTTATACAGATCTCTACAGTAGCCAAAGTAGTCAGGACCGTAATGAGATTGGCGGTAGAGAAAAACAGTCAGACGTTCCACCAGTGACGAAGGACGAGGTCAAGAAAGCACTAGAAACTATGAAAAGGGGGAAATCAGCTGGAGAGGATCAGATAAATACAGATTTGCTGAAGGACGGGGGGAATATCGTGCTAGAAAAACTGGCCACCCTGTATACGCAGTGCCTGGTGTCATCGACGGTACCGGAACCATAGAAGAATCCAAACATTATCCTCATTCATAAGAAAGGGGACTCTATAGGACCTTAAAAATTACAGACCAATCAGCTTACTGTCTGTTACGTATAAGGTATTTACTAAGGTAATCGCTAATAGAATCAGGACAACCTTAGACTGCAATCAAGCAAAGGATCAAGCAGGGTTTCGGAAACGGTACTCTACTAGCGATCATATCCATACCATCAATTCAATCAGGTGATAGAAAAATGCTCGGAATATAACCAGCCCTTATACATAGCATTCATTGATTACGAAAAAGCATTTGACTGAGTTGAAACCTCGGCGGTGATGGAGGCATTGCGAAATCAGGGGGTAGACGAGCCGTACGTGAAAGTGCTGTAAGATATATATATAGTGGCAGCACAGCAACCATAGTTCTGCCTAAAGAAAGTAACAAAATTCCCGTAAAGAAAGGTGTTAGGCAAGGAGACGCAATCTCCCCAGTAATATTCACAGTTTGCTTAGAGGAACTATTCAGAGACTTGGAATGGGAGCAGTTAGGGATAAGGTTAGATGGATAATACCTCAGTAATCTGAGATTTGCTGACTTGCCTTGCTAAGCAACTCGGGGGATGAACTGCAAATAATGATTGATGGCCTAGACAAAAAAAGTAGAAAGGTAGGCTTGAAAATCAATATGCAGAAGACTAAGGTAATGTTCAACAGCCTCGGGAAGGAACGGCAGTTTACATTAGGTGGCGAAATACTGAAAATAGTTGGCGAATATGTCTACTTAGGACAGGTAGTAACCGCCGATCCGGACCATGAAAAGGAAATAACAAGAAGAATAAGATTGAGATGGAGCGCATTTGGCAAGCACTCGCAGAATATGACTAGCAGCTTACCGGTATCGCTCAAGAGGAAAGTATACAACAGTTGCATCTTAGCTGTACTCACCTATGGCACTGAAACGCGGAGGCTAACCAAGCGAGTTCTGCTTACATTGAGGACAACCCAGAAGGCTATGGGACGAAAAATGGTAGGGGTAACATTAAGACATAGTAAACGTGCAGAGTAGGTCAGAGAAATAACTCAAGTTACAGACGTTCTAGCTGAAATTACGAAGAAGAAATGGACATGGGCCGGACATGTAGTGCGAAGAAAGGATAACCGATGGTGGCTTAGGGTAACAAACTGGATTCCAAGGGAAGGAAAGCGTAGCAGGGGGCGGCAGAAAGTTAGGCGGGCGGATGAGATTAAGAAGTTCGCAGGGGTCAAGTGGATGCAGCTAGCACAGCACCGGGTTAAGTGGAGAAATATGGGAGGGGCCTTTGCCCTGTAGTGGGTATAGTCAGGCTAATGATGATGATGATGAGAGAAAGGCAGGTGAACAGACGGGCTTAAAATGAATTAGACTGGCATATATGATCCTCATCTGGTACAAAGAAAGGTTAACAAAAATAAAAGAGAAGTGTCTTCATTCTGTATGGAATGCAATTTAGTCGATTGTGAGGCGGCTTTTTTCACTGCTCAGCTTAAGACGCCAGCTTTCTTCCCCCGCCTGCCGGACATGTGACATGCCAAGTAATCCGCATCTGTTTATTCTTTTCCCTAGTGAAAACAATTCGCAGTGGCTTAGCTTGGTTAAACCTGGTAATTGCGAAAGCAATAGCTATGGCTACGCCTAGGTTCAGCTGGTGGTGTAGGTAGCTGAGGTGCTTGTGGTTATGCTTATGGTTATGCAGTGATTCACTCTGGCCACGGCATATGGTTCAACTATTGTTTTTTGGGGGGTGCTACCTGGTTATTCTATGTATAACTAGTAGCGAGGCAAGGAGTGCCGTGACTGGGACTATATACTTGGTTGTGGTTGAGGTTAAGGCGGAATGTACAACTGCCGCTCCGGCACCGGCTTCAACGGCATTCTTTACGCCAGCAGAAATGAAAGCAACCCTGGAGACTGTGTTGGTTCCACCTGCCGCTAGGCCGCCTCTTATAGTATCCAACGTTGCACCGCCGGCGGTAGCTGCGGCTGCAGCCCCATAATTCTTCTTAGCTTTAGAAGCATGTGGCACAACTGCAGCTCCGTGGTTGGTAGCTACCGCCTCGCCAGCCGACGACGCGAGTTGGGGCCCCTGTTTTTATGGCAGATGGGATGACGTCACTTCGGCTGTAGCGCTCCCTCACGAAGGGAGCGGGAGTTCGGCCGCGGTTGGGAGTTGCCGCCTCGCGAGTTGACTGCGCGAGTTGGGGCCCCTGTTTTTGCGCAGCCGTGCTTGGCGGCGCGCCAAAGGTCACGCTAAAGGTCAATGGTAGCTAACGCCTCGCTACGCCAAGGGCTGAAAAGTGAAAGTAGTATTGCTTTCGCAATAAAAAAAATGCAAGCGTGCCCTGAGAAAGAAATGAACTACTTTCTGCTGCTGTACTCACAATGTGAGAGTTACACCCAAAAGCAGGTAAGGCAGTACTGCTGTCAATCAGAACCTTCTCCACAATGTTGTTGTACACGTCAGTGCAAGCAATTCCGTCCACTGTAAATGATTCGATGTGGTCTTCCACAATTTTGAGCAGAGACATTAGCTGGTTTGAGGGAACTTCAATATATCCTTTAGATCTTGCAAGCATCAGGCCAGAAGGGTTTTGTTGGGCACTTTTCGGAATTTCCACACAATTGGAGCAGCTCAGTGTTGAGACGTGTTTGGCAACGTAACATGCGAGATAGTCAAATATACCCTATTTTGGGGAATTCTGCTGATGGGCAACTGGGGCAGCAGGTGTAAAGTCACCAGGCTCAAAAAGGACGTCGTCCAGAACGACCAAGGAGTCAGCCTGAAATTGCTGACTCCTTGCTAAAAAGAAGAGGCAAAATAAATATTAGTACCATTATTCGAAAATGGTACTAAATTCACTAAAATGGGTAGCAAGGTTACTATCTTTTGTAGATAGCGTTTACATTTAACAGCACTTTTATTTCAGTTACGCTTTCATCAGTAATTCACCTACCTACATCCCCAATTAGTCAGCTACTGGACTACATAGCACACACTGAAGGCACTCAGAGCCTAATAGCGTGATACTTATATTATAGCCCATTCGTATCACAGAACAGACAAGCCCCACGCTACCCTTCTATGAAAACGGCAAAGTCGACAAAATATAAATTTTAGAGAATTATTGCCAGCTTGTTTCTACATCAACACCAGGGATACAAAATTATTGGGCTGAACTTGTGATGAGAGCCCAAAACCTGCATGTTCAATATTAAAGGGACAGAACACAGCCAAAATATTTCATGAGATTATGGTGGAGATGAAAAAATCTTGCCCTATATACTACAGATCGAGCACTACAATATCAAAGAAAAAAGACTTTACAATAATAATTTGCCATTGAAAATCGCATAAAAACAACCGAGGCGCTATCTAATGGAGAAACCCTAGAACTTTCAGTGTAGGCGCCCACCTAACTACATGTCAGCAAAATATCGCTGATATTCGTAACTGCACATTGTTCTTTTTTTCTTCCAGTATTGCTTGCCATAATTTATTATATTTTGCGCTCTCTCCAGTGCGCCAAATAAAATCCACCCCTGCTTTCGCACAGCGAGGTATGCTTTCAGGTTTTGCCGCTAGATGGCGCCACAGTGTTTGCAATTTCGTGAATGCAGCCATGACAGTGCCCACTGAAACTTTCGTCGACGATGGCGTGCGTTATTGTGCCGTAACAGCATTGAGTGTGAAACTGAAAAGGACGTTATTCTACGCGAAAAAATGTCTGATTACTGTCTGGCGAGTGAAAGTTACATATGCTTTCGGTACGTCTTTTTTGTCGACCACCAGTCATCTTCGCGGTCGCTGTTCATGGTTTCCAGCATCGGACTACATAAAAACGAGCGCATGCATTGATTGAAAAATTCCTCGTAAAAATGAAATACAGCGTTTCTAACAAAACCGTTACGGAATCGAACATTTTAGACATCAATCTTTCCACTGCGGCGAAAAAAGCTTGAGACCTAAATTCCAGTATTCTGTCGCTTTAATTTGCTCGTTTTAAAATATAGGACTGATCACATGGTTAGAAGCAGAGCTCCCTTTGTGGAACAGCTTGAGAAGCAGTTGCGGCCTACCTTCACTGACCGACGCTCGCTTTGGGGGTTGGATTAAGTCGTTCGTTGAAAGCATTTGATATATGAACAAAAACTGCTAGACTATTGGCTGCCTTCATTCGCCAGCAACATGCATCACTATACCGAAGAATCTCCGAAAGGTAAAATCTTTATTACTGCTATTGCGCAAGATAAAAGTAAGGTAATCTTATATACCTCCAACGGGTCTTGTTCAAACTTTCCCACCAATAAATATCGAGAATCAGATTACAAGAGGCTCTCAGCGAGTGAAATAGTGCTTAAAAGGTTATTCGAAGAGCCTCACGGGTGTGATTGCTAAGAAAACACACCTGCCTCTGTTTTCAAGCTCTTCCATGCATTTGCAGCAACTATCCAGCCAGCAACTTTCTTTTTCAAAACCTTGCAGATAAATATGGGTAGGCTCAAAAGAGGAACAAAAGAGAAACAGTTTCCCAAAAAACACTGGAATATTTCTTGCAGCAATGTGTTCAGCTTCAAAGTAGTAGACGTCCTCTGGCCTTTTAGAATTCAAACTGTCAAAAAGGGTATTCATCTCCTGGTAAAGTCTAATGGCGTTGTAGAACCATGCAGCTTCTTTGAGGCGTCATGCTTACTGTAAAATTCCATAGTTTTGACAGTAGACGCACTGAAAAGCTGGAAAGAAAAAAAAATCACCCAGGTTACAAGTCTACCACTGTTCAGAACAAACAGTAACACTGCATATGCACCCATAAAATGTGCATGAAGAGTTCTCCATCTTAACTGCAAATTTGACACTCATTTTTTGAAGGGCATTTGGGCGTAAGACTGCCTTCCTCAGCTTTGCACATCACGAAGTCCAGCCTGTTGCTCCTCGTTTTCCAAGCGTGCCTGGTAATAATAGTGGAATGCATCTTGTCCGTGTGGAAGGTATGAAATGGGAAAAGAATTTTTGGTGAGAGCATATTCTGTGCTTGTCGAGACGGCATGAACAATGCTTTCCCTTACCGGAAACATTCCAACTTTGAGCAAATTATTTCGTACGCAGTTCATTATGTGCGGTGGATTAATGATACAGTATATCACGTTTGATGAGTCACAAGGTTGCTGTAATGTTGTTAATGATTGTTCCATTGCACCAGTTGTACAAAAGTTTTACGAAGGAATCTGATTTCAAAGAAAATTTAACAAGCTGTCATACAGATGAAATTTCTGCAGTGCCTGATAAACACCCAAGGACCTCTAGGCGGATCGGATGCTCGTAGAATTGTCGCATGTCACTGCATCAACAACAGCACCAGAATTTGACAGGTGCAAAATGCACTCCAGGAGTAGCTTTGCAATGACAGAGCCAGAAGCAGCACTAGACGCATAGAATTTTTCCGCTATCTGGGAGCATTCACGAAGAAAAGGCCGAAACAGAAACACCAACACATGGTCAGCATCTTTTTCATGGTCCCCACCCTGGTGTGCTCCCCAAAGTTCTCTTTCCCCAATATTTTCATGTCAGATTATCTAACAGGATTTTTTTCACACTCATCTCATCAAACATGAGTACAGCTGTAAAGAAAAGTATTTTTATAGACGCCTACTTGAGGAAGGTATGTACAGAGTATGAAATATTAAAAATAATGTCAAACCTCGTCGTTCTTTCTTGGGGACTCCTTGGAGTTTCTGTTTCAGCAGCGTGTACAAGCTAGCATCAAACCCAAAGTCGGCCCTTAAGTTCTTCATATATAAGTAGAGGCTACGTGGGTTTGGCCAAGGCAGAGACTCCTTTTCATGAAGGAAAGTACAGGCAGCAGCTGATTTAGTTTTCAACAGTAGGCAGTCATAAAGGCATTTCTTGTTATATGTGGTGGGGAAAGGTTGCAGTACATTTTGTAGTTATGATTGTGTTATCAAATGTATATATACTTCCAAGATACAAGTGCATTAAGGAATTCAAGCGGAGAGTCCAAATGCATATGTATACCTTGACATGTGCTCTTTGCAAGCCATAATAATAAGCAGGTGTTCCCTGTGAAAATCAGGTCAATTAATCCAGTGTTACACAGAAAGGCTGCAGAATTATTTCGCACGCATAGGCATGTTGTAAACTCATTCAATAAGACATTTTCCCAATGTATTTGCCAGCGTGCATTACACAATGCAATCATATAAAGGCAACCAGCCAAGTGACGTGCAAAATATGCAAATTTAACTACCGAATGCTTCGCTGCACGCGTTGGGGTGATTTTAACACATACGTTTCACCTCTACATTAGGAACTGAATACAAGGAACCAAAGCTTTCTATGTCTCACATCTCTCAGCTACATGAGGACTTTGCAAGCATGATGAGCACATGCGCACAAGTGTACAAGAGGAAACTACAGTACACAGGAAGCGTCCGCATTTCTAAGCTTTCTAATTATGTCAACAACAATTCATTACTTTATTTTTAACAAAAAACATTATGCCTTCTAAGGGGCAAAAAGAGGCTAACACAATAAGAATGTAGGAATGCAAACAAGTGCCTTAGTCTAAATCACCATTTAATAAGGAGTGCATGTATGTTCTGATGACATACACTATTATGGTAAATAAATGCATTGATTTATAGAAAAGATTTCATATTACTTTGAAAGAAGGCACATTTGCCAAGCTCGACTGAAATATGATAGGTCCCAGATTGATAGATTACAGACTACATATATTAAATATTCCTTCTATGTTCGAACATTAACACAAACTAGTAAAATGGAGCAGACTTCTTCAATATTTACCGTGCAGTGTGCATTTTTTGACACCGAATAGCTCTCGCAGACTGCGTTTACCCTAATCATGCTCTGACCAAGTACCAGCTTTCTGCGCTCTGAGAGCTTCCAACGTTCGGGTGAACCCTCTTGAGCTTTTTGAGCTCGACTTTAAACATCGCCAGCCTTTTCTGGCTGTGCTTAAGCTACTGCTTTGCGGCACGAAACTGGCCCTTCAATGATAGCGCTTCAACACAATTTGCATAGGCGAGACTTGATCGGTTTGGCATGCCGCATCCGAAGTCCGGTCCCGATCACTGTCGCTCTTAAGTGCTACGGCTACAAAAAGTTGAAATAGTGCTTAAAACTACTCCTCTCAAACTTTGAACTCGTGAAAGGAAGCCAGCGATTTGTAGATAAATTAAGCAAACAAAAAATAAGGCTACAAGAAAAGCTTACCGTCAATGCTGTTATCCGCATGTACAGGATTAGTGGTAGACGAGCAGGATTCGGAGGCATCTTGACTCAGCAGGCTGGAACACAACTCACGACGTCGTTTCACCTGTTTCCGAACTACTGGCGACCGCCTACATGATTTAGACTTTGTCAGTTTTTATATGAAGTTTTTTGGCGCATAAGCAAAAGCGGCTTTCATGCGCCAAACACAGGGTTAGATGCCTGGATTACTTAGTTTCCATAAAAAAAAAGGCTGTTTTGGGAATGGCTAAAATTTGTAAAAAATGATAAGCGCATGTTCTCCTAAAATTAGTGTTGGATGAAATGGGATGTAATGACTGTAAAACACAGGGATATATGTCTAGTTACTTTTCTCAAGCTTTAACTTTTCTCAGGAAAAAGTTGGCGTAAAAAGTTGGATTTCCTGAGAAACGGTAAAGCTTGAGAAAAGTGAACAAGTGCATGTTCTCCTAAAAGCAGTGCTAAATGAAATGGGATGCGTTGCGTTTAAAATGAGGTAAAATATTTTTTTCTCACATCTTCGAGTTGTGTACATGCAATTAAAATTTGATTCACAGTGAGCTCCTCACCACGGAATTCACATAATGGTTTATTTTTCTTTGTTAATAAAAAATTGTGCGTTAGATGTGTGTGCCCTATACGCAGACGACATAAGACTACTTCGATAAAGCGTTCTTGATGCTGACACGATTTCCATTCTCCTAATATTGGTTTAATAGAGTGCATCTTATTGTTCGTTTCATTTCTCCAAGCAGCTTGCTACTTGGCTCTTAATTTGCTGTGCACTAATTTTATGTAATCTGTAAGTGGCATTTTCACTTGTTTTATTTCCATGGTTCTGGCTTGCGCAGCTCACACGTCCGCTCTTTGTCCTCAATGCCCACGTGACAGGGAACCCAGCAGAATTTTATAGTATAGTTTTGTGTCGTGGCCTTCACTATGTTGTCTACAATGGTTCCAATCAGTGGCTCAACGACACGTTTGGAGTTTAATGAATTAAGGACACTCATAGAATCTGCATAAATTATGCTGTTTTTGATGTTTTCAATTAATATTTGTTTACGGCAACACAAATAACATAAGACTCGGCGGTGAAAACTGTTGCAAATGGAGGCAGCCGTATTGCATTTTCAATTTTTTCTTGTATTATGGCACTTCCAACATGAGCGTCAGGTTTTGACCCCTTCGTGTAAAACGCACTAGAAGTTTTGTATTTTTCTTGTAACGTGAGATATTCTTGTATTATATGCTCATATGGTGCACAGGTCTCTTGAACGCGTGTTAATGTGAGGTGACACACTGTAGGGAGACTGTACCACGATGGTAGTGGTTCATGCCTTGGGACTATATTTTATTTCATTCAGAATGTCCAGATCTTGGCATTTTTGTTCAAAGCGCACGAGCAATGGCTTTATAGGGACCGGGCAGCTGTACGGGTGGCGCCGCCTCTCGGCGCATCGCTCAAACGCCGAAATGTGCCGGCCCCGGCCGGCGCATTGCCCGTGCATTGGAGCGTACTGTTTGTCGTTGGTTTGTGTGAAAATTGGAAATCCTAAGGTTTAGATGACGTTGTGCGTGAATATACTATCCTCAAGAGAACAGAAAGTTGGGCTAGTTGTGTGAATATGTCCAGTGAAATGAAGTCTTGCCAAACAAGGCTGGCGAAACGTGGTGCGTTGTTGGCTCCACTGGCAGCTACGCAAACTCGTCGGACGTTTTTAAGTCGATTCATTTCAACGGGTTTCCACAGAAGCATGTGTGGCGGGTGACCTAAGCATGATTATTTGAAAGGAAAAGACATGAATCTACGTATTTGGTTACTGTGTGGTCATGGAAAGTGCCGAATTTTTAAAATTCCGCTTGCTAGCGGATGCTCTGTGCCTTCTGTTCCCCAGGAGTGACGGAACGAGAGTCCCGGAGTCGAAGCCGCACTCCTTCATCTGTAGTCAATTTATTGACAATTAAAAATCGAAGTAACCCAAGAACGTAAGTTACAAAGCTAGCATTTCCCCGCCTGTGTACAAGAAAACTCCAGCACGGAAAAAGAAAAGGCAGCTCCACCATCGTCGTTCGGGCTGCGTTACGATCTTCAGTGATGGGCAGAGACAATGTTTGTGCAGATACGTTCGCTGACATAGTCAAAGATAATTTACTTTTTTCTCTTAACAGAAAGAGCAGATAGGAGACATGAACAATTCCAATAACCATGATCTTGTCATTTTTCCTCTTTTCGTTTGTCAACCAATGAAAATGTGCTGAAAGCTCTGCGTTGATACTCTTAGAATTTGTTAACATTTTTTTGTGGCATGTCCATTTTGCCTAATAAAATCACTCATTTCACAGCTCAATTAATACCGCATGGTCACAAAATCTGCTATGGGCTTCACATAAAAGTCGAACAAGAAAAAAAATACAATTTAATGTGTGGAAACGAGCATAAACGTAGCATTTTTTTTTTAATTTCGAAGGCCGTGTAGCAGTTTGTTTTTTTTTCATTTCGCATTCACGTTGCACCTGACACGGCTTTACGTATTTTCTCAGCAGCGTCCATTTCCTGGCCCGCCTAAATACATGTGTTTCTCATCGGCGTTTTAGTGAACGTGACATTTCCTGATTGTGGCGTAGTATGACAAGACCGTTTTACCTCTCTCAAAAATTGCTTCTATGGCCAATGTAAACAGATTTAGCAGCAGTCCGGCAAGCTGCAGTGACAAAGTTGTAAAAGGAATGCCTTTCAGTTATCCGGATTCCTTTACGTGCAAATAGAAAACTACATACATGGTCGTGTCCCCTCACACTCATCAGGTATCGAGGTCAGCTAAGTATCGGCCCCGGAAGTTCGTGGTACGCTGAGAAAGTAGACCACCTTAGCGAACGAGCCATCAGAGGGATTCATTTAACAATAGAACGCTCTCTTAGTTGTCGGTGGCTTATCTTACAACACATCGCACTGTGTTTTTTTTTTCGATTGTATTTAACAGTTTGACAGTATTGGACTATTGTCTTCAGATGTTCAAGGCAGGTGCGGTCAATCGTATTGAACTTCCTGCGCTGAGAGAACGCTAGCAGGAAATTTATTTTTTTTTTCTTTTCACAACCTCCGCAGCATGTCGGGAGAAAGGCATGTATAGTATAATATTTTTTAAGTCAATTATATGTAGCAGCTCCGGCGTGTTCAACAAGAGCATTGTCGTATATGTAAAAATGATACTGAGGTGGTAGTACTCATTTGGCTTATATTATAATTAAGTTTGATAGTCTCAAGGCCGGGTTCAGTGAGCTATTGTAGCGTTATTGTGAAGGAAGTCCTGGAAGTATATGTGTGTTTGCTATTCCAAACATAAATAGGATCCTACATTTGTCTTGCTTGTTTATTTTTCTCCTTTTAGAGCTCTCGTTGCAAGGTTGAAACTGGAATGTCATTTGCTATTATTCTACTCTGAATCGTTTGAGCCTGGCTATTACCAAAAAAGACAGGTGCAGCATCTTTTTCATTTTACATGAACGCTGACCATTACAACTACCACTACTACGGCGCCACGGCTACACGGCTCGGCGGTATTTGATCTTCAGGCAGGTTTCGACTAGACCTAATATACGATGGACGCGCAGTGCAGGCGCAATTCCCGTCTTCGAAGACGCCTTAACAAGTGCCTAACGAAGGTGTTCCTAGCGCATGGTGAAATCACGCGCGCGGCATTTTCAGGTATATAACAGAAATGCCATGCGCCGGGCGGTTTCAAAAAAAAAAAAAACACTCGCGCCCTGCCGAGAACGGCCCTTTTCTTTTTCAAGATTTCCCGGTCAAAAAATACTTGCGATTTCTCAACGCAGCTCAAAGCTCTCAAAGCCACACCGCAAAACGACGGGTAGGAACAGGCTCAAAAATTCCTCGCAAAACGGAAACGACTGCGCCGCTCAGCTGCCTCGGCATTCCGCTGTTGCGGCACTCCGCCGCGGGCGGCGCTGTTCCACCGAGGCAACGGTGGCGCCATACAACGAGCGCCCGGTCCCTATTGCCTGAAGCTTGTTGTTGAATATTGCCGCGAAACCTTCAAAACAGTATTTGTTGTTTTTTAACAGCCGCCGGCATACAGGCTTATCACTCTGATTCTGGACCGCGTATCAGTTCCGTAATCTTTGTTTGTTAATGCTCGATGTCGCGAGTCACACCTTTATCAGTTTTGTTGTAGCGAAAGATGCACCGAGATCTGTCTCGAAGGTTCCGGCCACTCGGGTGTCTTTCCACAATGTTCCAGCCCGTGCTAGTAGCTGTTTACGACGTTATCTAGATTGTTCTGTGCAGACTTTAAATTGAGCTTTGACGAGTGTGACGGGCATTCTTTGTTCGACGATCCACGAGCACGTTTGTTTCCATCGCCGCCGCCGAGTTGCTTAGTTCTTTTGCGGGCGCAAGTCAGCCGAAATAAAGAGTTTCTTTAGTGCAATCATCGACCCCCTTCATTTGTGTCGTCGACCTCGTCACCACTACGTGACATCTGGGAGGAAGATGAGATGTACCTGAGGGAGAAGAGGAGGAGTGGTTAAGAGGAAGTGTTTTCAGCATCCTATTACAGTTGGTAGTGTGCGCGTGTGTTGTGTATCTTCTCTTGTGTTTGTGTTTGTTGCGCCACATTTCTGAAAGACGGCACACTTCGCTTCTGCGTTGATTACCACCGCTTGAATAGCATAGCTAAGAAGGATGTCTATTCGCTTCGCCGCATCTACGACACCTCTCGACCGGCTCTACAATGCAAGGTACTTCTCATCGATGGACCTAAAGAGCGTATATTGGCAAATTGAGGTCGACGAAAGAAATTGAAAGAAGACCGCATTCATCACACCGGACGGCCTTTTTGAATTCAAGGTGATGTCATTTGGCCTCTGCTCCGCACCAGCCACGTTTCAACAAGTAATGGACACAGTCCTGGCAGGCTTGAAATGGCAAATTCGTTTGGTATATTTGGAAGGCGTTGTTGTCTTCTCGTGAAACTTTGATTACCACCTAAAACGACTGCAGACAGTGCTGGAAGCCATCAAGTCATCGGGACTAACGCTAAAAGCAGAGAAGTGCCACTTCGCCTACGAAGAGTTGCGATTCCTAGGTCACATCGTTAGTAAGGATGGTGTTCGCCCAGACCCAGAGAAAACAGCTGCAATCGCACAATTCCCACCACCTGTCGAAGAGAAAGCTGTGCGCCGATTCCTTGGGCTGTGCGCTTGTTATAGACGATTTGTCATAAACTTTTCGCGCATCGCCTAACCGTTGACGCAGCTTACAAAGGCAGACGTACCTTTTAAATGGGAAGCGCCGCAAGGAGGAGCCTTTGACGAACTCAAGTGCCGCCAGCAGTGCCCTCCTGTACTTGGCCACTTTAATGAAAACGCCGAGTCCGAAATTCACACCGACGCGAGCAGTGTGGGCCTAGGAGCCGTTCTCGTCCAGAAGAGTGCCGGACAGGAGGAAGTAATCGCCTACGCTAGCAGGTCCCTCACAAAAGCCGAAGTCAATTACTCGACGACCGAGAAGGAGTTCCTCACGATTATATGGGCCACTTCTAAGTTTCGTCCATACCTATACGGCCGACCATTCAAGGTGGCAAGCGATCATCACGCGCAATGCTGGCTGGCTAATTTGAAAGATCCCTCCGGCCGCCTTGCCAGATGAAGCCTACGACTTCAGGAATTTGGCTTGACTGTAGTCTATAAGTCGGGCCGGAAGCATTCCGATGCAGACTGCTTATCCCGCGCTCCCGTCGGCGCTTCCCCGAAGGACGATGATGACGACGCCTTTTTGGAGCCGGTAAGCGCCAGCAGTTTCGCGGATCAACAGCGATCAGACCCTGAGCTGGAAGCGCTAGCCATTTACCTAGACGGAGAGACCGCTTCCCCTCCTGGTGTGTTCAGGCGACATTTATCATCGTTCGCGTTAAGCGATGGCCTCCTCGTGAAGAAGAACTTCGCACCCAACAAGACCGCGCAGCTTCTGTAGTGCCTAAAAACCTCCGGCAGGAAATTCTACGAGCTTTGTGCTATGAGCCCACAGCAGGCCATCTCGGATATTCGCGCACGTTGCGTCGAATCCATGAGACGTACTACTAGCTGCGACTGCCTGCCGAAGCTGCCCACTACGTGAAGACGTGTCGTGAGTGCCAACGACGCAAGACGCCGCCGATCCGACCAGCAGGACTATTAAACCCGATTCCGCCCCCAATCCTGCCGTTTCAACAAATTGGCATGGATCTCTCCGGCCCCTTTCCATCTTCGTCTGTGGGTAACAAGTGGATTATCATGGCCACTGAATACCTTACTCGTTACGCCGAAGCAAGAGCACTACCAAATGGTACCGCGGCAGAAGTCGCCAAATTTTTTGTCGAACAAATTCGCTTGCGACACGGCGCCCCAGAAGTGCTCATCATAGACAGGGGAACGGCGTTTACGGCTAAGTTGACGCAAGCCATCCTGGAATACTGTCATACAAGCCATCGACGAACAACTGCGTACCATCCCCAGACCAATGGCCTTACGGATCGCGGACATGATCGCTATGTATGTCGACGCTGAACACAAGACCTGGGACACCATCTTGCCTTACGTGATCTTCGCATATAACACGGCAGTCCAGGAGACCAGAGCGACCCCGTTCAAGCTTGTGCACAGCAGAAAGTCCACGCCGACGCTCAACGCAATGCTGCCGCAAGTAACCAACGAGGACAGCTTTGACATCGCCGCCTACCTGCAGCGTGCAGAGGAAGCCCGACGACTCGCGCGGCCTCGTATTAAAGAACAACAGCGCACCGACACACGACTATACAACTTATGACGACGCCACGCAGAGTACAATCCAGGAGACCAAGTGTAGGTTTGGACTCGATTCGCCGCCGTGGACTAAGTGAAAAGCTGCCGCGTCGATACTTTGGGCCATACAAAACCCTTCGCCACGTCGGACAACTGGATTATGAAGTCATTCCCGACGATACGACCGCATAACAACGGCGACGTGCGCGGCCAGAAATCGTACATGTTGTTCGTCTGAAGCCTTATTACGCGCGTTAAAGACTCCGTGGGGTTCAAACTTTGTAATGTTTCTATTGATGTTCCTGTGTTTATTTTGGAACATCGAGGCGATGTTTATTTAAGGGGAGAGTAATGCCGCGAGACCTTCAAAACTGTATTTGTTGTTTTTAACAACCGCTGGCATGCGGCCTTATCACTGTGATCCTGCCACGCGTATCAATTCCGTATCCCGTGTTTGTTCTTGCTCGTTGTCGCGATACGACGCGTTATCATTTTCTTTGTCGCGAACGTTGCGCCGAGATCTGTATCGAAGATTCCGATCACTTGCGTATGTTTCTACACTGTTCCAGGTTGTACTAGTAGCAGTTTGCGACATTATCTAGATTGTTCTGAGCAGCCTTTCAATTGAGCGTTGACGAGTGTGACGGGCACTCTTTGTTCGACTATCGACGAGCACGTTTGTTGCTATCGCCGCCACCGAGTTGCTTAGTTCTTTTGCGGGCGCAAGTCAGCCCAATAAAGAGTTTCTTCAGTGTAATCACCGACTCTTCATTTGTGTCATCAACCTTGTCACCACTACGTGACAATAAACGGTAAGAAGGTGAGTTTTTTATCGAAGGTGACACCTAAAAACGTATGCTCTTGTTTAGCTGGTAGTGGTGTTTGGTTACGTTGTAGAGTGGGATTGATGTGCAAGCCTCATTTCAATCATAATAGAACTGCTACTGTTTTTTGGCGAGAAAACATAAATCCGTTTTTATCTGCCCAGGGAGCAAGCTTATTTAATGTAATTTGTATTTGCCTCTCACCGAGAGATATTCTGGAAGAAGTGTATGGTATTTGTAGGTCGTCCGCACAAACCGAGTACATCGTAGATTTTGGAATTACTTTTGCAACGAAATTCATTTTAACTATAAATAGGGTCGAGCTAACGATGCATCCCTAGGGTACACCGTTCTCTTTGATAAAAGTGTCAGAGAAGGTTGATCTTAGGCGGAATCTGAATGTGCGTTTGGCCAGAAAGTAGCTCAAGCAAGCTGCCGCCGATACCTAGTTCTGCTAGGTCACGGAGGATACCGAACCTCCGCGTAGTATCGTAGGCCTTCACCAGGTCAAACAAGACCCCAATACAGTGTTGCATATTGATGAATGCTTCCCGGACTGTGTTCTCAAGACGGACAATGTGATCAGTCGTAGAAGATGTCTTTTTAAACCCACGTTGATGTATGTCTAAAAGTCGTCGAGACTGAAGTATGAAACTAAGCCTGGTGTTTACGATGCTTTCAAATGATTTCGCTATTCAGCTGGTGAGTGCTTTTGGCCTATACCTAGCGGTATTTGTTGGTGATTTACCCGATTTAAGAAAGGGTACTATAACAGCTTCTTTCGATGCCTCAGGCGTCTTTCCAGTGATCCATATTTTATTGAAGAATTTCAGCAAGCGTCTATGGCAGTCTGAGAGAGAAGGGCAAGCATGGTATAATGTACATGATAGAAAAACAGCGCAAAAAAGCGCTTGTCCTGTCCGTTCTTTTTCTCCGTGCACGTCTTTTGCGCTGTTTTTCTATCATGTCACCATACCAACTCGCCCAGATGTCTCTTCTTTTACAGTATAATGTACGTTGTCTGGTCCTGGTGCTGTCTTTTTACCGCATGTTAGTACTGTATTTATTTCCTGCGGTGTAATACCCCGCCGGGGTGGTGCAGTGGTTACGGCGCTCGACTACTGTTCCCAAGGACGCGGGATCGAATCCCGGCCTCGGCGGTCGCTTTTCGTTGGAGGCGAAAAGCAAGGTGCCGGTGTGCTGTGCGATATCAGTGCACGTTAAAGAACCCCAGGTGATCGAAATGTCCGGAGTCCTCCACTATGGCGTCCCTCATAGCCTGAGTCGCTTTGGGACGGTAAACCCCAGAAACCAAACCACAAACCAACCATCCTGCAGTGTAATAAGCTGACTGTAGTCTTCTTGTATGCTGGCTCCAAAGGGAAGTTGTTGTTTTTCTGTTATTGCTTTGTGCTTTTGGAATGTGTGAGTGTAGTTGGATGAGCTTGAAACTGTGGAAAAATGCTCACTTAATACGTTGGCTTGATCTTCTAATGTTGTTTGAATACCGTGTGTTGTTAGCATTGGAAGTGTGAAATCCGTGTAATCCGCCATGAATTTGCGCACCTTTTCTGACATTTTCTTGGATGTTATCGAACTGTTCATTGAGGGCGCATACCGCTGCCATGACGTTTTCTCAGCATTGCGTCGGATATTCTGTGCTCTGGCTCTGGCCTTCTTATAGGTAAGTAGGTTTTCTGCGGTGGGGTACCGACGAAGCATGCCCCAAGCTTTGTTTTGCTGTTTTTAGCCAATTTACACTCTTTGGACCACCAAACCTTGTCTTTTTCTTGCGATTTCGGACGTTTGTGGGATGAATACCATTTCTGCAGATAATATGCATGTAACAAATTTTTCTTTTAATTCATCTATTGTTAGGTCTTCCGAATATTCTCCTTCTAGTGTAGCCTTTGTTCGAAAAAGTGACCAGTCGGCAAGGTTAGTTTTCCAGCGCCGCGGTGTCGTGGGGATGATGGATGTAGAAGATGTTAATTTTAAAACTGTCGATAAATGGTCGCTTCCCCACGGGTCATTTAATAGCACCTAATTAGCTCAATAAGAACTGATGAAGATGCGGATGCTAAATCAATTCAGCTCATTTTTCCAGAGCTGGGGCAGCATAAGTAGGCTCCCAGTGTTTAAAAGCCATATATTATTTGAAAGGATAAAATCTATTATCTGTCCTCTGGAATCACTATGTTCGCTCCTATAGAAGAGGGAGTGCCCATTTAGATCCACAACAATCATAAATGGCTTTACAACTGTTCCGTTAAATCTTGAAAGTCATGAATTGTAATTGAGAGTTGTGGTCGTATGTAGAGAGAACATTTTGTGGGTTGTAATGGTTACGGCTACTGCTTCGAGGTTTGTTTTAAGTGGTGTTTCTCTGCCAAGGACATCAGAGTGTATTAATATGGCGACACCTCCCGAAATTCTACCAGCATGTGCTCGATCTTTTCGGAAAGTTTTGAACTTTTTAAAATATTTGTGTGCTGTGGCCAAAGGTTCGTTTCTTGGAGGCACATAGCTATAGGTATGATAGTTATGAGTATATCTGTAATGTCTGCGTAATTTCTCGTTAATTCTCTACAGTTCCACTGTACTATGTAAGTCATTATGATATATTGGGGATTTAAGAAAAGTTACTTTACATCCGGAGAGGTTATATGTGGTTTTTCCTTTTTTTCAAGTGCGTGCCTCCTCCCCTGCAGCCCAGGAGTGCTGGGGGAGAAGTCCATCGCCTCACCCGAGGCACTGGAGGTCCGTAGTCAACGCGCGGACGACCGACTCTTAGGTGTCCCCCTGGTAGGGGAAACCTTGCGGGCTCCCGACTCCGTGGTCGGCAAGCCCTCTTTTGAACCTGGCAGTGCAGCCTTTGCTATTTCTGCCTGGGGCGAGTAGGATGGTCCTGCCTCCGGTTTCGAAGACACCTTCGCAGACGCCTGATTGCGGTGTAGTGCCTCGCCCTTGGACGCTACAACCGCATAGCCTGGTTTTCCAGTGAATACAAAAACATTAGTTTCTGCAAGTCGTTTTCGGGCCTCTGTAAATGAAATGTTCTCTTTTTTTGATAGGAATGATCTCTTTTTTTATTTTTCTTCCATCTTGGGCATGATCTAGAATAGGCAGGATGATCCCCCTCGCAGTTCACGCAGTGCGGCGCTGAGGTATCACAGGTACCGTCAGAGTTATTTAGAAGCAGCTAAGACGTTGGAAAAAAAGGAAGTAAGGAAGAATGAAAATCCCAGAGATAAGGACACAGAAAACCGAAAGCAGGAACCAACAGTTGGGAGAGGCAGAGAGAAGGCCCAGGTGCTTATCATCGGAGATTCTAACATGAACAGGTGCAAGCGAGATATCTTGGAACGTGTAAGGGGTGATAAGAGAGTGTTGGTTGGAGCCTTCCCAGGGAGAACAATGAGGGCAGTGCTAAAAGAGAGTAAAAATAGGCTGTTGAAGAATTCCGCAGAGCGCAGTATGGTAATAGTAGCCGCGGGGCTAAACGATGTCCTAAATGGTGACGCTGCAGGAGTGGTGGAAAGTTTAGCTAAGGGAGTTGACGAGATCAGGGAGATAGCACAGCAGACGCAGATAGTTGTATGCACAGTACCAGAGGTGCTAGGATTGAACGGAAAGATGGAAAAGGACGTGGTGACAGTTAATCAGGACATAAGAAAGTTAAGCCTGGAGAAGCGTTTCGAAGTGGTTGGGGTAAACAGGGAGGTACATAAAGCAGGTTTTGGTAGGGCGTTTCAGCGAGATGGCATTCATTTTAACAGAAGGGTGGGAGCAGAGATCGGCTGGCGCCTGGCAGGCAGGGCTGTAGCTTTTTTAGGGGGTCCGCGAGGACTCCGTGCACAGAGGTAGTTAGAAGTGAAGCAGAAGAAAGTGTAATAATGGAGGCTGAGCCCCCAAAAATGGCAAAGAGTAGGTCGAGAAAGAAACGTACAAAAAAGATATTTAACACTAGGGTCAGCTACATAAACATGCAAGGAGGTAGAAAAAGAGCGAAATGGCTAGAGATAGAACAGCAGTTGAAGGATGAAAAAATAGGTGTCTACGCTCTTTGCGAGACTCATCTCAGGGATCTAGAAGATCCTCTGTTTATAGAAGGCTACGTCTGGGAACGGTGCAACAGAACGAGAACGGAAAAAAAGGGTGGAGGGGTAGGTATGTTGATACACCAGGGAAAAAATTGGCAAAGAATTAAATCATCTTGTAAAGAGCATATCTGGGTTTCAGGAACAATTGCCGCCATAAGGACATGGCTAGGGGTAGTTTATTTAGGAACAGGACATCAATGCATGCAAGAAAACAGGGATCTTGTTGAATGTCGCAGTGACGATATAAGCCAGTTTGGAAACGGGGCCAATATTATTCTACTGGGGGACATGAACGGCCACATCGACGATCTGGATGGATACGCGGATTGTAACGGCAAGCTACTGCTAGATTTCTGTGAGCGACACGATCTAGTTATAGTAAATAGAGAAACAAAATGTGAAGGCCAAATCACGTGGGAATTCCGCAACAGGCAGACGACCATTGACTATTGTCTAATGTCGCAGGAAATTTATAGTAAGGTCACAAAAATGGAAATAGACGAAGAAGGGGAGTGTGGTCTGGGAAGTGATCATAAACGTATTAGTCTGCAGATGGGGCCCTTGATGAAAAGAGAAATGGAACTTAGACAAAACGTAAACGCGAAATTAAACGACGATCAAATAGCACAGATAGCAGCAGACATAGAGGAAGCAATAGAGAAAAGCCCCATGGAAGACTGGGATTATGAACAGGTAGAACTACTTATAAGGAGGAAGATTCAGGAGGTTAAAGTAGCAAACCGCTGGAATGGAAAGAGGAAGCCACGAAGCTGGTGGAATAAGGAAATAGGGAAGCTATTGAACAACGACGGGCTGCTTCAAGGGAACACCGAATGGCAAAGAAAGCACAGGTATCTCAGGAGGAAATCGACCAAAAATGGGAATCATATCGACAAAAGAAACTTCAGGTGCAGGCCCTCGTCCAAAGTAAAATAAGACAGTCCACCGATCGCTGGATGGCTGATATACACGATGCCTCTAGAGGCGGAGCAAGAAAATTCTGGAACCATATAAGCTGGCTAGGGAAGAAGAATAAAAGAAAGCAGGATCGGATTCAAGATAACGAGGGAAATTGTTTAAAGGGAGATAACGCAGTGAACTACATTACATCAGTTATAGCCGAGTCATTTAAGAGCGACGATATTGTAGTCTCCGCAAATCAGGAAGCAACACAAGGTAGCAGAATACAAAGCAGCTCAGAACTGACCAATCTAAACTGGAAAATGCAGAAAAAAAAATTCCTAAAAACACATCTACAGGAATAGATGGAATTCCGAGCAAGCTGATTAATGAACTCGGTCCAAAAAGTAAGGAAACGTTGTTAAAAGCTCTGGAAACAGTCATAACGAAAAAACAAATTCCGGAGAGCTGGCGGCAGAGTAAAATGAATTTGATTTATAAAGGGAAAGGAGACAGGATGCACATAAAATATTTCAGGCCGATTACCATAACATCAGTTATGTACAGGTTAGCCATGCAGGCGGTGAAATTAAAGTTGCAAGCATGGGTTGAAAGTAACAAGATACTCGGAGAACTTCAGAACGGCTTTAGAAATGGTAGGCGATTAGATGATAGCCTGTTCGTGCTTACCCAATGCATCGAAATATCTAGAGTGGAAAATAGACCTTTGTATTTGGCCTTCCTGGACATAAACGGGGCGTACGACAACGTAAGCATTGAACTCCTGTGGAACATATTAAAAGAAGAAGGCATCGATTATGAGATAATAGAGTTCCTACAGGAAATATACCCGAATAACAAAGTAGAAATTACGTGGAAAGGGATAACAAGTACGGAGGATGTCAAAGTATGCAAAGGATTAAGACAAGGCTGTCCTCTATCACCGGTGCTGTTCATGCTTTATATGATAAACCTGGAACGAAGGATACAAGACAGTAACCTAGGTTTTAACCTGTCATATAGATTAGGTGGAAAGGCGGTAGAGCAGCGCCTCCCCGGTTTGATGTATGCAGACGATATTGTGCTGCTAGCTGAGAGTTTGGAAAAATTGCAAACTCTAGTTAAGTATTGCGGAGACGAAGGGGACGCTCTAGACTTCAGTTTCAGCGCAGTTAAGTCGGGTCTGATGATTTTCAACGGCTCAACTGATCAGGTCTTAAAATACAAGGCCTTGAAATACCTAGAGTAGCAGAATATAAATATCTGGGGGTATGGGTAAACGAAGGATTGGAATACATTGGAAAGCATGAGCAATCACTTAAGGCCAAAGGGCGAAGGAATGCCGGGATAATGAAGCATAAGGCATTGTGGGGATACAATAGGTATGAGGTTTTGAGGGGTATTTGGAAAGGAATTATGGTGCCCGCACTTACTTTCGGAAATGCGGTTTTGTGCCTTAAATCACAAGTACAGTCGACATTAGAAACAAATCAGAGATCCGTTGGACGATTAGCACTAGGTGCCCACGGCAAAACTACAAATGAGGCGGTACAGGGAGATATGGGCTGGGCATCTTTAGAAGTGCGGGAAGCTCAGAGTAAAATATTATATGAGGAACGCCTTAGGAAATTGGACAGTAACAGATGGGCAGCTAAAGTATTTAAATACCTGTACCTAAAAAGCGTTCACTCACAATGGAGGAAAAGAACTAGGAAACTAACTAGTAAGTATGCTCGTAACAAGGACGGAGAAATAAAGAGCATTAAGCAACAGGTGAAAAACACAGAAGGTAAAAATTGGATAAATTCGATGGAAAAGAAACAGAGTGTGGAATTATACCGAAAGTGGAAATGCAGATCAGGAAGGACGATTTCTTTGATAACTCAAGAGGCAGTGCCCTACTTTTTGAAGCTAGATCAGGGTGCCTTAGAACACGCAGCTACAAAAAGAAATTTAACAATGGAGATGACGCATTTGCTGTATGTGGAAACTCCAGTGAAACAATTGTCCATATTATACTCGAATGTAATAGTATCCATCCGGAAGTTGGTGCAGGCGCAATCACTGTTCCTGAAGCTCTGGGGCTTAGAGATAACAGTGGCCGGGTGAATAAACCGGCGGTGGAAACTAGCAAAAAACGACTGGAAGATTGGTGGCTTAAAAGCAGAGAAGTGTCATAATGTTAGTAATGTAGGAACAAAATTTAATAAATAGAATCATGGTTTAGTTAATCATTCTAAATCAGTAATAAGGATATAGGGAAAAAAATGAGCATGATAGCTACTGCTACCACTCCGTTTCAAAGGGGACGCTCCTATATTCCATCGATCCATCCATCAATTTCAAACTGGTGGTCTTTGGAAGCACAAACTGCACATGTTTCGCAACTGGGGCAACTTTGTGATCCGTGGCCGTATAATTGGCAGTTGAAACATCTTCGGAGATTCGGTATATAATATCTGACTTCAACTTTCACGTATCCTACTTCGATCTTTTCTGGCAGTATGCTTGAGCTGAATGTGACAATGAGATGTTTAGTAGGTATCTCTTTATCATCTCTTCGGATTGTTATTCTGTGGACATTTACAACGTTTTGTTATGAAAGACCTAGCATTTCTTGCTCGCTTATGTGCAGGATGTCATTATCGGAGATTACAACACGCAAGGGGTTCAAATATCTATGGGCGGAGACGGTCACATTGACGTCCCCAATGCAGTGGAGGTTTGGAAGCTTTGCGTACTGTGTTTCGTCGTTTAATTCAAGCAGTAGGTCTCCGTTACCTATTTTTATGACTTTGCATTTTGGACCAAGGGCATCTGAGAAACATTTTGACACTAGAAATGGAGACAAAGTTCGATCCGGCTTTCCTTCAACTTCAGAGTGCACAACGTGGTATTTGGGGA
This sequence comes from Amblyomma maculatum, assembly GCF_055883805.1. Taxonomy (NCBI): domain Eukaryota; kingdom Metazoa; phylum Arthropoda; class Arachnida; order Ixodida; family Ixodidae; genus Amblyomma; species Amblyomma maculatum. The sequence continues at coordinate 185,624,314 of NC_139349.1, forward strand.
AGCTTTTGTTTCGGTTTTTGCTTTTTTGTTTACGCTGTTGCGATGGAGCACCAGAGCAAGATGACCAGCATGGCAAGCTTCTCATTCTGATCAGCACGTGCCGTGCCTGCGCTCCGAACACGCGCTGTACATCATTATTTTCCCCTAACACTGATCTGAGCGCCTCCGCTTTATAGCGTCGGCGGCGCTATAGCCTATAGCCTATTTCCTATAGCCTAAACGGAACGGCGAAATGTACGCGCCGACGGGGCAGAGACGGGGGTGCCACGGCGGCAAGCAGGTCTGCAGATAAGCCGGGAACATCTGAGGGGAGCTCCTGGGAGGTATCTCAAGGTACGCGTGTTTGAGGCGATCTAGAGAGACGACCTCTTCACGACCATCCAGCAGGATTGTCGCTGACATTGTCGTCCTGTTGAGGACGCGGTACGGGCCGTCGTATGAGGGGGTAAGAGGCGCCTTTACAGCGTCTCGCCTGAGAAGCTCATGCGTCGAGGAAGCGCGGTCAGGGTGCACAAAGACTTGATGGGCAGATGAGCGAGGCGGCATTGGGAGCAGATGCTGAAGACAGTCTTGTAGGCGATGAAGGTATTGTAGGGGCTAGGACGAGGGAGCCGAAGGTACGAACAAGTCTCCGGGAAGCCGCAGGGATGTACCGAAGACGAGTTCGGCCGCCGAACAGCCAAGGTCACGACGCAGGACGGCACGTAGACCTAGGAGCACCATAGGGAGATGGTCGACCCAGTGCTCGCAATCCAGGTGCGCAGTGAAGGCAGCCTTGAGCTGGCGATGGAGCCGCTCGACCATGTCATTGGCACAGGTATGGTATGATGTGGTGTGGCAGTGTTTAGTGCCAAGAAGCCGTGTGAGCGAAGTGAAGAGGGCACATTCGAACTAGCGGCCGCGATCTGTGGTAACAATGCCGGGGCAGCCGAAGCGGGAAACCCACGCTGAAACGAAAGCTCTGGCAACTGTTTACGTACTAATGTCCAGAATTTGCACGGCTTCGGGCAAACGGGTGAGGCGGTCAACCATCGTCAGAATATACTTGTAGCCCTGGGAGGGGGGAAGCGATCCAACCAGGTAAAGATCAATATGGTCAAAGTGCGATCCAGGCGGCAGGAAAGACTGAAGGGGAATCTTGGTATGGCGTGTCACTTTGGCGGACTGGCAAGCAAGGCACGAGCGGGCCCACTGGCGAACGTCGGTGTTAATGTTTGGCCAGACGTACCGCTGGGTGACGAGGCGCTGTGGCTCGAATGCTAGAATGGCAGATGTCGTGGAGGGAATGGAAAATGGCACGACGAAAGGCCTCCGGGATGAAAGGTCGCGGTAGAGCCGATATGTCGCACAAGAGCGATCCGGGTACAAACGGATGAGGCACGAGCTGTAGGCGGAGGCCTCAGAGGTGGGCACGCAGGGCTTGCAGCTCAGGGTCTTCAAGCTGCGCCCGGGCCAGAGATTGCCAGTCCACAGCAGGTGAAGACACGCCGATGGTGATAATGCGTGAAAGTGCGTCAGCTGCCTCGTTGTCGGTGTCTTTGATATGTCGAATATCGGTTGTGAACTGCGGTATGTAGGCCAGTTGACGAAGTTCAGTGGCGAAGTACTTCAAAAAGTTCGTACGGAGCACATACACCAGAGGCTTATGGTCCGTCAGAACGTAAAATGGCTGGCCCTCCAAGAAGTAGCGATAGTGCTGGATGGTGGAGTAGATGGCAAGCAGCTCACGGCCAAATACGCTGTAGTGAGTGTCGGCAGGCTGGAGCTTCCGAGAAAAGAAACCGAGAGTGTGCCACTCGGAGTCGATCTGCTGCTGGAGAACCGCACCTAGAAGCATGGTGGACGCTAGAAGCATCCACCATGATGTGAGTGGGCGCGGAAGTCCTAGGGTGGATGAGGACGACTGAATCGGTGAGGGCTTGTTTTGCAGCCGTGAAAGCAGCCTGAGCTTCGGGAGACCAGGAAATCGCTGATGATGAGGACTTGGTGGTGCGGAGAAGGTCAGTCAGGGGGTGAAGAAGCACGGCGCAGTGCGAAATAAAGAGCCGTGAAAAATTCACTAGGTGAAGTCTTGGATGTGTGGAAGAGGATAGCTGCCGTAGACTGTGTGAGCGTTGAGAGCCCGGTGGTCGCCGCGCAGACGCCAGTCACCCGGTCCTTTCTTGGGCACCAGATGGAGCGGTGAAGCCCAAGCGCTGGATGAAGGGCGAATAATACCCAGCTGGAGCATGTGGTCTAATTCCCGTTTTGCAATAGCCAGACGCGCACCTGAGAGGCGGCGCGGACGAGCTGCGACAGGTGGACCACGCGTGACAAAGTGGTGGGTTATACCATGCTTGGGTGGCTTATGGAGATTACAAGGCCTCGTGACCTCTGGAACGTCTGCGAGGACTTGAGCGCACGGGCATGACGGAATCAGAGTTCGGATGCCAGTGGAAGCGACAGCCTATATAACGCCAGAGATGGAAAGGCGCGTCTTACTGTCGATGAGACGATGGCGACGCATGCTGACGTCTAGATCAAAATGCGTCAGGAAGTCGGATCCGAGGATGGGTAGATGTACATTAGTGACGATGAAGACCCATCGAAATGTGCGCCTCAGGCCAATGTCCAGAGTGAGGGACCGGAGATCATACGTTGCGATGGAGCTTGATTTGGCCGCACGGAGAATAGGTCCAGTGACTTGGAAGCACGGTCGGCCTTGGAGGACGGCAGTACGCTGACTTCGGCACCAGTGTAGACGAGGAAGCGCAGGCGAGAAATGCGGTCCATGACGATGAAAAGGCGGCCAGGTTGAAGAGCGAGTTCACATGCCGCCATCAGTGATCTCGCTCTTCGTTTCCCGACCAGTTGCATGGTGGAGTGCACTGGCGGGTGCGGTGCCGGAAAGTTCAGTGATACCAGCAGAGACGCGGACTGCGAGGATTGGACGAGTGCGGACCGCTCGGCGAAGACGAACGGCGACGAGGTGTTGAGGAGAAACCATGCTGGGCATGAGAGGACGTCCGAAGAGCATCGATAGAAGCGGCCAGCTGATCGATCCGGGCCTCTAACCGTGGAATGACGGAGGTGTCCGGTGGAGAAGAAAGGGCAGCGACGGAAGGAAAAGTCGCGTCGTGGACTCCATCAACGAGCTGGGCAAAGCGATCAAGGGTCAAGTCCCCCGCAGCAGCCAAGATGAGGCGGGTGGACTGCGACAAGCATTGAAGGAAGAGCTGCCTCAAAAGTGCGCCATTCGAGTCGGCGTTGCTTTCGCCCAGGAGCTGCCGCATGCTAGTGAGTAGCTGGGAGGGGCGGCGGTCTCCAAGCTCTTCGTAGGGGAGCAGCTGCTGGAGGCGCGCACTCTCGGACGCTGTCGTGTGGTCCAGGAGGCCCTGCTTTTGTCGCTGGTACGAGGCCATGCCCAAGGGTCCAGCTATAATGTCCGCCACCTCTTGAGCCACTTCAGGAGGCAGGTTGGAAAGTAAATGACAAAACCGAGATGCCTCCGAGGTGATGTGGTGCAGATGGAAGGTGGCTTCCACTTGGGCGAACCAGATCTGCGGAAACTTGGGCCAGAATGCTGGTAGGCGGAGCTGGAGAGCTGCGACGTCCTGTTGGCGCAAGGTAGCGTCAGGCGGAAGGTCGCCTGAGTGTGGTAGGTTGCTGGGGTTTGTCATTTCTTAGGCCGGAGTCACCACTGTTGCGCTGGAGCACCAGAGCAAGATGACCAGCGTGGCAGGCTTCTCATTCTGTACAGCCCGTGCCGTGCCTGCGCTCCGAGCACGCGCTATACATTAAATTTCCGCTAACACTGATCTCAGCGCCTCCGCTTTATAGCGTCGGCAAGCGCTATAAGGCGATCAGTTTTTTACTGCAGAGGAAGCCAGGTGATGTGTGTGTTGTTCGGCCAAGGTGGTAGCCACCCACCATGGAGCCTAACAAGGGGGCAGAACAGGAACTTGCAACCAAGTCCAGTCGAGGCCAGCTGTACACCCCAGCTATAACCAAATATGGCCGGGTAGTCAGCCACACAAGGTTAACCCTCGCCGCCAGGAAAAAAAAGGAAAATCAAGAAAGGTGGAGGAGACAGGAGTGTGCCAAGAAAAGAGGTAGAAAAGTGGAAGGTGAAGGGGAGGACAGGACAAGGCGACTGCCGAGTTACCCCGGGTGTGTCAGCCCGGAGGTGCCGTCTACGTGAAGCTGGGCCAAAGTGGTGTTTTGCCTCCGCCGAGGGGCCTTAAAGGTCCAAAACCTGGGAATCGGCTCACCCACCAGGATCCTCTCTTCCCTGGACACGGCGATGCTACGTACGGCTAAGCGTGGGTGCTCGGGGTCCGTGGTGTCGCACACTACACACAAACACCTGCTTTAACAGGTGCCCCTTGTGGGGACGTTCCACGATACCAATGATGTCCTCAGCGTGAAAGGAATTTTCGTAAGACCGCGCATATTTAGAATGAAAAGTGCAGTCTCCTCCCGCGGTATTGCACGCTTTCATTTTTCTGACAGTTCCTTGTCAGCAGGGGTGTGAAACAACAAGACCTTCTTGGTCGAGACTTTGCAGCCGGAACGGTATCCTACTACGCGTTAAGAGCAGTAGTTACTGTTTTTTTGCTGTCTCGTGCCCACTAGAGATGAATGATATGTTGAAGCGAGTGTTAGCGTCTTTGTTTGAGGTTTAGTTTGCTTTGTGTGAAGTTTTGCTCATGGTCGCGGGTGACATGGAAGCAAACCCTGGCCCAATGAATAAAGCTGAAGCTGAAGCACTTGCTGAGGCTCTTGAAACTATTAGTAAACTTGAGGAAGAATATACTTCACTATTGGATGAATTCAAAATTGTCAAAGAAAAACAAGTAGCATCAGAAAATGAAGTGCGACTACTAAGTTCTAAAGTGGCGACTTTGGAAGCAACCCTTGCCTCGCCCACTACTACGGACGATAGGACAAACGCTGCTGATGCGGTTGTTGTCTCAGACCAGTTGACAGCCAGTTCGTCATGATGTGACGATACTGAAAATAAGATGCTACGTTGCAGTCCTCTTCTTTGGAATGGAAGACGACCGAAAAGAGGACTGGCAACGTCTGAACAAAAAGTGATTACGTTCTGCTGGGACAAACTAGGTATCGCCACAACTAGGCAACAATTCGAAAGAGTCCACAGGCTAGGAAAATATCAGACTGAAAAGCAACGCCTTATAATAGCAAAATTTACGTATTTTAAAGACAAGGACAGCATTCTGTCTTGAGAGGAACGACGTTTGCCATTCGTGAGGAGTTTTCACTTGCAAAAACGGAAGGCCACCTCAAAGCTGATTGAATTCGCAAAAATGCATGATAAGAAATTCAAGCTATCGGTAGACAAGCTAGCATGAATTCACAAACGTAAATCTATGACATCACTTCTAACACTGTCATTCCTTTGGATCAGTAGCCACTATCCAGATCTGCTTTTACCAACCACCACAAACCTAAACCAGCCATCGTCTCCTCATTTTTGTCTATTTCATTTGCTAACATACGAAGTAGTCTATCGAAGCGCACTCTTGTCACTTCTTTTCTTGAAGACAGCGATTCCGACATTATCGTATTTACCGAAACGTGGCTCCACACCGATATCAATGATCCTAAAGCGCTATCGGGCTCCACTTCATTCAATATATATAGGCATTGTCGGCCTCAAAGGCGCGAGGGAGGCGTCTTCCTAGGAATAAGAAAAACGTTTACATCATTCGCAATTAACACTGAATACGATTTAGAAATAATCTGGATAGCTTGCATGATTTCGTCTTCCAACCTTTAAATAGGTAACTGCTATCGCGCACCAGATTCCGACAGTTGTCTTCCAAATAAACCTTGTGAAAGCATGACGAGGGCGCTTGAACTACTCCAGGCCGATATCACTTACCGGTTTGGGGATTTTAACTTACCGCATCATCATCATCAGCAGCAGCCTGATTATACCCACTTCAGGGCGAAGGCCTCTCCCATATTTCTCCACTTAACCTGGTTCTGTGCTAGCAGCATCCACTTGACCCCTGCGAACTTCTTAATCTCCTCCGCCCACCTAACTTTCTGCCGCCCCCTGCTACGCTTTCCTTCCCTTGGAATACAATTTCTTACCCTCAGCGACCATCGGTTATCCTCTCTTCGCACAAGATGTCCTGCCCATGTCCATTTCTTCTTCTTAATTTCTACTAGAATGTCGGTAACTTGAGTTATTTCTCTGACCCACACTGCACGCTTTCTATCTCTTAATGTTACCCCTACCACTTTTCGTCCCATAGCCCTCTGGGTTGTCCTCAACTTAAGTAGAACTCTCTTGGTTAGCCTCCACGTTTCAGCCCCATAGGTGAGTACAGGCAAGATGCAACTGTTGTATACTTTCCTCTTGAGCGATACCGGTAAGCTGCTAGTCATAATCTGCGAGTGCTTGCCAAATGCGCTCCATCCCAATCTTATTCTTCTTGTTATTTCTTTTTCATGGTCCGGATCTGCGGTTACTACCTGTCCTAAATAGACGTATTCGCCTACTACTTCCAGTACTTCGCTACCTAATGTAAACTGCTGTTCCTTCCCGAGGCTGTTGAATATTACCTTAGTCTTCTGCATATTGATTTTCAAGCCTACCTTTCTACTTTTCCTGTCTAGGTCATCAATCATTATTTGTAGTTCATCTCCCGAGTTGCTTAGCAAGGCAATGTCATCAGCAAATCGAAGATTACTCATTACTCCATCTACCCTTATCCCTAACTGCTCCCATTCCAAGTCTCTGAATACTTCCTCTAAGCAAGCTGTGAATAGTACTGGGGAGATTGTGTCTCCTTGCCTAACACCTTTCTTTATGGGAATTTTGTTACTTTCTTTATGCAAAACTATGGTTGCTGTGCAGCCACTATATATATCTTCCAGCACTTTCACGTACGGCTCGTCTACCCCGTGATTTCGCAATGCCTGCATCACCGCCGAGGTTTGAACTGAGTCAAATGCTTTTTTGTAATCAATGAATGCTATGTATAAGGGCTGGTTATATTCCGAGCATTTTTCTATCACCTGATTGATGGTATGGATATGATCGATAGTAGAGCCCCGTTTCCGAAACACTGCTTGATCCTTTGCTTGATTGCAGTCTAAGTTGTCCTGATTCTATTAGCGATTACCTTTGTAAATACCTTATACGTAACAGACAGTAAGCTGGTTGGTCTGTAATTTTTAAGGTCCTTAGAGTCCCCTTTCTTGTGAATGAGGATAATGTTTGCATTCTTCCATGGTTCCGGTACCGTCGATGACACCAGGGACTGCGTACACAGGGTGGCCAGTTTTTCTAGCACAATATCCCCCCCGTCCTTCAGCAAATCTGTAGTTATCTGATCCTCTCCAGCTGATTTCCCCCTTTTCATAGTTTCTAGTGCTTTCTTGACCTCGTCCTTCGTCACTGGTGGAACGTCTGACTGTTTTTTCCTACCGCCAATCTCATTACGGTCCTGACTACTTTGGCTACTGTAGAGATCTGTATAGAACTCCTCGGCTACTTTGACTATCTTTTCCATATTAGTGATGACGTTGCCCGCCATGTCCCTTATCGCATACATGTGGTTTTTGCCTATGCCCAATTTCTTCTTTACCGCTTTAAGGCTTCCCCCGTTCTTTACAGCATGCTCAATTTTCTCCAAGTTATACTTCCTTATATCGGCCACCTTGCGCTTATTGATTAGCATTGATATCTCGGCCAATTCGATCCGGTCTGTTGGATTGGAACCTTTCATACCCTGGCGTTTCTTAATCAAATCTCTCGTCTCTTTAGTCAGCTTACCGGTATCCTCTCTAACTATCCTACCGCCTACTTCTACCGCGCACTCAGGAATGATATCTATGAAATTATTGTTCCTTGCCTCTAGGGTAATGTCGCCATCCTCAGTTAGAGCTGAATACCTATTCTGTAGCGAGATCCTGAACTCTTCTGCCCTCCTCTCGCCGCTAATTCGTTGATGGGTTTCTTTCTTACTGATCTGTTGCGTTCCTTCTTCAGATTTAGGCTAATACGGGACCTCACCATCCTATGGTCACTGCATCGCACTTTCCCGATTACCTCTACGTCTTGCATAATGGCGGGGGTTGAACACATTATGAAGTCGATTTCATTTTTAGTCTCTCCGTTAGGACTTTTCCATGTCCATTTGCGGTTTTTCCGTTTGCCGAAGAAGGTATTCATGATTCGTAAGTTATTGCGCTCTGCAAACTCAACTAGTAATTCCCCCCTGCTATTCCTAGAGCCAATGCTATAGTCACCTACTGCCTGGTCTCCTGCCTGTTTTTTCCCTACCTTGGCATTGAAGTCGCCCATTAGTACAGTATACTGCGTCTTTACTTTTCGCATCGCCGATTCTACATCTTCATAGAAGCGTTCAACTGCCTGGTCATCATAACTACATGTAGGTGCATAGGCCTGTACAACCTTCAGTTTATACCGCTTATTAAGCCTAATTACGATGCCTGCAACCCTCTCAGTAATACTATAGAATTCATCAATATTACCCGCTATATACTTGTTGACAAGGAAACCTACTCCTAGTTGTCGCCTCTCTGGTAAACCTCGCTAACACAGTACATGCCCATCCTTCAGTACAGTATATGCCTCATTCGGCCTCCTAACCTCACTAAGCCCTGTGACATCCCATTTCATACCTTCTAGTTCCTGTAAGAGCACTGCTAAACTAGCTTCACTAGCTATGGTTCTAGCATTAAACGTTGCCAGGGTCAGTTTCCAATGGCGGCCTGTCCAGCGGAGCCAGGCTTTCTTAGCACCCCCTGCTGCGTCACAGGTCTGACCGCCGCCGTGCTCAGTTGTTCCGCAGCCGCTGGTGACTGAGGGCCGGGGTTTTATGGAGCTTATCATAGGAGGTTGCGGCCAATTACTGCACCAGGGTGGCCAACTCCTGTTCTGGTGAGGGAGTGCGTTCCCGGGGGTGTTCACCGGCATCAGGTCGCACCCCAAACCTGTGTATGCAATTAAATCGACACGCGGATTTTTTTCTTTTCATCCGGTGGAGAATTGTGCGGCACCGGGATTTGATCCTCGGTCCTCTTGCATGCGAGGCGGATGTTCTACCGCTACGCCACCGCTGCACCGCAGATTGACTTGATAAAGTTATCATCCCCTTGTAATGCCTCAACAAATTTCGTAAACGTGACTTTAGATTTTAACCTATTTCAAATAGTCACCAAGCCCACCCGTGGTTTCAGTATATCGGACCTCATCTTCACGACAGCCCCTGAAACAATTAGTAAAATGAGTTATTTAGATGGATATAGTGACAGCAATTTGCTTCAAGTTACTATTAACATTCCGCTACCGTTTCGTGGCACGCGCGAAAGCAAATTCGTGATTACAATAGAGCTGATTACAATGGGTTCGACACAGAACTTCAGGAATTTGCAGACAAGATACTGCTCCCTGGTTTGTATGACCGCTCTGTCATTGTGAAAAGGGTGATAATTATAGAGAAGCTGGCAAGCTTGGTACTAAACCATGTTTCCCTAGTCACTATACCCAATGATACATCCAACCCTTGGTTCGCAAAAAATCATCATCAAATGAGGAATAAGAAAAAACGGCTGTACAAAAATGCAAAACGGGCGAATTCTCCGATTGCATGGAATAAGCATAAAAACTACCTGAAAACATACTGCTCGGTTCTTTGGGACGCTAAAGATAATTAGTTTTCACAAGACCTTGCTTCTCTGCTAAAGAACAATCCGAGAAAATTATGGAAGATGATATGTCGGCATAACATGAATAACGACATTTCAATACACGACATCAATAACATTCCTTACTCTGATGTTGACTGTCCAAAAGCATTGAACTGTTTTTTTTTTACATCCGTTTTCACAACGGAGGACAGTTCTAATGTTCCCCAATTATCTGATTTTGACTACCCGTATATGGCTCCCAATGACATCACATTAGATGATGGCGTAGTCCGTTTGATCACTAGCCTTAAAGTATCCCCTTCAAGTGGCATTGATGAGATCAATTTCAAAATACTAAAAATAATATTTCCGTGTCTAGTACTTTCTTACTCCATATCTTTCGGCAATCATTATTAAAGGGCATGCTCCCTGATGATTTCAAAATAGCAAAAGTGGTACCAGTTTACAAAAGTGGCAATAAACATTCCCACGAAAACTACCGCCCCATTTCACTGCCTGTGGGAAATAAAGTTTTACCAAACCAAATCAATCTGCTGGAAGATGCTTGAGCACATTATTGCTTCTAATAATTATGGTCACCTGGAGTCTAATACATTCTTCTTTTTCAATCAATATGGCTTTAGGAAAGGCCTTTCCTACGAGTGACAGGGTTTCGAATTCACTACTGCCCTTCATTGCAATATGAACTGCAACTTACAAACTGACTGCGCTTTTCTTGATTTCGCAAAAGCATTTGATCGCGTAGCACACTGTCGCCTAATATCAAAACTTTGTGCTCTCAGCTTACACTCTCTAACTTTGTTATGGATTCGCAACTTCCTTTCTAATCGCCAGCAATTCACAGTTGTTAATAACTACTCCTCTCCTCTCTCTGATGTTACATCGCGTGCAACGCAATGAAGCGTCCTTTACTCTTTCTAATTTATATTAACGACTTACCGAACAACACTTCATCTAAAATGCGAATATTTGCAAATGCCTGCATTATATATCGAGTAATAAAAAGTACTGGCGACCACTCAGTTCAGTTCAGGCGTTCAGTCGTGTCCGACTCTTCGTGACCCTATGGACCATGTCACGCCACGCTTTCCGGTCTCTCACTATCTTCTTAACATCACATAGCTTCATCTGCAATGCCTCGAGAATGCCATCTAACCATCGCGTTCGCTGCCTACCCCTTCTCCGGCGACCCTCAACCTTTCCCAACATCAAATCTTTCTCCAGCGACTCCTCTCTTCTCATCAGATGACCAAAGTAGCTGAGCTTTAACTTTAGAATTTGACCCTCCAATGAGCAGTCAGGGTTTATGGTCGACAATATCGACTGATTTGATCGTCTGGCAGTCCAAGGAACTCTTAAGAGTCTTCGCCAGCACCACAATTCAAACGCGTCGATTCTTCGGCGGTCAGCCTTTTTCACAGTCCAACTCTCGCATCCATACATTACAACTGGAAAGACCATAGCACGGGTTATACGGATCTTGGTTGGCAGACTAATGTCTCTGCTCTTTACTAGGCGGTCAAGGCTAACCATTGCTCTCTTTCCCAGAAGCAGGCGTCTCCTAATTTCATGGCTGCAGTCTCCTTCCGAGGTAATCTTGGCGCCCAAGAACAGAAAATCTGTCACAGCTTCCACTTCTTGTCCATTGATGCTCCAGGACTTGATAGGGCAAGACGCCATGATCTTCGTCTTTTTAATGTTCAGTTTAAGCCCAAACTTCTCACTCTCTTCTTGTACGCGCATCAGAAGTCTCTTGAGATCCACTTCACTTTCTGCCATTAAAGTGGTATCATCCGCATATCTAAGGTTGTTGATGCGTTTTCCAGCGATCTTCACTCCAGCTGAAGACTCGCCCAGACCGGCCTTCCTCATGATGCACTCTGCATATAGGTTAAATAGGCAGGGCGACAGTATGCAGCCTTGCCTCACCCCTTTCTCAATCGGAAACCAATCAGTAAGACCATGCCCAGTTCTGACTGTGGCCTCTTGCCCTTCATAAAGGTTCCTGAGGAGACAGATGAGGTGAATTGGAACTCCCATCTCTTGGAGAGCTTGCCACAATCTGCTGTGATCTACGCAGTCAAACGCTTTCGCATAATCAATAAAGCAGAGGTAAATGGGTTTCTGGAACTCTCTTGCTTTTTCCATGATCCAGCGAAGGTTGGCAATTTGGTCTCTAGTTCCTCTGCTTTTGCGAAACCCAGCTTGCACGTCCGGAAGCTCCCGATCCACATACTGCTGCAGCCTACCTTGCAGGATTTTTAACATCACCTTGCTAGCATGCGAAATAAGCGCGATCGTGCGGTAGTTGGAACAATCTTTGGCACTGCCTTTCTTTGGAATGGGGATGTAAACTGAAGTGCACTGGCGACCACAGTGCACTTCAATGTGACTTGGATATCATTAACAATTGGTGTAACACATGGCCAATTACCTTGATTGTCTCCAAGTGTAACATAATCTCTTTTAATAGAAAGACAGCCGCTTTTAACTTTCCTTACATCATTAGTAAAAACCTAAAAATGAAATACTTAGGCATTCACCTAACAACAAATCTCTTGTGGGAGAATCACATATATACCATTTCATCTTCCCGGTCATGAGGCTTCCTGCGCCGACATTTACATAGCGCTCCTGCTACTGTGCGTAAACCTTTGTTATACCTAAAGTAGCATACGCCTCTTCTATTTGGTCTCCCCATTAGAAATACTTAGCAAAGATTCTAGAATCAATACAAAACAGGGCCAGTCGTTTTATTATACGATATTGTAGTTATCATTCAAGCGTGACACAAAAAAAGCTGAAACTACCGCCCGTGCGTTAAGACTGCGTCGAGATATTGCCCTTCTTTCTCTATTTCCCGAATTAGTCCATGCCACTTATTCACTGTTATCGCACCTGCAACGACCCTCTCATTCGTCAACCAGATCCCACAATAACTATAGTTTTACACGCATTTATGGCAATACTCACGCCTTTAACTTTTCTGCGCTCCCACGTGTTATATGCCTGTGGAATTACCTTCCAAACGACATCGCAATTGTGATATAATCCATTCAAGCATTTTATCGACAATTTCACTTAGGATGTTCCCATCAGGAAGTCATGACTCTTGCTTAACCTTATTTTTCCCTCTCTTATCACAGGCAAACACCTCCCGAAAGCATTTTCCCAGCATTTAAATAAAAAATGACCATAAGTTGACAGAAAATAAATTATTCTCCAGTCATGTTTGAAACCTGCAAGGGACAGAAAATAAACAGATGCATATCTAATTCATAAATTTAGAACATTGGAACCAGCAGGAATGAATATCTCTTAAGGAACGTTAGAATCCCTTAAGTATATTCCATCTGCATCATAACTATTCGTGAAAACAATCCCACAGTTTATTCACAAGACACTTCCGCAGTAGCATAAGCAGCCCGTTTCTCGAAACACATTTCCTCACTTGCTACTGTGCGGTTATTATTCTGTGTCTTTGCAAAAAGTTTTAAGAATTGTCCCTCTTAGATGTATTCCTTATCACAGCCCTTTTCAAAGCATGTACAGTTGTAAGGTGTATCTGCACCAAACCTGCTTAAGTGGTGACTAATCATCTACCCGGTATTGTAATTTTTCCTGGTACTGCCGCTTTTACTTCTTTTTAAGGCCACAGGATCCCTGGTTCCAGGCTGAGAAATACATACTGAAGAAATAGTTTTTGTTCACTCCATGACCGACTTTCTTCTCGCCCACTTTTCCCTCCCCAGCTTTTCTTTTTCTGAAGCAAAAGCGTATTTAAACCCCTGCCAGTGATGGTCGCCTTTACCAGACGAAGACAAGTCCACTTGTTGAAACCTTGGCTCGACCAGCGAACTGAGGCGTACCCCCCTTGTTCAGTGCTCCTGCATACTATTTCCCCATCTTTAATATATGCACGTCTTTTTCTGCCAGGCTATTTTTTATGTATGTAAATCTGTTCTGCCCCCCCCCCCCCCCCCCCTTTTACAATGCCTCCTTTGAGGCCTGTAAGGTATTGTAAATAAATAAAGTGTTCCTCATGGTTCTACGCGCACGATTTGTATGATGTCAACGCGCACCATAACAGAGGACGTCGAAATTCGATCTCTAATTACCAGCGGCGATGCTTTCTGATCGGTCGCGAAAGTGCCGAGCTCCTCAAATAGTGTCCTTCAGTGCTTAGGGGCGGCAGGCGCGGGTGGTATATGAACATCTCCCTTAGCGTTGCGGAGGAGTTTCGTGACCAGTAAAAAGCATTGAAGGACTGTGCTAGCACTTAGTGCCACTCATTTCGTGCAGGCTTTGTTTAGTTCTACTCAGCAGATTTTACGGAACTGGAAGGACATATAAATATTAACCACTGCTCACTACAAAACAGTTTGCGTCAGCAATGGCAAACAGCATGAACTGAAAGGATATAAAATATTACTGCATTGCAGTGCAGTGCTGAACCCAAAAGCCATGAGAAACATTTTCTTTGCACTGCTCTTCCTCTAGCTCATTAAGAGCCGTTGTAAAAACAACTGATATTTTGCCATTGCATACCCTCACGGAAGGAGAACATTTAATGCCTTATACGTCTTAGTATTGGGTGTGTGTTTACTGCTGTATATTAACAGACAGGCTGACACACTATTCAGTTCTCCATTCTTGCACATGCTGCAGGCAACTTGAGCCCGCAAATTAAAAAATTTGATCTATGAATATTTCATGCCACAGACTCCTCGTGTGTTCCCCGCAATTCGCGTTACAAACCCAGCAATTGCAATAGCCACCCCCCTGATTATTGGTTACCAGCATCACAGAAAGGCTCATTATCCCTAAATTGTAAATTCCAAATCTCAGAAAGTTACAGAATCACAGTCCTCCTATAAGGTCAATTATATTTGAAATCTTGAATGCTTGAACTCACGTGAGCCGCTCGGACAGCAATGTCGGCTGGCTACGGTGATCCAGACTACGTCTCCTCCGCCCGAACAAGATGTGAGCACTGCGCTCGAGCACTCCTTTATATCCCTTCTCCCGGCCCTGGTCACTTACAGGGCGGAATAAGAGCCCACAATTGAACCAGCCTTCTTCCACTTCAACCGCACGTCCGTGTAAGCGCAGCAAAGCGACCACGCAGCCAGCACTACTGAAAGCCCACTGGATCCACTTGAAATTTATTCGCCACCCCGCAAAAGGTGACCGCTTCTTATTTATGCAACCGCTCCGTCCTCCGAAAGCCTACTTCTCCCAGGCAGCCTCCGAAGGGATTACACGCCTGCCAGTGGCGTCCGCCACAAAGCGGAGGAAAGCCGCCCTTACTTTGAAATGAAGAACTCGTTGGGGATTTCCGGAACGAAGCATGTGAGTGGTCCTTGCGCCCATGTCGATTTATTTCCTTCTTAGCTTAGTGAATATTCGGCGATGCGATTCCGTTACGCGCTTTTAGGTCTTAGAAGGTCGCCCATGATGGTATGAACCCAACAAGGAAAATGTTTGCCGCCGGAAGACCACACTTCGTGATATCTCTATTCGGCTACGTCTTTACTCAACTTCTGGAGAGACCGTGGTCGGAAAGGCATCAAGTAAACTGCGTGCCCTCGGCATAAAGCATTCTAGCGGTTTTGGATTTTAGCGTTTTCTCCGCATGCTTTCTCCTATCTTGCCTTTTTTCAGTTTTCCGTTTTGTTCAGGTGGCTTGGCTGGACAACTACCCTTACAGGGATACATTTTTTACGAAGTACTACTTTTCAGGGATCCGCTATATGCAACCACGGATTGTTTGGCCCCTATTTCGGTTTAAAGCTCAGACGTGACACAAGTTTAGGACACCGCAAATGGGTCTATGCTACCTTCTGCATTCAAAACGGATCATTGTGGTCGCATCATCAGCATCGACATGGTTTCCTACTGGGATGGTTGCCTCTAAATAGGCAGATTGTACGCGCAGGTGTAGTTGGAAGCAAGTCTCAGAGTGTTTGGTACTTGATAAAAACCATAGTTATGCTTTTTCAAGAATGTGCTATTTCAGATAATGAGGTGAGTTATTTTTTTCCAAATGCTTATTTTCCATCAAATATATGGAGGAGGCTAAGGAAAAAAGCTGCAGGGAAGCAGCTTGAGGGGCCCTTGACCCCCTTAAAAGCGCAGGACCGATGCACGCACCATCCACGACAATTGTTTTTTTAGATGACAACTATTCTAAACACAAACAAACCGTAAAATTATTACACAAACGTAATTCAGACACTTGGAAATATGCACCAAAAATAAAAACGAATATTGAACAGCAGTGCTTTCGAAACATTCCCAAATCTTTCCCCACACAAGAATGAAATTATTAGAGTGAAAAAGTAACAAACGTTCATTTCTTACACAGGAAGGTTAGTGG
This sequence comes from Amblyomma maculatum, assembly GCF_055883805.1. NCBI lineage: Eukaryota > Metazoa > Arthropoda > Arachnida > Ixodida > Ixodidae > Amblyomma > Amblyomma maculatum. The sequence continues at coordinate 185,640,386 of NC_139349.1, forward strand.
AAAGATTCTAGTGTAGGAAGCATGTGAATTCTGCAGGGGCAGGGTTAGAATTCCGGCTTTCAAACTGACGTCATTTATCTGGACTTTTCCAAAGCATTTGACCCCATCAGCGCCTCATGCATCCCTTACAAAAATGCATGTAGAGTTTCTATAGAAATTCGAAAGCGTTGTGTCAATACACGCTGTTGAAAGTCTGTCGATAATCGGCAACATCTTGGATGATGCAGTGTTGACCTCTTGTTGAGCGCTTATGAAACAGTGGCCCATGTGTTTCTTAAGAGCGCTTTTGGAATTCGCGCAACTGAAATTCTGTTGATTTCAGGCTCAAATGCTTCAGAAACTCTGCAAGTGACGCTTTTTGATTTTCTGCTACCTTTCCACTCCTGAACAACAGAAAATAGTACACGACCATCGGTTTGCCAGGAGCAGACACGGGGTGATTTTCATTAATGCAAAAGTAGTATCTCCTAGCTGCGATAAGTCACCACATTCTATGTTCTGCCCGACCAATCAACAATCCTGTCTGATCAGTGCTGGTTAATGATAAGCATAGTGAGGCATAAAAGAACAAAACAGATCTTGATCTTTTAAGCCCCATTACACTTACTCACTCATTAACCTACACTAAACTGACTAAATTGTTGCTTGGTCGAGCAGAACATAGAATGTGTTGACTGACCGCAGCAAGAATATGTGCTGTGCTACTTTTGCATTAATGTAAACCACCTCGTGCCTCCTCCTGGCTAACCGTTGATCACGCAGCATTTTCTGTTAATCCGCAGCGGAAAGGGAACACAGAATAAAAAATGCGCGTTAATGAGAAAGAACAAATATGCATCTTTGGTGAACCCATAACATGAGCTGGGTTGTTTATTTGCTTTATTTCAATTCATGTGCAAGGTATGACGCCAGGCTGTTCTTTGCGTAAAACGCTGATACGTCCGGGAACTCCTCGCATGTGATGCTGAAATAAAAAATATAAACCATAATTAAGCTGCGGTATATACTAACCTAAAAATAGAGCAAAGGCATTTGTGCGCTGCTCCACGTCATAGCTCAAGAAATTTCTTGTCTAAAATGAGTTGTCACTGTCTTTCACTGCTTAGACGGCATCGACCGCCGCCTCCACAGCTCGGCAGCACTACCACATCGTTCATTTCTCCCTCATAAACAATATATGCTGCCGTCAAAGATCCCATTGTGAATATAAATAGCAAAGCGCAGGTCACAAGCATTACTACCCAGAAAACTTGAAGCAAAATTACCAACTATAGGCACTAAAATGAGTGGAAACAAAAACAAACACTGCAAAAATGGCGGAGCTGCACAGATTCAATAATCCACAATGTGTGACAGAGGCATATTATGATCTCGATAATGTGTCCGTCTCAGCGCGAGTAGCGTATCGAAAGAGTACAGCACTGTGCCGAACAATCCGTCAAAAACGGTCACCGGTTAAAAAAAGAAAGAAAATGTCGCCACCCCAACTGGCGTTCCGTCGGCCCCAGCGTCCGCGTAGAGACAAGCCTCGTTCTCTCTCTTTCTCCCCATCCTTTTTTTTCCGACGAGGTTGGTTTGCCTGCTAGAAATATTTACATGCGTGCTTCACCTTGTAGCACACACTGTGCAAGACTGGCACAAACACGAATAGGAAAAAGTAAAACACTCACCAAAGTGCAGACGCTCCATCCGCCCGCGCCGGCTTTTCGCCTAGAATCCAAAACGCCTGCGAGTGTTGAACTTCTTAAACATGTCCTCCTTGCGCAGAAGCTGCCGCCCAAAAGCGGATTCCTCCGAAGACTTAAATTCGTACGTTCGCGCTCCAGTTTGAACAAAACGATCTTCGTGATAATCACCAGCGAAAAACCTACATACGGTGCTTCGCTCACAGTGCAAGATGCGACCACGGTGGCGGGAAAACGCCAACTGAACTGGCACATCGCCGCACTCAGCGTACCCGCGTCTGCGTGCAAAGAAAACGGGGCGCAGAAGAACAGCTTCGGTGAAAAGGGGGAGCCGCCGCCCCCGCTGCGCGACTCCAGCTATGCTGCAGCCAAGGTCATCTCCGTGAAGACAAACCACGGAGAAGGCAGAGAGCACAGACCCAGCGGGAGCAACCCCTCCCCCCCGCCCTTTTTCCCCCCCCAGCCGACAGGAAGTAAACCTCCCCCCAGCCGACAGGAAGTAAACCTCGACCCCTCCGGACATGCTGGCGCCGTTCGCGGGCACAGGGGGAGCAAGGCAGTGGCCGAATGCTTCTTTGAAAAGAAGAGTCGCCGATAGAAGACGCGCGCGATCCTGTTTTTTTTTCTTTTTATTTCATACGCGAATGTTTTTGCTATGCGTGTTAACTCTATAGTATGCGTGGGATCAATCCGTGATTATTAGAACCCCTCAATGTTTAAAGTGACTTCATTTTAGCATGGTGTCCACTTTAAGAAAGGAAGGAAAAGAAAAAAATAACAGTAAAATTCTCCAAAGACATACAGCGGTGGAGGATTCCAATACAGACTGCACCTCATTTTGCGGCAAAAGCTACGGGCAAAAATACCTAGGCTTGGGCAGAATGTCAGACCCTGAAGCATATATATAGTGAACTTTGCAACTGGTTTAAAAAAGCTCTGTCCTGCCCTACATGGTAGGTTCAATCTAGGATCCTGTTTGTTAGTATGATGACTCACTGAACTTGTTTTATGATAAATATAAAATATGTCCTACCACTAAAGTTACCTTCTGCGACATACAGAAGCTGATCCATTACGGATTCTGATTGACATTCAACGATGTATTTGTGTTATTAGTGGAGACTTTGCCATCATGAAGTTTTTAGGGCATATTTTCACTGTGTTGCGAAGCTTGAGCTGAGTGTGCACCGTTAATATGTACTTTTATATAACATGAACGAGCACGCAACTGCATGCTGCTCTTATATTTCCCTTTGCAGAATGGGGCCAATAGTTGATTACAAGTGAGACCAAAAATTCATAACGAAATTGTCACATCATGTTCTTATTATTGGTGCCTAAAACTACTTAAAAACATGGGTCAGCATGAACAGTACACGCTAATTGTTCGTGAACGCTGAAAACTGACAACAAAAAGCACATAGAAAAAATAGCACAAAAAGTCTATTGGGTAGAACACAATGAAAATTCTGTTGGCCCTGTAAAGATTGCACTCAGCTGGGGTTGAATGTCTATCGAAATTCAATAAATTCAAAAGGTGGTCAATAGTCCAACAATAGAGTTTCAAAACTCATTTTTGTAAATGGCTAAATTTTCGAGCCTCCGTCTTGACCCCCTGGTTTTATCGTGGATCCACTGTTTCCTTTCTAACCGTTCGCAACGCACTTTAACAGATAACCACCATTCCTCATCCTCAAACGTCATTTCGGCTGTTCCTCAAGGCTCTGTTCTCGGTCCTCTTCTTTTTTCGGTATTCATTAACGACCTTCCTTGCAACATCTCATCATAAATTCACCTTTTCGCAGACGACTGCGTTCTGTATTGACGCGCATCATCGAACAACGACCAATACCTCCTCCAAAATGACCTCAACGAAATAACTAACGGGTGCACCCGGTGGCTGATGACACTAAACGTTTCAAAATGCAAGTTCATGACAGTATCACGTAAACGCGATAGCTTAAATTATCAGTATTCTTTAAGGTCAATCCCCCTAACACAGGTCGAGTCCTACCAGTACTTAGGAGTAATAATGACGAGCAAACTTTCATGGTCCGAGCACATCTTAAACATAGCAGCCGAAAGTTCGAAATCGCTCAACCGAAGGTTGCTAGCCGTGCCCCCTCCATTTATCCGCGAACTTGCTTACGAAACTTTCATTCGCACTAAACTTGAATATGCCTCACCCATTTGGAATCCACACCAGACATACTTAATTGACGCACTAGAATCAGTACAGAGTCGATCGGCCCGATTTATTACTTCATGTTACGACCGTAGGAGCAGTGTTTCTGGCATACAATCATCGCTTGACATACCGCCACTGTCTTCTCGACATACAATTGCCAAACTCTGCCTTTTCGACAAGTTATATTACTGTTTTCTTCATTGCACTGCACACTCCTACTCCCTCCCAATAGAACATCGTGTCGCCTTTTTAACAGTCTGAGCCTACAGCGCCTACATGGTTCTAACAATGCATTTCATAAATCCTTCTTGCCATCCGCCATTGAACAGTGGAATGGCCTACCTGAGGCGATTGTAAATGAGAGTGACCCAATTAAATTCAAAACCCTGCTTTTATCCCATCTCCTTCATTAGCCGCACTTTTGAGTACCATCTGCACGTGTTGTATTTTTTTTTAAATATTGTTGAACCTTTGTGTGCAAAACAGTGTTCCCATTTTCCTCTTCTTCATATAGCGCGTTGACCTCAATGCATCTATGATTGTTCACTCTTTCGTTTTATAATGCTCTTTTAACAATTATTTTTGCCTTGTTCACTGCTATATTCCAAATGTTACTTTTGTTTGGGATTTCGTTTATTTTTGCTACCCCCTTATGTAATGCATCTGCCTAGGTGCCCTTAAGGGAAAATAAATGATGAATATGTATGTTTTGATTTTTGAGACATTGTTGAGGCAAGCTGTGGCGAAGCATTTGGAGCCACAGTTTGTTCTATTTCGAGGTATTTGCCAGAATTATATGTGTCGTGTGGAAGGCGAAGGCACTGTTTGGCGTAGATTTGATATATTAGCTAATTTCATGCTATATTTTCTATTGTCATAATAAAACTGTCAGAGCAAGTCATATCTGTACATATGTTCAATTCTTCAGATTTTATGCTTCTGTAAAAATTCTGCCGTTTGTTCAGTGTATGAGGCATCTTCAATAACACGCATAGCCTTCTTCTGTAATAACAATATCTTATTGAGGTTCGACTCAGTTGTTGTGCCCCACACAGTACTTCATAACAGTAATTCATGTGGGAAGCGAACAATGCTTTATAAAGTAATACTTTACTGACGATGGAAATTATAGCGATTCATATTGATGAGTCTCACAGTATGACTAATTTATTGGAGAACAAAATCCATATCATTATAGTCGATTGTTTGACGGCATACAGTCTGGTCAGAAACCATGGTTGAAATTCAATGGTCACTGACCGAGGTCAAAAAACGAAAGACGTTTCGGGAACGCTACGGCTCCCTTGTTCACAATGAGGCACGGCTCCGTGTTCTTGTAGCAATTAGAAGTGTTCTCAGTGTTTTGGAATAGATAGGATGCAAAGTACCATCGTTCCTGTTTAGTGTGTTAGACGTTGTCTGGATGATAAGTGACTCAAGGTTTTGGCGAATTGATGCATTCTTTTCTGTTGTCAGTATCTTTGCTTCTTCCCAGTTAATCTCGTGGCCACTTTTCTTGGCATGTTCGGCGATTGCATTCGTTGACATTTTTTCGTTTCGCACATCGTTCTGGTGCTCTCTCAGGCGTCCCTTGAAGTCTTTTGTTTCGCCTATGTAAACTGATGAGCAATCGGCGCAGTCAATTTCGTATACAACGCCGGGAACGTTTTTACGAGAGAGCTGGTTCTTCACATTGACAAACTCAGTCCGCACCTTGCTCGTTGGGACATGCGCGATGTTGACGCCGTGCTTGCGGAAAATACGCGCAAGTATCACGCTCATTTCGGCTACATACGAGACAGGAGCTCGTTTTGTTTTGGGTTTTCCCTTACTCCCGCTTTCCTCGGAAGCAAGGTCGCCTTGGTGGCATTCTTCTTTCTGTGTTCCTGAAGAAGGAAATGGGAAAGCCGTTTCTTTGCAAACCAGATTCTATTGTTTTCATTTCTTTCTTTAGGCGGACGTCATCGCAGCAGACTTCTCTGGCACGGTTGATCAGGGATTCAACCACTGACCGCTTGTGACTGACTGGGTGCGCTGAATCATATTGGATGTGCCTTCCAGAATGCATAGGTTTACGGTATCATGGTGTTGAGGAACGGTACTGTAAACTTGATTCAGGGTTCAATGCCGTTGAGGTTGTCCAGAAAAAGGGTCGTGTGCTTCCGCTCTAGGACACAGAAGCAGTCGTCCACGTACCTCAGGAATATCTTCGGTCATGGTTGGAAGTTGGTCAGAACTTTGCTCTCGATGGCTTCCATCGTGATGTTCGCCGCTGGGATGGCTGCTTCCATTGCTATGCCGAAGGTCTGCTGATAAAAGTTGCCATCGTGTGTAAAATACGTATTGGCGAGGCAGATATGCAAACGTTGGCATAGCTCTGCAGCGTCGAAAAGGGTCCGATCTTGTCACGAGTTGTCATCTTCGAGACGTTGCTGGCATGATTTCACTGCCAGATCAACCGGGACGCTTGTAAATAGTGAGCAGGCGTCGAAAGAAACGATCATGTCGGTGTCATCAGGAACTTTAGGAACTTCAGGAGCGAAAAAGTGTCAACGAATGCAATCGCCGAACATGCGAAGAAACGTGGCCACGAGATTAACCGGCAAGAAGCGATGATACTGACCACAGATAAGAATGCATCAACTCGCCAAAACCTTGAGTCGCTTATCCTCCAGAGAATGTCTAACACGCTAAACAGGAACGATGGAACTTTGCATCCTATCTATGCCAAATCACTCAAAACACTAGCGCTACAAAAACACGGAGTCGTCCTCAGGTCGCCTCATTGTGAACAAGGGAGCAGTAGCTTTCCCAAAATGTGTTTCGTTTTTTGACCTTGGTCAGTGACCAGTGAATCTTATTTCATATGGTTATCCCATTAAAGTGTGTCGGAAACATAAACTCCCAGGGTCTTAAAGTTATTTACGATTTCGATATGAGTAGAGCTAAAGGTTAAGAGAACATTTGAAGGTACTCGCGTACCTCTAGTCCGGAAAATTATAGCTTTTGTTTTGTTTTTGTTTTTTTTTTTTTGTATTCGCTTTTCACTTGTTTTCCTTCGACCAGTTCTTCAATCTAAATAGCAGATGGTCCGCCTTTGATTAAGTCGGTTGGAGAAGCAGATGGAATAAATGTACTTATATCATCGGCATACATTATGAATTTTACTTGTTACCGAATGAAGACAATATCACTGACGTAGAAGCTGAAGAGAAGCGGGCTCAGAATGCTTCCCTGCGGAACACATGAAGTTATTTTAATCACTTGGGAATTTACGTCATTTATGCAAACAAACTGGTGTCTGTTCGCTAGATAGGATTTTACGATTTCATATGAGAGACTTCTTATTCCGTAGCGTTCACGTTTCTCAAGAGTCTGTGGTTTATGTGGTCAAAAGCCTGTGAAAAACCAACATATATTACGATGGTTAGAAGTTTCGGCTCGAAGTTATTTTAGAGGTATTCTTTTTTTATCAAGAAACTCTAGTTATGTTGACTTATTTTTTCTGAAAAATATATGGAATCATTTGTATGAGTTCAGATTTAGAGCAGAACGATGACAACTGATTGTGTATGAACTTTTCGAGCCCTTTGGAGAATACAGGAAGAACGGAGATTTAACGGTAATTTCAGACATCTAGCTTATCGTGCCTTACGCCATACACAGGTGGTAGACATGGATTAAGACAGGAGATATATCGTGTATAACATATTTTGCCGGCCATATCTGTAAACCGTCTGCATCACAACTACTAGAATTTTTAAATCCTGATTAAATCAAGAATAACTCAGCGGCAGTACACTGCTTCAAAAATACTGTTTTGGTAAGCAGAGAACCTGAAGATTTAAGTTAACGAAGACTCATGTTCTCTATGAACAAAATATTGCTTAAATGTATCAAGCATGTCGTGGCCTTCTACAATTTCACCATCTATACAAATTTTTTCCGCTGGCTTCGATTTCACTTTTTCCCGAAGACATTATTTACTATACTCCAGAGTTTAGCAGTGTTTTGTGGAGCATGATGAAAAAAGTTTCAAGTAATAAATGTTTCTAGATTTTTTTTTTCATTGTTAGTCAGCTTATCTAGAAAAACCTTTTAGGTTTTTCGATCTCTGGGCTCGCGAGTTCCTAAAATCTTCTCTTTCTTAGCAATGGAATGATAATTCAGTTCACATGAAGAAGAAAAACATTCGTATTGAAAGGTGAAGGTCATATGCACTTTGTGATATTTCGCAAGGACACATTTTAACAAATCTCCCAAAAATGGGAGGCCATCAAAGCCCGCTGAAGACGCCGTACATGGGCTTTGTGTGGAGTCGTCGCTCACAGCGAAGTTCAGAAGAACAAGCCTCTTAAATAAAGACTCTCATGATTGTTAATAAGTATTACCTGCTGGGCTAGTTTGTGGTGGTGGTGGTGGTAGAAACATTTACTGGCAATATTACAGAGTGGGGGGGAGTGGCTCCCTACATGGCATTTGAGAGCCCCCTTCATGTACGGAGGGTCCTCTTACAAAGCAAAAGAAAGCCCTTGGAGGCTATCTGAGCGAGAGCGCATCTTGCGCATCTAAGGAAGACTGTTCCTCCCCAGCCTGGAAAGTGAGACCTCGGGCCAGGGAGTGAGCCTCCTCATTACCGGGAAGGCCCGCATGCACGGGTGTCCAAATAAGAGTGACAGATTGTCGACGTTGCCAAAACCGCAAAAGGCGGTGGGTGTTGGATGACACTAAATCATTGGCAAAGTTCAGGATAGCTGTTTTGGAATCCAAATTTATTTTCGCAGTGGGTGTGGATGTCATGGCTTGCGCAATGGCTGCCTCCTCAGCCTCTGTTGTAAAATCGGTGAGAATTGAGCAAGCAGAGAGAAGTTTTGCATGATTACTAGTAACTGCTAGTACCTTACGATGGGTGTTTGCATAGGCGGCTGCATCTACGTATGCCACACTGGGGTCTTCTTCATATTACCGCGGTTCAAAACTGTATTTCTTGTTTTTACCAGCCGCTGGCATACGGCCTTATCACTCTGGTTCTGGATCACTTATCAGTTCTGTATTCTTTGTTTGTTAATGCTCGATGTCGCGAGTCGCATTTTATCAGTTTCGTTGTAGCACAAGATGGCCCGAGATCTGTCTTGAAGATTCCGGCCACTCGTGTGTCTTTCTACAATGTTCCAGCTTGCACTGGTAGCTGTTTACGACGTTATCTAGATTGTTCTGAGTAGCCATTAAATTGAGCGCTGACACGTGTGACGGGCATTCTTTGTTCGACGATTGACGAGCACGTTTGTTGCTATCACCGCAGCCGAGTCGCTTAGTTCTTTTGCGGGCACAAGTCAGCCCAATAAAGAGTTAATTTCAGTACCATCAAGCTGTGTCTTCCTTTGGTGTCAACGGCCTTGTCACCACTACGTGACATCTGGTGGAGGTGCTGCCTTTGATCCTTCAAGCGAAGACCCCAGCCTTGTTCCTGTTACCATGGAGGAACAGCCAACAGGCCACCGAACCAGTCGCCGGCTTCGAGGGCTCCCACCTGAACACGGTCTGCTGCCGGATCCCATTCGATCTCGGAAGGCATCGATGCTGACAATGGCCCAGCCTACAGCCGCGGTTGTTTTCGTTCAATCCCGTGAGCCCCCCTGCTTCCATGGACGACCGGACGAAGATGCAGAAGACTGGATGGACCTTTTCGACCGTGTGGCAGAACTCAACGGCTGGAATGACGCCGCAAAACTCAGGCAAGTCTGCTTCGTTCTTCAAGGACATGCCCGAGTTTGGTTCGAAAATTATGAGGCAGCTATGAAGAATTAGGAGATTTTCAAGGAAGCGTTTTTGACTGCCTTTTCAAGCGTCGTCCGAAAGGAAAGAGCCCAGGCCCTCCTTCAGTCAAGACTTCAACTTTCTAACGAGCCTGTCCTGGCGTACGTTGAGGAGATGAAGCGCCTCTTTCGCCGCACCGATCCTAACATGACCGAAGGTGAGAGAGTCAAAATTTTAATACGAGGCGTTAAACAATCGTTTTTTTGCAAGTCTTGTCCGAAATCCGCCAAAAACCGTGGCGGAATTTGAAACAGAAGCGTCTGCCATCGAGAAGACGTTTTTACACCAGTATGCACCACTACGAGCGACAACTTCAGCCGGACGACTCAAGCCACTACCCCAGAGCATCTACAAGAGGAGAGAACCTTCGGGACCTCATCCGGGAGATCGTGCGAGAGGAGCTCCTTCGATTGATGCCATAATGGCAACAACACCAGGTGGCGACGCTCGCGGCCGTCGTCCGAGAAGAAGTCCAGCAGGCGCTGGGCGTTCCTCAAGCGACGGCTGCGACTGTTCCAGCACAAGATTTGGTTTGGTTTGTGGGGTTTAACGTCCCAAAGCGGCTGAGGCTATGAGAGATGCCGTAGTGGAGGACTCCGGAAATTTAGACCACCTGGGGTCCTTTAACGTGCACTGACATCGGACAGCACACGGGAGCCTTGCTTTTCGCCTTCACTGAAAAGCGGCCGCCGAGGCCGGGATTCGATCCCGTGTCCTTGGGAACAGTAATCGAGCGCCGTAACCACTGCGCCGCCCCGGCGGGGCGTTCCAGCACAAGAGGCAACAGCGATGAACTACGCTGCTGCATTACGTCGCCCTGCGCCCCGACGTGATGACTTTACGAGCCCTCGCAGCTACCGTCCTGTTGCTGAAAACCGCCCCTTGGCCCCGTCCGCTAAGCCTACCAACGACCCCCAAGCCCCAGGAAGTGCCACGCCAGGAGGACACCAAACAACCGGCCATTATGCTTCGACTGCGGTGAGGCCGGCCACATTCTACGCCACTGCCCGTACCGACGAATCGGTCTCCCCGGATTTGCAGTCGACGCTGCACTACCTCGCCCAGGTGAAAGACCGCAAGAAATTGACAACTATCTGCTTAGCGGTGAGATTGCGCCACCAAGCCGTCGGTTCAGCTCTCCATCGCCGTTTAGGGCCCGCTTTGCGTCGCCAGGCCGTAATTACTATGAAAGTGTGCGCGGAAGGTTGCCAATCCCGCACAGGGGAAACTAAATAGAGCAACCGTTGGAGGTGAGGTTGTTCAATGGCGAAAAGACGAACATCCTCCGCCGCCGACGACCACTAACGACAACACAGCCATTTCACCGCCGCTTCACACGACGACATTGACCACAATACGACCAGAGTGCAAGCCGACACCGCCACCCAGAGAAGTAACAACGGTATACTCCGGCCATGACCTGAAGAAACGACGGAGCCGAGATCGAACACCAAGGCCCACGTGCAATGCGAGGACGCGAACAAGTGACCTTGAAGTTAATGTCAACGGTCGCAGAGTCACTGCCCTGGTAGACACCGGAGCTTACTATTCAGTCATCAGTGGACCGTTAGCCTCCCATATCAGGAAAATTACAACCGCTTGGGATGGCCCGCTAATTCGCACCGCAGGTGGCAACCTGATTACTCCATCGGGACGATGTACTGCAAGAATAACCGTAAATAGGCGTACTCACCCCACGAGCTTTGTGGTCTTGCAGCAGTGCTCCCGCGACGTGATTTTAGGCATAGACTTCCTAAATGAACATAGGGCTATCATCGACCTGCGATCCAAGCTCATCAAGCTCTCTACAGACAAAACCATTCCTGCTACGATGACTTCGACGCAACACATCGCTCTAAACGTCCTGGATGGAGAATTGACCCTTCCGTCCCGATAAAGCGTCGCAATCAGCGTAGGCAGGGCAGACCTCGAAACCGCTGAAGGAAATATCCAATTGCTCTTGGAACGAGGTGTCGGCATCGCAAGAGGCATCGCGAAATTCCGGAGAGGACAACCTCAGGTGCTGGTAACAAACTTCACCGAAGAATATTGGCATCTCAACAAGGGCACGACGATCGCTTTTCTCGACGAATTATCGGACCTCAAAGACGTATTCGCCCTCCACGACCAACCACTGGAAGACGCACCGGACCAATTCCGTGAGCCTACATTTGACATCAACCCGGAATTGACCCACAGCAGGAAAGACCAGATTCGCAGTCTTCTTCAAAGCTACAGGGAGTGCTCCTCGTCAGCATCGAAGGTACGACAAACACCACTGGACAAGCACCGCATTATAACAGACGAACACGCCCGACCTCTGCGCCAAAGCCCTTATCGTATATCGCCGCGAGAACGCCAGGCCATTCGCGATCAAGTTGAGGAAATGCTGCGTGATGACGTAATCCAGCCATCGAACAGCCCCTGGGCGGCACCAGTCATTTTGGTGAAGAAGAAAGACGGCACACTTCGCTTCTGCGTTGATTATCGCCGCTTGAATAACATAACTAAGTAGGATGTCTACCCGCTTCCCCGCATCGACGACACTCTCGATCGGCTCTGCAATGCAAGGTACTTTTCATCGATGGACCTGAAGAGCGGATATTGGCGAATTGAGGTCGACGAAAGAGATCGCGAGAAGACCGCATTCATCACACCGGACGGTCTTATTGAGTTTAAGGTTTTGCCATTTGGCCCCTGCTCCGCACCAGCCACATTTCAACGAGTAATGGACACAGTCCTGCCAGGCTTGAAGTGGCAAATTTGTTTGGTATATTTGGACGACGTTGTCTTCTCGTCAAACTTTGAAGACCACCTAAAACGACTGCAGACAGTGCTCGAAGCCATCAAGTTATTGGGACTAACGCTAAAAGCAGAGAAGTGTCACTTCGCCTACGAAGAACTGCGGTTCTTAGGTCAAATCGTTAGCAAAGATGGTATTCGCCCAGACACGGAGAAAACAGCTGCAATCGCACAATTCCCACCGCCTGCCAAAAAGCAAGCTGTGCGCCGATTCTTTGGGTTGAGCGCTTATTATCGACGATTTGTCAGAAACTTTTCGCGCATCGCCAAACCGTTGACGCAAATTACAAAGGCTGACGTACCTTTTAAATGGGAAGCGCCGCAAGGAGAAGCGTTCGACGAACTTAAGCGCCGTCTGCAGTACCCTCCTGTACTTGGCCACTTTGATGAAAATGCCGAGACCGAAATTCACACCGGCGCGAGCAATGTGGGCCTAGGAGCCGTTCTCGTCCAGAAGAGTGCCGGACTGGAGAAAGTAATTACCTATGCTAGCAGGTCCCTCAGAAAAGCCGAAGTCAATTACTCGACGACCGAGAAGGAGTGCCTTGCGATCATCTGGGCCACTTCTAAGTTTCATCCATACCTATACGGCCGACCATTCAAAGTGGTAAGAGACCATCACGCGCTCTGCTTGGTGGCTAATTTGAAAGATCCCTACGGCCGCCTTGCCACATGGAGCCTACGACTTCAAGAATTTAACTTGATTGTAGTGTTTAAGTCGGGCCGGAAGCATTCCGACGCAGACTGCTTATCCCGCGCTCCGGTCGATGCTCCCCCGAAGGATGATGACGACGACGCCTTTTTGGGACCGGTAAGCACCAGCAGTTTCGCAGAACAACAGGGATCAGACCCTGAGCTGAAAGCGCTATCCGATTACTTAGAAGGAAAGACCGCTTCTCCTCCTGGTGTGTTCAGGCGACATTTATCATCGTTCGCCTTAAGCAATGACGTCATCGTAAAGAAGAACTTCGCTCCCAACAAGACAGCGCTCCGAACAAGACAGTCGTGCCTAAAAACCTCAGACAGGAAATATATCATGCTTTGAACGACGAGCAAACAGCAGGGCACCTCGATTTTGCAAGCACGTTGCGTCGAATTCAGGAGAGGTACTACTGGCCGCGACTGCCTGCCGAAGTTACCCACTACGTGAAGACATGTCGTGAGTGCCAACGACGCAAGACACCGCCGATCAGACCGGCAGGACTACTAAACCCGATTCCTCCCGCAGACCTGCCCTTTCAACAAATTGGGATAGATCTTCTCGGCCCCTTTCCAGCTTCGTCTATGGGTAACAAGTGGATCATCGTGGCCACTGACTACCTTACCCGTTACGCTGAAGCAAAAGCACTACCAAATGGTACCGCGGCAGAAGGTGCCAATTTTTTTGTCTAACAAACTCTTTTGCGACACGGCGCCCCAGAAGTGCTCATCACGGACAGGGGAACGATGTTTTCGGCAGAGTTGATGTAAGCCATCCTGGGGCTGAATTACAGACGGCTCACACTTACAATCACACTCACAATCCTCCTATTGGCCAACGGCAACACGGCGGGAGTGGCCTTTCTCTAAGTCATCGACGTCTGCTGTTTATGTCATGAACACACTTGAAGTGATGACGTTGGCTACGGGCCAATTGTGAGCGGTGGTTGTGAGCGACGCACCGCGGCCATCTATGCAGCGGCCGGCGCATTCGTGAGGCGGTAGCGGCGGCGCCCCGACGCGATCATTGACGAAGGGTGGTGTACGGAGACTGTTTGACGTGCCGGGCGAGATGTTTCGACGCATGTTGCTACTCGAGAAGGATATAGTACAGTGATTGTTCGACGGGATGAACTGAGATTGGTGTGTGTGGCCAAGTGCGCTGTCTGTGCGGCGGCAGATAATGTGTGCACTGCGCTTTTTCCGAACTGCTAGTGGCTTCCAAGCCGCTACTGGCAACGAGGCGAACATCGGCCTCGCGCAGCCGACAGTTCGAAAGCGTTTGCGGCGTGCAGCTAGGGCGGTGGCGAAGAAAGGCTTCCTTCGTCACGGCAGCATACCGGGCGTCGGGTTTGTCGACGGCACATCGGGCGTCTACGAGTAGCCTTGTGATGTCCCTGTTTTCAGATATGAGATGCCAACATGATTTGGGCCATGAACCTTCCTACCTGGGTTCTTGGCATGATGCTTTCTTCTGGCGAAATTCTCGGCTGCACACAGGCATGACACAGGTCGAGGCAGGCCTCCTGCGAGACGTCGAATTCACGACAGTGAGCCGCGCTGCTCTTTGCAAGATAAGTTACGGTAGGCTCCACATGCCTCACATGTATTGCCGTTCTTGGGCTTTTATAAAAGCTAAAACATAAGACACGTCGTACATTGTAGAAATGCCTACGCAAGAAACGTAGATGGGAATGCGTGTGTTCGATGCCTGATTTGAGTAGGAATGGGGCATCCTTTATACCGATATGAAGTGCAAGGCTGTCTTTACAGCAGTGTTGCTGAAACGTTCAATCATTCATAGTCTGCACGCCCATGAATGTCATCGTCAGCAAAACCTGGCAATGAGCTGCTTGATGCGACTCGTCAATTGGGTCAGTAAGACTGTTAAAGTTTATGAGGATGTTGAGGTCGACAAAGATGAAGAATGCGCTTAACAGCGTGCCGTTTTCGGTTATGCTGGTGAAAGGGGCATCTATTGGAGACATGGCTGCCAGTGCCATGGAATCCCGGTCCGGACTCTCCATAACGGTAATAGAACAAGGCATACAACTCCGCAAGGTTAATAGTGGATAACTGCATCGGCGTGCTGAAGAGCCCCTTCCGGTGCATGCAAAAATACTAGACGCCCCTCTATCAGCCAGAGTGTGTAGCATGTGCCATGTTGCATAACTTCTTTGGATGTCTTCCTGCCTGCAGACGAGGAGGATGCTGCTGGCTTGGACAAGAAAGGGTGACATCTGTGTACCGGCTACTTGGAAGTGGGATCACTATTGTCATGCATACCTCTAGGGAAAAGGCATACAGAATCATGTTGTGAGCCTATTCCACAGAACCTGCCACCAGAGATGGCTGGCACAGCTGCCCATGGTGCGGCAACAACAGCTGCGGCGTCAATCCCAGCACAACAATCGGCTGTGATATACCACGCGTAGCTGACCAACTCATCACAAGCAGCCAAGTGCAGCGCCTTCTCGTTTCATGTCTTTGCCATAAACCTGTTGTGATAAAAATTAATCTTCTCGAACCTCATTTGTCAAGTCAAATTGGTCTTCGTACCCCCCCCCCCCACCTATTCACTGTTGCTTGCAACCGTGCATGTTGGTGTTTGTGTGTGTGCATGTGTTTGAGTACATAATTAAAGTGTTTCACAATGAGGCAGCAATTGTGATGCCTATCGGAATGGGAAAGTCTTACACAAGTTTTTTAGAAGCACGTGTATCCACTGTGCGCCTTTATTTTCCTGCAGCATTTCACACGCTTGAATATGCAGCAGCGAAACCAACTGCCTGAAATAGCACAGGCTGTTATTTGTATGTGCTGCACAATTAAGCTACACAGAGAAGACACACAAGAATAATTTTTTGGAGCCTGTAAGCTGGCACAGTACTCATCGAAGGTCTGACACACTTCAGAAACAAGAAATTAAAGTATTGTGCATAAGACTGCGACTCAGAGGCAAGACACAAAAGAATAGTTACAATGAACGCTACATCGAAAGTCCTGTCACGGTGGCACTTCAGTGAATGAAGGCTTCGGGTTCAGTCCCAGCAGGGATGGAAGCATTCCCACGATGATGTTTTTTCCTAAACTATTCAGCTACATAGAAACAGATCGGCGGTGGCACGTTGTGCAGACAACTAACTGCTTCCCATGCTATTTATTTGTGCTTCATAGGGCTTCTACAACCGTACCAGGAAATTGCGCCAGAAGACACGTGCGGAAGAGCAACGTATCTACAACGCCTACGAGAGCCGCCAGCCACGAGGGCCGTAGTGACGTCACGTGCTGCCCAGGCTACATAAGCATCCCCTCTTCGGATCTGCCGTCCAGTCGGCGGTGGCACGTTGTGCAGACAACTAACTGCTTCCCATGCTATTTATTTGTGCTTCATAGGTGAGTGCACCAGCATTGTATTTACCTATACTCGACCAAATTTTCCACTGCCTGCCACTGCCGACTGGTTGCCGTGTGATTTTTGTTGACGATGTCGACTGCCACTGCTGAAGTCATGAAAGCCATTGAAGATTTCAAACGCGAAATGCGTGTCGAAATACGATCAATGAATCAGAGCATAACATTTTGTTCTGACGCTGCTGATGATTTCAAAAATGCTCTATCTGAACTGAAAACTCTGACTGCAGAGGTCAAGAGGACAAAGGAGGAATGTGCTGCCTTAAGGCAGAAAAATAAGGACCTAACTGAGAGGCTAACTAAAGCTGAAGGGAGAATTGTTGAGCTGGAGCAATACAGCCGGTTGAATAATGTGGAGATAAAGGGCTTGCCACTCACCGCTAAAGACAGAGCGGCTGAAATAGCCTTGCAAATCGCACAAACCACCAGCATTCCTCTCGATCTTGCAGACATTGACATCGCGCACAGCGTTAAAACCAGAAACAACAAAGACATTAATCTCGTTGTAAGATTCACGACCCGTACGAAAAGGAACCAGTTTCTTGAGGCAGCAAAGAAAGCAACCCTGTCAACCACTGATAATGGTTTCACTGGCCCTGCTCAACGAATTTACGTCAATGAACATTTGACACCAGACAACAAACGCCTTCCTGGTGCCACTATTGCAAGGAAAGGGGAAGTGTCTTGGAAGTTCGTGTGGACAAAAAACGGTAGCATACTCGCGCGAAAAACAGAGACTTCTGGTATCGTTCGGATTAACAGTCATGACGATTTGCTAAAAATGACGTAAGGCGACGTCATTACTCATCACACTGATGTTGTTCTTGCTTTCTTGCCTCTGGAAAATGTATCGAGCACCGCACCTCTTTTCACACCCTCACAATTTAATAAACATGTTAGCCTAGATGAAAATAACCAACTCATGTTAATACATTTCAATATGCAATCTGCCATGAACAAAGCTGACCAATTGACACAATTTTTGGCAGGCTTAAGGATATCGTTTGATATCATCTGTTTAACCGAAACATGGTATCGTCATGACACCGATGTTCTGCGAATACCGGGGTATAACTCTTTTTATGTTAACCGTGCTACAAAACGTGGGGGAGGCGTTGCGCTGCTAGCGAAAAACACGTACGCCTGTGAACTGTTTTCTGATCACTGCTTCTGTAATGGTAATATCGAAATGCTCACTGTGAAGTCCGCCCGCCAAACGTTTTCTGTTCTTTACCGGCCCCCCCAGGGAAACTTAGCCACGTTTTTTGACCGCTTTGAGCGCGAATTATTCTTTTTTAACACAGAAACCTTTATTTCCTGTATAGCGGGAGACTTCAACATAGATATTAACAGAGTAAGTCCTGCACAGCAAAAGCTTTCTGCGCTTCTCGGAGCGACTGGATTCCACAACGCTATCAGTAGTCCCACACGCATCACTGCTACCTGTTCTTCGGCGCTAGACCTTATAGTAACAAACAGTCCCAGTACACTCTCTTCGGGCCGGATCGCAATAGACATCAGTGATCATTTACCTGTTTTCTTGCGCCTAGACAAACAAATCCGTACGAAGGCAAACGCACAGGCTCGACGGCAACTTATTTCTCAAGAAAGGCTTGAGAAATTAGGAGACGCATTGCTTTAGTGAACTGGGATCCCGTATACCGAGAAAATACAGCCGAGGGCGCTTACCGCAAATTTCTGCAAATTTTTCTCTTATTGTACAATGACTGCTTCCCTGTGGTTGACATAACGCCATGCAAAAATGCTCGTAAGCCGTGGATGAACCGTCGCCTCACGCGACTCGTGAAAAAGAAACACAAGATGTTTGCACAGTTCATTAAAACGAGAGATGCGGACGTACTAGCGAGATTTAAATCATTGCGCAATCAGCTGAACAAAGAAATTAGGATAGCTAGAGCCGCTTACTATAACAACTTGTTTGATATCCAGCTTTCTAAAAATCCCAAAGAAAAATTGAGGCGCTTAAACTTAGTTTTAAATAGAAACACACACAGCAGGAACATAACGAGCTTAATAATCGATGGTAAAGAGACCTCAGGTTCATGCCTTGCAAATGCATTTAATAAATTCTTTTCCGAAGTAGGTTATAGCCAATTCAATGCCGGAATCGCGAATTTCTTGAGTGACAAGATAGAGGCATCTCTCTTCTTAAGACCAACGGACGAAAGTGAAGTTTTTGCAATATGCCGAAAATTAAAAGACACCTGCAGTCTTGATGCACATAATATACAGAGCCGACCAGTTAAGTACATTCTTGACATAATTACGCCATGCCTAACCTATATATACAACACCGCACTTCTTACAGCTCATTTCCCAACTGACATGCAGCTAGCCAGGGTAGCCGTGATATATAAAAAAGGCGATGCGAACAAGTTGGGAAACTATAGGCCAGTGTCTGTACTTCCGTACTTTTCTAAGGGTTTAGAACAACTGATTCGCATCCGTTTGCAACATTTTCTGCAGAAACATTCCGTAATAACAGACTGTCAGTATGGCTTTACACAAAATAGGTCCACGGAGCATGCGCTACTCGTCCAAAAAGAATACATTTTAAATAATTTTGAGTCACAGCTTCTAACTCTCGGTGTTTTCGTTGATTTCAGTAAAGCCTTCGATTGCCGAAATCACGATATTCTTTTTGCAAAACTAGAGAACTATGGCATACGCGGACATGCTCTCAGCCTAATCAAATCTTATCTGAATTCACGGTCTCAGTATGTGGTGATTAATCATTTCTCTTCACAGATTCTAGGAATTTCGAATGGCGTCCCTCAAGGCAGCATTTTAGGGCCACTCCTGTTTAATATATATATAAATGACATCCCTAATATCAATAACCACGCAAAATACATTATATATGCAGATGACACCAGCCTATTTTTCTCTTCCAAAGACGTACAAAGCTTAGCAGACACCGCAAATCGCACGCTCTTATCGCTTGCCACATGGTCATCAGCCAACTCATTAAAGATAAACAAAGAAAAAACTAAAGCAGTACTCTTCCTTCCTAAAGGAAAACAAGTACTTTACCGCCCCTCGTTATACCTCAATGGCAGTGAAATCGAGTACGTGGACACATTCAAATCATTAGGTGTAACGTTTAGCAGTACGATGACATGGGATGCCCATGTTAATAATATCGTGTTAACGCTTTCTAGAATTGTCGGAATTACTTCACGTAACAGGCATATTCTACCTATCAAAACTAAAATTACTTTATATTATGCATTTTTTTATTCGCACCTTAGCTATTGCCTTCTTGTCTGGGGCCATACAACGGTATCCAATGTCATTAAACTGCAAACATTACAAAAGAAAATGCTTCGCGCAATTGTCAACGGGACGTATGATACGCCTACTAAACACATTTACCTACATTATAATATTGTACATTTCAACAAATTATTTGACTACAGATTTACATGTCTCTATAAATCAACGATAAAAAAGGGTGATTCATTTTTTTCTGAAATTGTTCCTATTACATGTCGCCACTCATCATACGACATCAGACTGCAGAGTAGGTTTGCATTACCAAAGTGCAGAACTAACTATGGGTTTTGTATGTTGAGATTTATTGTGCCAAAGTTCCTAAATACCCCTTTGAGTGACCAAGTGAATATTATGTCTTTTTCTTCTATTCGTAAAAGCTTTATTCAGCAATCTATGCTACAGTGATGTCAATTGTATTTGAACGTACTGTGCCACTCTGTGTTATAGCCTCACGGTCTTCTGCGTCTATTATTATTGCTGCCAGTTATGAGATATCTTCTGTCAACCTTGTTCTGTAGGTGCACTTGTATTCATTTTTTTGTTTACCAGTGGTTGTCCTTGCCTTGTGCCTACTGCTGACTTGTAGGGGTGGTGAGGCCCGTCAAGCGGTGCATAATTCACTGCTTTTTTCTCACCATCCCCAGTTTGTATGTACAAACTGAAATAAAGATTGATTGATTGATTGATTGATTGATTATCATGAACCTACATAGAAACAGATGATCATGCAAGGAGGGAGCTTCATTTTGGCCTGCACTACATGACGCACCGAGAAGCACAAGCGGTATGTATCAGCTGCTGCATCTTCCAGCACCCTAACGAAGTTTTTCAGACAAGAATGTAACATGCTTCACAGTCGTCTTGTGTTTCCTGAAGAGAAACAAATAGAACCACAGAGCCCGCACGTTGCACTTTCAGCACTTTTCTCATCGATACTAGTAGGCACCGACCGAAAACACCTCCGCAAGTTGTCTTTGTCCATTTCCGTGTTAAGCGCTCCATGAAATTTTATCGCTGCAGGCCTTGAACTTTGACTGCATTCTATTAGATTTTCAGCATGCTCACGGCACCCGCACGGTACTTCGATTTCAGACGACGCTAAAAAAAAGCAGCACCTTCTCGGGGAATCAGCTGTTTACATGCAGGCCGCCAAGTGCACGCCATGAAGCCGCGGGCGCACCCTCGCGGCAACCAAAGTTACCTAATAGCAAGTATAACTACACAACTAGGAACGCTTCTATTTGAGCTTAATGTTATTTAATATTAAAAACAGTACTTTACCAAAATAAACCAATGTTGGATTTACTCATTGCGTATTAATTGCGTCGTGTTACAAAAAATTAGGACACGGTCCCTGCTCAGTTTTGTGCCACACTGTGGCAACAAACACTAATAGAACTAAGATCAGTTGCCAAACTCTCCGGGTTCTCTATGCTGCTGAAGCGACGCGTCAATTTTAACGCGAGGTGGCGCTGCCGTCGAAACAGGCTCCATCTAGCCGCTGCTTGGCCGCTGTCGAAGCACAATCAAACGCTGCGGGCCCGGCCGTTCGGCGTAGCATGTAGCATTCGGGAATGTTAAATTACTTGGTATCCTAAATGCCGTACTTATAGTTAATTATTCACACACACCAATCAAGTCTGAACCATGTGTGGCGAGCATGCGCAAAACTTAGCATGTAGCATTCGGGAATGTTAAATTACTTGGTGTCCTAAATGCCGTACTTATAGTTAATTATTCACACACACCAATCAAGTCTGAACCGTGTGTGGCGAGCATGCGCAAAACTTTACTGCAGCAACTGGAGCGATACAGGTGAGTGCTGCTCAGGCAGAGCTACTGTTGGTTTTCTTTTTTTTTTGTTTAAGGAAAGTTGTTTTGCTAGTTTCTTCCCCGAAGTGGCATATGAGACACGTGCAATAATGTTAGAGATACGATCATTGCAAGGTTCACCGTCAGTTCGAAGTATGTCTCTGCAGTTTCTGCTCAACCGCTTGTATGTGCATATGTTTAACAAAAACAAAAGAATTACCAGCACTTTTGCAGCAAAGAACCGCATTGTCTGTGGTGCAGTTTAACGGAATAAGCGAATTTTGCGCATTGCATTCATTTCGTCAATAAGCAAGCATGTGACTTTTAGCCGAGCGCCGC
The DNA here is from genome assembly GCF_055883805.1 of Amblyomma maculatum. Taxonomy (NCBI): domain Eukaryota; kingdom Metazoa; phylum Arthropoda; class Arachnida; order Ixodida; family Ixodidae; genus Amblyomma; species Amblyomma maculatum. Next base: position 185,662,439 of record NC_139349.1, read on the forward strand.
GCGCAATCTGGGCCGCGAAAAGAGCGAGCTTTGCTTCTTGAGTTGTCGGTTTCTTTTTTCCAGCAAGAGAAGAGAGCTTAAAGAGGGAGTTAGACGCCAACAACTCGAGACAATAAAATTTAGTCTTTTTGGGATTCCCAAGTGGGTTTATCGTTACTGGTCTGCGCCCGCGTCGCAAGTACTTTTTTTTTGGCGAGCTTTCACGCAGTGGGCTACAGATAGGCACACAAGTAAATGTACTTTTACATTTTATTCACAGCACTTTTTCACATTTTACTGAATGCCCAAATTACAACAGGCGAGACTTCTACCTTGCAATTTTAACCTGACTACTCACATTGCTCTTCTCGGATAGGAATCGTGTGTAAAAATGCATCCGCATTACCAAATAAAACTTCATCATTTGGACAGTGAACTGTGCAGGCTACAACCTGTTCGGAGTAGCTTCCTGCTCAAAAGCAGGTCAACAATCGACCAGAACAGATTTCCAAAAACTTTTTCTGTCTTTGTTTGTCGCTCGACCACTGACATGATGCCAGTCACCAGTTCAGTGAGGGAGCTTGAAGGGTGCTTCAGCACTCCAGGGACAAACGAGCGCTTTTCAGTTAGGGAGAACCTTCGGTATACATCCTTCAGCGAGGTTCCATTTGCCCCTATCGATTTTTACTTCCTTGCCATTAATGATATGACTGTACATCTTCAGTATGTCTTCATCGTAGAAATGAAGATCGCACACACGTGATTTGTCAGAAAGTTTCCTGTCAACACGCGGAATCGCGCGGTCCCGTGCCGCACGGAGAGCCGCGTCACGCGGAGCAGAGAAAAAACGCCTCGCTGTGTTGTCGCTCTTGTAACCGCTCGCACAGCCCGGCACTCAGCACGTCGGCATGGTTACTGTAGCCCCTTGAACTTTGCATGCTAGCACAGGTAGCACAAAAAACGATCACTGCAGCAGCCGAGTCGGGAACGCACTGTACTCATGCTGCCCGCACTGCACGTGTTCAACCCACGTTAGGGCCGAAGAGAGCCTGGTAGAACTGCAGTGCCACTCAACTGCAGCCAGCGGTGGCGGCGCCGCGAAACAGCTCTCAGTTTGGAAACTGATCTTAGTTCTATTACCGTTGGTGGCAACAGCGTTTGCCGAGGATTCGGAACTACCGGGGTGGAGCCACGCTAAAAGTCACTGGTAACTGGACGATGTCGTACTTCGTCACGATTGACGTCTTAATTCTGAGCCACAGCTTCGTAATTTTGACGCCACGCTCACAAATTTGTGAGCGGAGGCCGTAATTCGGCCCCTGGAATACAGTCATACAAGCCATCGACGAACAACTGCGTACTATCCCCAGACCAATAGCCCTACGGAGCGCCTGAACAAAACGATAGCGGACATTGCCATGTACGTCGACGCTGAACGCAAGACCTGGGACGCCATCTTGCCATACGTGATCTTCGCGTATAACACGGAAATCCAGGAGACGACCAGAGCGACCCCGTTCAAGCTTGTGTACGGCAGGGAGGCCACGACGACGCTCGACGCAGTGCTGCCGCACGTAACCAACGAGGACAACCTTGACGTCGCCGCCTACCTGCAGCGTGCACAGTGTTATGAACGTGCATTCTCCGCACTTGCGCGCTCTCTTGTTCGCCTGTGGGCATGGATATGTGCTGTGGATATGTGCTGTTGGTGCAAGGGCTCTAAGTGAGCCTGTTTCCATGAATCCTTTTGTGTGAGCCTGTTTTGCTTTGTCGAGACCCTGCAAATGCCAAATTGGCCCTGTCAAGGGAATGTCAAGAAAAATACAAAGAAATGTCGCCCTGTGGGAAATAGCCGGAAGTGCTTTTGTTTAACTGTTCACCCTTCCCGTCGAGAGGCGCTATTGTCAAGTAAGGAATGCCTATTGTCCAAAGGAGACGACAGAGTGACACGTCCGCTGACGTACAGGACAAGAAAGAAGCATGACGAATACGGCCATTAGAGGAATTCCCGGGAATGCAGGAAAGATTTGCAATTGCCGGAAAGGGACAATGCTGGGAGCAGTATGTGGCGCGCATACTGCTCCCTTGGGTTCCTTGGGTTTCTGAGAAGGAAATCCACTTGCCGGAACCACCATATCGGATCTTTGCAGAAGATTAGAAATGTACCTCCTCGCCGTTCCCAAGCTCTACCCGCCAACAAGTGACCATGCCCGACGAAACAATTCTGGACCAGTCAGTGCATCAGACCATCAGTGCAGTGATGTGATCGATTGGTTGCCGATATTTGAGGGTTGTGCCCTGGAACTGATTGGTCAGCATCTTCAGAGAGGGGCTGAACATAGGGATTTATGGACGTTGCAGAGAACGAAATGACGATCTGAGCCCTGGGTAAACGGCTCATCCAGACGCTTCTCGCTATGAACTCTTAACGCTTGACATTTTTCTGATATACCCTTCATTTTCATGTAAATGCGTTTTCTCAAAGTGCCATTAAACCTGCTTGTATATATTTTACCAACTTCGAAGATTCAATCCTTCATCAACCCGGAGTCTCTGCACGCTACCAAGTGAAAACCGGGTCGACTTAGCCCCAGCGTCTCGACAACAGGAAGCCCGACGACTCGCACGGCTGCGTATCAAAGACTAACAGCGCGCCGACAACCGACGATACAACTTACGATGACGCCACGCAGAATACAATCCAGGAGACCAAGTGTGGGTTTGGACACCAATTCGCCGTCGCGGACTAAGTAAAAACTTGTTGCGTCGATACCGTACAAAATCATTCGCCGCGCCGGAATCCGACGTCAGGAGCTCGGAAGTTACATCCGACGACGAGTCGTCGCGTGTGTCCTTCTCGTCAGTGACTGACTCGGACGCGTCGCACCTTCCCGCCACACCGACATACGAGGGGGCGACTCTGAACGCACGCATTACGAAGCAGAGCGCTCTGCCCGAGGCCTATTCGGAGTCGGCGGCTTTCCCCTTCCCTGGAGCTACCGTGCATGCCCAGTCGGAAGACTACAGTCATGAATCCCAGCTTCCCAGAACACCTATTCTCCTGCCCGGGTCGTTGCGCGCGTTGGGCGCAAGTGCTCCCAAGTCAAGTGAGCAAGGGAGCTGTGTGTCGCATGGCATCGACGTTTTAAAGAAATGTTCGAAGACAAGGCCAATGGTATCACTTTCACACGTATTGAAAGTCCTCAAGGAAGACAACTTAGGTGTTCTTCCATGTGCTAAGGAAGGCGGTTTTGCTGTGATGCCAAGATGCCTTTTTGATGAAAAAGTTGACAAGGCGATTGAGAATGTATTTCACAGGCAGCAAAGCATCAAGCTTTCAAAAATTAGGCTGAAGGCAAAAAAGTTGCGTACTTCGTTTAATCTCACCCGTTTAGCTCAGTCCGTCGAAAATTCCAGAGGTCTAAATCTTGACATGTTTTTTTCTGCTAAAACCCATAAATTGGATTGTCCTTTAAGAATAATAGTTTCAGAAGCGGGAACGTGACAAAAATCAGTCTCAGACTTCCTGCAAAAGAGCCTAAAACAGCTAGTTGTTGACGACCCCTTCTCAATAAAAAATTCCGATTGTGTGACTACTTTTCTTAGGCAAAGTGAAAGAAGGAGTCCCAGTGCTTTCTCTGTAGATATAAAGGACCTCTACTACTCTTTGCCCCAAAATGGTTTGCTGCAGTCCGTTGAAAGATGTATCGAGAACTCTGGTATAATTGATTTTCAAAATTCAGTGGGTGTGAGTGTCGGCGCTTTTCTAGAACTTTTAGGAACATATCTAATTCTACATTTGTTAGGTGGGGCGATGACCTGTTTTTACAGAAGCAAGGAATATGTATAGGGTCCAGTGTGGCTCCCATTTTAAGTGACCTGTTTTTATCTGAATGTGACAGAAGGCTCTTTGCTTGCCTGAAAGACGTAGGGGTGTTAAATGTATTTCGTTATGTTGAAGACTTTTTGATTTTTTTAGACACATCTGTAATCACCCTCGATGAGGCCGTTGGAGGTGTTTTAGATTGTTTTTCGAACTGTTTATCTCCACTTGTCGTCACACATGAGCTCCCTGATAACAATAGCATACGCTTCCTTGATATCATGTTAACATTTTTTGAAGATCATACTTGCTGCATTTATCATCCCAGGGATGGAAAAGTGCCTTTACCTTTCAGCTCCGCGCACTCTAAACTCATTAAGCGTAACATAGCTCGTTTAGGTTTCATAAACTGTTTGAAAAATTCATGCCCACATTCTGTTGAAGAAAGCATCTTTTTACAGTCAAGAAAGTTGCAAGATGCTGGCTACCCATTGCACATGCTGGTGTCTGTTGCAGAAGGACTTGTTAAAACAAACAAAAGGAAAGCTAACTCACAGCATGAGCCGGATAAGACAAAAGATAAAAGAAAGTTTGCAGTCATCCCCTATAAGCACAGGTTGTCACACAACCTAAGAAAAATTGGTAACCGAGTGAATGTAAATGTTTTATTCTCTGCCCCAAGTAAGCTGAGTGCGCTAAGTAAGCAGAGCACGTCAGAAAACAGGATGAAGTCAGGTTGTATGATCAAGCACCAAAAGCCATTTGTAAAATGCACAGAAGGGGTTGTGTACAAGGTGCCATTGACTTGCGGTAAACATTACATAGGCCAAACTTGTAGGTGCCTAAATGAGAGATTAGGTGAACATAATTACGCTGTGGACAACAGAAAAGGTGGGCATTTGAGCATTCATTCAAGAAGAATTGTCGTCCTCTCTTTCCTCAATGTGAAGTTCTTTATAAAAGCAAGTGTAAAACAACGCGTGAAATTGTTGAGGCAAGTGAGATAGCACGAACTGGCGACGATTGTGTAAGTGGTGCGTCGATTTTGCTGTCTAAGAAAGAGATTGCATATCTTTCATCTTTTACATGTGCAGCCAGATATTTTTTCCTGTTTGAGTTTTTTTCTTCGCATGCGCATGTGATCTCAAGTGTACATATATTCTGCTTCTCGCATGAAATTAAAATCAGTTGGAAGTAAGCGCTCGTGTGTCTGTCTCTTGCTGTTGTCCGTGTGTTTTTTATGCGCTTTCCAGGTTTAACATGTCTAACCAACTCGCCCAAACGCTGCCATTATTGCTCCCAAGACCCAACGCACAAGTGTGCGGAAAACATTGCTTTTCAATGGCGCTGACGAAACAAAGCGCCAGCACTCGGCATCGGATGGTGGAGCAAGCGCGACGACGCCCCCGGCTCCAAAAAAGAAGCCGAAGACCGCTGAGAATGACGCACCGATGGATTTCTCGTTTTCCGAGACGTGAGCGCTATGGCACCACTCTTCAAGGTGACAGGCCGTGACGGCCAACCTCATCCTTTCCCGCTTTGCGGTGGCCGAAGCGCCGCTATCTTGGCGCTCCACACCAGCCACTGCTATCTTATCGGTGCTACGGCTTCGCCGGCGCCGGTGGTGAACGATGGACGGTGCGTGCGGTGCAGAGTGTGTTGGTTCGAGTGTGACTGTGTGCTTTCCTCCATAGCCACTCGCTCTGACGGGACGTTTACGCCGCCTATGGTCCGTGTATCGCCGCTGCCGCGTCGTCGTCGAGCTAACAGCCGGAACCTCAGCGGGGACCTGTGGGACACCGTCATGCCTTTCCATGGCGCCGACGCAGGGTGCACTCGCAATCTTGATTCGCAGAACTATATCGTGAATCCTTCGCCGTTTTGTTTGTTCTCCAGCTGCGTTTCTTTGCTGCTTTGGTTTCATTGACTCATTTGTTATGATGGCTAGGTTTCGCTTTCTTACTTTTAACGTGCAAGGGTTCCGTAATCCCGATAAGCAGCGGCAAGTGCTACACCTTGCACGTTTGTATCAAGTTGCTTTGTTTTTCCGTACACCTGCAGATGTCATTTCATTTCGTTCTTATTTTAATGTTGATGCCTTTTTTTCTTTGACGGACTCGCGGTTTTGCGGCGCGGGTGTCGTTTTTCTTAACCCTGCATTCAGATCGAGTGCTTACTGCACATCCGGTCTCGACGGTCGCTTGATTGCGGTGGACGTTTTTTAGGACGGCCGGAGAGCCCGTTTCGTCAACGTTTACGCGCCGGTCACGCGTAGTTTGACGAAAGATTTCTTCAAATTCATTGCACTACATTTTTGAATGATGTTCCACTCGTCCTGCTTGGAGACTTTAACTGTGTTTTGGACTCATGGCGCGACCTCAAGGGGCCCGACAGGGCGCGTCACATTGTCATGCAAAAGAACTGGGGAAGCTTGTCCGCTCTCTGTGCCTTCAGGACACATGGGTCGCACTACACGGGGGCAATTTTGTGGCAGTGCTAGCCGGCTAGACCGAGTTTATGTCCCCTCTACCCTGCTGGCCAATTGGCTTGAGTGTGAGGTGCTGCCCTTTCCTGCAGCGGTCGGAAATATTAGCGACCGTCTACCAGTAATGGTCACTCTACAGGAGGCGCCTGGACGCTCCAACAGCCCACTAATGTGGCGAAGGTACGCATCCATACTGCATGATGATGAGTGCATTACTACGATTCGCGCGGAACTGCGGGCATTGGTAGCGGATGTGACTGACTTGACTCCCACAGGCTGGGATACCCTCAAGTCACGATGGCGAGACGTTCTCGTGATCACGGGGAAAGCGCGGCACGTCCGTATTACTACGGCGCTTACCGACGTCCTCAGACGTATGCGGATTGTGCGCGATGGCGGCGAGTTAACTTTCGCTATGAGAGAGTATCTTGACACACTGCGCACTCGGTATCATCGCATTCTTGAGAACAGCTCCCGCTCATCACGTATGGCAGCAGGTTCACGCATTCCCCTTGTTGACACAGCTGACATTGATTACGCGCGCTCGCAAGGTCAGTCTAAAGTTCGGCCACCGCAAGTGGATGAAGTAGTCTTGGAAGATGGTACTCCCTCTTCAGATGAAGCCGATATCCAGCGCATCTTTTGCGGGCAATTTGCTGCCCTGTTTTCTTCGCAGGGCGTCGACCAACGCGAAGGCTATGAAGAAGGTGTCAGCTCCTTCTGCGGGCCCCTCCCTCAGGTTCCTGAAGAGGCACGCGTAGCACTTACGTCTCCAGCTACTATGGAGGAGGTGCGCGACGCTTTAGGGGCCATGAATCAGTCAACTGCGCCTGGTCCAGCTGGGATACTGCCAGGTTTTTACACCACCTTTTTCGACATCATCGGAGGTTTGCTTCTTAAGCTTGTAAACGGCTTTCTTTCAAATGGCACGAAACCACCCTCGTTTAGCGCTGGGCGCATCGTCTTGCTCCTAAAGGATGGCTTGACACCATCAAGCCCAGCGTCTTGGCGACCAGTTACCCTCCTGAACACTGATTATAAACTGATTGCCACTCTCCTCGTTAGAAGGCTGCGAGCCTACTTAGAGGACCTGGTAAGCCCTTACCTGTCCTGCTCGGTACCTGGTAGGTCGGTGTTTGCCTCCCTTACGTTAACGAGAGATGTATTCGCTTACGCAAATGCCAAAGATGTCAGTGCTATATTCGCTGCTTTAGACCAGGCGAAGGCTTTTGATAACGTAGATCACAGCTATCTCTTTAATGTGCTTAGTTGCTTTGGCTTACCGACTGAATTTGTACGACTCATAAGATCACTATATAATGGTTTAACCAGCCAACTCGTCCTCAATGGCACCATCGCAGGCCGTTTTGCGGTAACACGAGGGGTAAGACAAGGGTGCCCGCTCTCACCGGCCCTTTTCGTGCTTGCTCTGGGTCCTTTTCTGCGTAAAGTAGTCGCCGACAAACGAATTCGGGGCTTCCCAATGGTAGGACAGGAAACGCTAGTGGTTTCCACGTATGCGGATGATATCTGTGTTTTTGTTCGGGCCAGCGAGAGCTTCCGAGTCTTCCTATCCACCTATGACCAATACACTCTTCTGTCAGGTGCACAGCTCAACCCTAGTAAAAGCCAGGCGCTGCGTTTTGGGTCTTTCAGGGATCCACTGCCTGTGGCGGTGAACTTTGTGGCCGCAGTCCGTGTGTTGGGGATGTTGTTCGAAACAAGCGGAGTTTCTTCCCGTACTTGGGAAGAGTTTGTGTTGCGAGCAACACGCGCTCTTTCGGAGGTCGCACTTTTCAGCCTCTCACTAAGGGCAAAATCCACGGTTGTGAAAACTCGTGTGTGCGCTTTCGCTTTTTATGTGGCATGCGTCGCAATAATTCCGCGCCGTACAGCGGGCCGCCTCGCGTCTCTTGTAGGCGCCTTTGTGTGGGACGGCTGGACTGCGTTGGTTGCCCGTCACTTGATAACGCTGCCGACAAACGGGGGGGGGGGGGCTTGGATTGCCGTGCATCCCTACTGTGTCGCGGGTGCTGGCAGTGAGGTTAGTGGGTTCCCTTCTCACAAGGGAGTCTTACCCAGGACGCTCACTACTCTTCTAATGGTTAAGCACGGCACGTCGGACATTCAGCCGTGGAAGGCATGTAGGCCCCCAAGCGGAGAGGCCGTCCTCTTTCTATCGCGCTGTCGCGGGAATGAAAGAGGCGTTAGACGCCGACTTACCTGAGGGGAGCCTTACAGACACGCCACCCATTCAGATTAGCGAACAAATCGCGTGTGCACGCCTTACACCGGATGAAGTCCGGATGACAACCATCTCCAACTGGCGGGCATTGGCGACAGGCCGAATGCCCAATGAAGTTGTAGATTTTGAGTGGAACAGGCGCTGGGGGGTTCTTCCCAAGTGCAAGCGCCTCGTCAGGTGGGGCGTGGTACCCACCGATAGATGCGCCAATTATGGTGGCATAGAAACGTTGCAGCATGCTTTCTTTGAATGTGTTGTTGCACGCACGATGTGGCGCCTCGTGCAGCGCATGTTTAGAGTTCGCGTAGGCCCTGGCACAAGACGCCAGCGTGGCCGCCGCCACCATGTATGTACTGTGGCGGCGTCGCTGCCTCGCTGAGGCACGTAGGACTCCTGCTCGCGCAATGTACCCGGCGCTGCGGAATCTGCGCCTCGTCATCTGGAAGTACTTGTCTGATCAGCTAGAAAGATATGGTGAGGCGCGGTTTCTGCGGCGTTGGCATACGCGCTTCTTTGTTGTAGGTGACAACAGGCTGAAGATGCCGGCCTTGCTGTACTAGCCTGCGAGCCTCGTATCCCCTTCCCCCCTTTCTTAAGCTTGTACCCGAGGTCTTGAGTAAGCGCAGTATTCAAGCTTATATTGCGCCTTTATGTGATGTAATCGGTCGCCCTGTCAAACTGCTTTTTCTTTTGGGGGATAGTTTTCACACCTTGATGTGCGTCTGAGTTTTATTTCCCTTAAGGGAAGAGAGGCCGTACGGGCAGCTTTGGCTGTGGTTATTATTACCCTTTGTTTGAGCACAGTGAATAGCGTGTATTATTGACTACTGTATAAACATCGCACCCACGATCGTCTGTGGTTTCAAATGTACGTTCAAGGTACCAAATAAACTTCTCTTTCTATCGCCGCCGCCGAGTTGCTTAGTTCTTTCGCGGGCGCAAGTCAGCCCAAATAAAGAGTTAATTTCAGTACCATCAAGCTGTGTCTTCTTTTGGTGTCAACGGACTTGTCACCACTACGTGACAATATTGTGTGTGTAATGCTTGCGCCCTGCCTGTTCTACGTTTCCCATCCCGTTCTGGGTTCATGTTTTTGGGAAGGGGGGGGGGTACCAAAGTTTTGGAGCGAATTGCAGGAGGTAATGGGGTGCCTTTAGATGGGAGTCCTATTCGGGATATGTGTAGAGAAGAGAGCAGTGCGCGACCTGCTGATGTACGTGAAACGCGGGTCGTCTGGGCTGTCAGCGTGGCTTCACGGAGTTCTTCATACGTATTATGGGCCCCAAGTTTGAGTAAGCGGAGTGTTGAAGTGCTGAGAGGAAGGCGCAGGGCCGTTTTTGTACAACTGCGGAGTAAAGCGTTCACTCGATCACGTTCGTTTAGTGAGAGGTAAGTATGAATGAGCTTATGCGACTCTGCTGCTAACGTATGCTTGTGTGAGGCGAAGTGTGTTTCTTTCATGAAGGCCTGTTTTCCGAGGTGCTACACGACGGATGAGTCGAGTAGTTTGATGAGTATGAGTCTGGACTGCTTTGATTACATCTCCATGTGCTCTATGGGAGCAGAGAGTCATTCCTAGTAATCTGAGTTTAGTTACTACGAGAATCGGTTGTGTTCCCAGTGTTATAGTGATAGGTAGGCTATCAATATGTGTGAATTTGGGTCGGTAAACGAAAAGTTGAGATTTAGACAGTGGGCATGATAGGCCTCTATCCTTCACGTATTTGTCAATAGTGTTGAGGGCGGTTTAGAGGTGAGTCTCTATTGTGGCGTCACTGCCTCGACATGCCCAGACAGTAATGTCATCCGCATACCGGACGAAATATATGTCTGGAATCTCAGAAAGTGTTTTTGCGAGATGAATAAGGGCAATGTTAAAGAGTGTCGGTGAAAGGACCGCTCCTTGAGGTGTTTCCCGGGCACCCAGCCTGATGTTTGGAAGCGAATTAGGGCCCAGTGTGAGTGTCGCTATTCGGTTGCTGAGGAAGGCCTTTATGTAGTGGCTGCCTATTTGTAGCGTTTGTAGATTATTAAGGATGGCAGAGTGTGTTACTTTATTAAATGCTTTGGTGAGGTGCACTCCGAGAATGGCGCTTGTATCGCGAGTTTTTGTATCAAGGATATGGTGTTTTGGCTGTAGGAAAACATCTTGAGTGGCCAGAGCCGGACGGAAACCACACATGCAGTTGGGCAGGAGCTCTCGTTCCTGCAGAAAGCTGCTTAGTCGTGTATGAATACATGCTCCATTAATTTTCCGGCACAAGAAGTGAGGGAAATAGGTCGAAGATTGGTGGCGAGAAGTGGTTTGCCTGGTTTTAGTATAAATACCCCTTTTGCCTCCTTCCACTCAGTCAGCAGTGCCTTGTTGCCAGCATTCATTAACGTAATTGGTTAAGGCGGTTATGGAGGGGATGTCTAAGTTGCGCAAAGTTTTGATTTTTGGTTATACCGTCTAACCAGGGAGCTGAGGAGGTAATTAGGTTCTGACGTTTTGCCATTACTTCTGCTTCAGTGATAGACAGACTTAAAAGGTCAATAGGAAGCAGCTTACCGGTATCGCTAAAGAGGAAAGTATATAACAGTTGCATCTTACCTGTACTCACCTATGGCGCTGAAACGTGGAGGCTAACCAAGAGAGTCCTACTTAAGTTGAGGACAACCCAGAGGGCTATGGAACAAAAAATGGTAGGGGTAACATTAAGAGATAGGAAGCGTTCAGAGTGGGTCAGAGAAATAACTCAAGTTACCGACATTCTAGTAGAAATTAAGAAGAAATGGGCATGGGCAGGACATGTAGTGCGAAGAGAGGATAACCGATGGTCGCTTAGGGTAACAAACTGGATTCCAAGGGAAGGAAAGCGTAGCAGGGGGCGGCAGAAATTTAGGTGGGCGGATGAGATTAAGAAGTTCGCAGGGGTCAAGTGGATGCAGCTAGCACAGAACCGGGTTAAGTGGAGAAATATGGGAGAGGCCTTCGCCCTGCAGTGGGTTTATACAGGCTGATGATTATGATGATGAGGAGGAGGAAGCCCTTTATATTCCCGATGACACATTGGTTGGTAACGTTTAAAGTATGTATCCTTCAGGTCGTCAAGTAGCTGTGTTGGCGGTGTGGGGGAAGTGTGAATCAGTTTTGTGAGGTCATGTCTCTGTGGTGTCATAGATTGAGACGGGTCTATGAGATGTCGGAAGAGGCTAGTTGGTTCAGGCTAAAATTGCGGAGGCTTTTAATGGGTTCTTTGCAAGTGTTTTTACTTCGGATGACGAAGAACCGACACAGTTTGCGTCGCATAACAATTTACCCGAATTAGACGAATTGCAAGTGTCATACGAGGGAATTCTGGCTTCACTGCTGAAGCTAGACACTTCAAAGGCTGGAGGCCCGGATGAAATACCGAATTTATTTTTAAGGAGGTACGCTGAGTGGACGGCCAGGTATCTCTTCGTAATTTTTAAGAAATCTTTAGCCACAGGTATGCTTCCTGATGATTGGAAGATTGGTAAGGTTACCCCAGTTTTTAAGGATGGTGACGCTACTAACGTTTCAAATTTCAGGCCAATAGCACTAACATCAGTGTGCTGTAAGCTTTTAGAGCATATTGTATCAAAACATATTCGCCAGCACTTAACGCGCAATGATTTTTTTAGTGAATGCCAACATGGCTTTCGGGAGGGCTTGTCAACAGTGACACAACTATTGGAATGTTGTCATGATTTTTGTAAAGTGGTTGATTGCAGGGGCCAGATGGATGTTATATTCTTAGACTTCAAAAAAGCCTTCGACAAGGTTAACCACAGAAAGCTTCTAATTAAGGTAAAAATTGTTTTGGGACATAACTGTGTAGTTCGATGGGTAGAGGACTTCCTAAGAGGTAGCAGACAGAATGTTGTCATTGGGGATAAGAGGTCCGATTGTCGCGAAGTTAGATCAGGTGTACCCCAGGGGTCAGTTCTTGGCCCCCTAGTATTTCTGATATAATTTAATGACATGATCCGGGATTCACCAGTAAAAGCGAGGCTATTCGCAGACGATTGTATTATCTACCATGAAATCAGATTCGTTAATGACGAAATTCAGCTTAATGATTATCTACTCCAAATCGATAATTGGTGCACGGAATGGCAGATGTCACTGCACCCACACAAGACAGTTTCCATGACAATTACTCACAAGCTTGAGCCCCTGAACTATGTGTATAGCTTACAAGGTAGCCCGCTTTCCAGAGTAAATGAACACAAGTACCTCGGCGTGACCATCACTTCAAATCTTAGCTGGGCAAAACATATTGACAACATTGTCGCGAAGGGAAACAAGCGATTAGGCTACATTAGACGCGTCCTAAAACAGGCTTCTACGGACACAAAACTGACAGCGTACAAGATGCTTGTACGGCCTTTCCTTAATTACGCATGCGAAATATGGGACCCATATCACAAAAAGTCTGTCTCTAAGCTTGAGCAGATACAGAGACGGGCGCTACGGTTCATTTTCTCCCGGTATCGACGATTGGATTCAGTGACCCCTCTTTATGCTCAAGCCGATGTGTCTCTTCTTTCCGACAGACGAAAAGAAAAAAGACTAACTTTGTTTTATTGTGTAATAAATCGTTTAGTCCTGGTTAAGAAAGAACAATACATAAGCAAAGACGCGCGTCGCTCGTAATAAGCATAATAAACACGTCCAGGTAGAAAAAATTTTTAAGGACTGTTTTAAATACTCTTTTTTTCCTGCCACATCATCCGACTGGAACAGCCTTCCTAACCACGTTGTGAATGCTCAATCCCGAGAGCAATTTGCTACCCTTATATGCAAATATTTAACGCAGGAGTGCACATAATTTGTACATTATATTGACTGTATTTTATGAACTGTGTTTTATTGACTGTACTTGCTGTTTTATTGTACTGGCCTGCGTTAATAAATTTCGATGTCAAACCCACTCCTATCTTAGTCCAGATGGACTGATAGTATGTGCAAATAAATAAATATTGCATAGAAAGGGAACCAGCGAATACAGACACAGGACACGAGCAAACAATGCATGCACCACGACGCTGGACTTGAAGGTAATTATGTTGTGCCAAAAGGAGGAATTTGTATTGGTTCCTGTGTTGCGCCAGTGCTGTGCAACATATTTTTAGCAAAATTTGACTCCATGCTACAAAGCTCTCTAAACGGCACACATGTTGTAAGGGTTGTTAGGTATGTGGACGATTTCTTAATAATTTTGAATTTACCCGAAACTGACCAGCTTATTCTTGTGGCAGACCAGATTTTAAATGTTTTAGCACCTGTTCTAAGAACTTGGTTTTTACAAATGAGATTCCATCCGACAAGACCATTAAGTACCTTGATATAAAATTGACTTTTTTTACCTAATCAACACGTGTGCTGGAAATATGCGCCCAAATCTAAGACGGCTTTTTTGCCGTATGAATCGGCCCATTCTAAGTTAGTGAAGCGCTGCATTGCAAACTTGTGTTTTTTGAATACCTTAAAGAAGAGCTGCCCTCATATGATGCAGCAAGTTACGCAGAGCAGGTTGAACGGCTACAGCGTTCTGGGTTTCCTCCCTCGGTCTTGCTGGCAGTGGGGGAATCCTTGGGGAAAAAACTGAAGTTATCTTCAAAGGCCTAGTACAAAAGGAAACAAGAAAGGTGGAAGTCATCGATTACTTCAAGACTTCACATGGTCTGAAAAAAGTGACTCAGGCGCTCGGTGTCTTTTCTGCTCCCTACAAACTATCCGGTTTCTGCGCCAATCTCTGCAGACCAGCGCAAATGTGGTGCTTGTAAAACAAAACACCAGACTGTGTTCACTACATGCGCAGCGGGCGTGATGTCCTCAATCCCATTGTCATGCATCTATATAGGTCAAACCGGAGCATGCTTGGCCTGAGGCAACATCGCACAACTTTTGGCACAGGCAGCAATTTATTTAGCCTTACATGTCAAGGACTGCAAATATTCTCCTAGTTTTCACGCCGCCAGCATTATCGGTCGGGGGAAATCTAAATGTGAGCGTGAGCTATTGGAAGCATTCCTGATCAAAAAGAATAAGCAGAATTTCGTCAGTGATCCGTCCGTGATTATCACCGAAAAAGAGTGCAAGTATTTATCATTATAATTACCATTTCACCGTGTGGTGCGCGAAGTGTATTGTCTGTAGGGTATGTCCGCATGAATGAAATTCTTTGAAAGTGAGCAATTCTTCACCGGAAGAAATCAGTTGTAAGTCCAGCGTTGTGGTGTGTGCCTTCTTTGCTCGTGTCTTGCGTCTGTATTCGCTGGTTCCCTTTCTATACGATTGTTAAGGCGCTTCGTAAACTGTGCCGAGGTCAGCACAAGAAAAATAACTATTTTCGACAGTTGATTTTCGCTGGTTAACTTGTTTTATCCCTACAACGCACGACGCAGAGCGCCGCCAAAGTGGAGCTCGTGCTTACGTTATTATGTAAATGGAATCCTTTTTGGGATTTTTGTATCGCATTCGACACCTTTTCATACAGATATGCAGTTAATGAAGTAGATTCGTCTTTGGTGCCGATTTATGCATACTTCACTCGTTATTGGCGTCTGCAAAACTCACATGGCTGGAGCTCTGTATTTCTTGATGCCTCGTGCAATGTGTTTAGGAAATCCGCCATGTTGGTGTCACTCAAAGACTCTTTGTGTGGTTGAAGAATCTTCCATCTTGTCGCAACCTTTCTGGTTTACTCATATCGCAGAGCAACGCCTAGAATTAGTAGCTCATATAAGACCAACTTGTGACGCCTTTTGACAGAAATCTAGCGTCTGCGGCTGCTGTCGGCATTCTGAGCGAAAAATCACGTGCATGGCGCGGTATCTCGACCTAGTTACGTTTGGCAGGTGTTAACAACTCGGGTACCCAATTTCAGATGGGAGAATGATGTTAAAATCAGCCTCGTTACTCCTAGACCACGCAGGCAAGTTGGGTAGACACCAAATCACAAGCTTACGCTTCATTTGTATTTAAAGACCATCACATCAAGTATTAGACTTTTTTATGTTTGAGGAAACGCTCGATCTCGCTTTCCGGACACTTCGCTAGCGCATTGACAGTGACGTAGGTTTACTGAAAAAACAATTCACAGTGCCTTAAGCCTAGGAGATTGAGAAAGCAAAAGAGGCCTCCAATGGAAGACGACACCACCTGTTAGGGTGCTTCGATGCGTGCACCCTCGAAGGATGGAGACAACTCCGCCATATTTTCGCCTACCCTTCTCATAGCGCTTCAGGAGCGTCTGCAACTCCAATATTGAACGCGCGCCAAGGAACGCCACGCGACAGGAGCGATGGCGTACTATCGAAGCGCACGCTTCTCGGAGGAAGTGTGTCAGATACTGCGCCTTTCCTCCAGAAGTCTCATCTTGTCTAGAGTTCCTGCCATCTGCAATCCCAAACTTGAACGCGCACCAAGGAACGCCACGCGACAGCCGCCGCAAAAGCGGGACACACTTGCTCAAATATGGAGGCGTAGAGGCGACACTGACCCTTTCAAAGAAGGTCCTCCGGAGCGGCGCAGAGGGGTGCGCGCATCTAGGCACCCTACCTCCATTTTTTGAAAGGTAGCGACAGGTCTTGATCCAGCCGCCGCTCCCTTCGATAGGCCGGTTGGCTGACCTCTTCGCCGCCAAGCTCCGCCCAAAGGGTCCAGCGGTGCTCACTGCGCCGCTGAAATGCGCAGCGATCTGCGCTTGCCAGCGAGATATTGGCCGATTAGTTAAGCAAAAAGTACTTCACATGCCTCTATTGCATTTTTAGGAGTGTATGTGCAGTACTTAGTGCTTGAGCGGACGCAAGAGTTACATCTCTGAACTTAAATTTTGAAGCACGCGCGTGACATGCGGCTGCGCCGAGCTGCCGTGCTTTCGTCTGCCGGAACCGTGCGGAAGACGCGAAAAAGTCATTTTCCATTCCTCGCGGTGACAATAATAGCAACAGAAGGAAGCTATGGCTTTATGAGATCGGGCATGAGATTTTCGTGGCCACGGAAAACACCCCACATGCGAAATGATTTCTGCCTTCTTAAAAAGCTGTTCGCTTGCCTGGGATGACCTTTGATTGAGCATATGCTATTTCATGAGCAAAATATCAAGAACGCTATGACTATTTCGCTATTACTTGTGCTGTGGATGCCTAGTGAAAAGTCACTGCCGTGTCGCGCCCCCTTACTTTCCCCGAACAGATCAGAACTGCAATATAACGCGTGGAATCAATGGTGTCAAAATGCTCAGAATGAAAATGCAATGCTTGATAATGTTTGTTATGAAACTTTAGACATGCATTGATTACTTGATTGATATAAATGAAAAATGAAACATTAGAAAAACAGGAGGGTGCAAATGTGTCAAAATGATCGAAATAAAAAGGCAATATTTGCCTATGCTAAATATCGGTGTATAAAAATTAAAAAACAAAAACAAAGATTTGTACCATAAAAAGAGTAAAATCAACCGTGTGTGTGTGAAACGCTATTGAGCCATTGTTGTAACGGAGGAGTTTCGCGGCGTTGCATCGAAGTTCCGCTGAACGCGCACAGGGACTCGTCAAGTTTCAAGAGGCGGCATCCAAGCTTACTAGTGACATTATTGCCCGGCTGGCAAAGGTAAACAATATAAAGCAAATTAAGAATATAAAAGTGAGAAAACGTTATCCGTGAGCTTCGTATCGCATCATACCCGATTTTTTTTACTGGTTGGAAGATATGCATGGGTTGGTAATGTACAGCTGCAGAGAAACTGACTTTTTCCCCAAAATAGATCTATTGGAATACTGTGTAAACGAAATAAACACGAGCCAAAAAAATGTTTAAAACTGAGTATACCCAAACGGTTACAAACGTAATGACGCCCATATTACATTAGAGCTCTCTGCGCAACGACGTTCCCAAAAGTTGAAGAAAACTCGTAGTCTACTTATTTTTTATTAAACAAACGAGCCCAATAAGTTTACCGAAATATCGATTCTACTTCAAGTTCGGTACTAATTTCAAAGCATAATAATGAACAGTTTTCTAACCGCTGTGCTGATGCGAATGGTTCAGTAGAATGGGCTGGCTCGTTTAACGCCCACGTTTCTTCTTTTTTTTTTGCGTTTATGCTGCACACGCATATTTAAGTTATTATTCCTGTCTTTTGAAATTTTTTGAGCAGGATAGGAAACAAATCTGTTGAATTAACCTGTTTATGTGTGAACCGAGCGCGGCTTCATTAGTACACGGTATGCACGAAAAAGTGCGGCGCGTCGCCTGTTAGCGCTGTCCTCTGGACCCCTCGAGAGGGCGCTCGAGTAGTTGTCGCTACCTTTAAAAAAATGTAGGAGCCTTACCACCTGTTAGACCACAGCGCACCTAGTGGGAGAAGCGCGAAACGCCCGGCGTGGCTACGAGCAGAGCTACACTAAAGAGCCGACTTGGTAGCCCATCTTCGCGTCGCTTATGACGTCACACCACCTTTTCTACAGCGCACCTAGTGGGAGAAACGCGAAATTCCATGCGTGGCTACGCGCCACGCTAGGCTGAAGAGCCGACTTGGTAGCCCAGCTCTCGCGCTGGTATGACGTCAGTAGTCACGTGGTGTAAAGCGTAACTACCGGACCACGCCACGCTGAAGGCTCGAAACCTGGCGTAAAATTGCTTTCGCAATAAAAACCATAATCCAGTATTTGTGACGTCAGTGCACAGTTTTCTGACGTAAGAGACGACACTGCTGAGCAGCTCGTTTTGTCTGTTTTATTGCAGCCATACGCACACACTAAACATGGATCCATCCAAACCGAAGCAAATGGCTTGTCCTTTAACGAGGTTCGATTTAGAACACTGGATTAGAGTAAACTTTTATCGCAATACTAGGGTGGCCGCGGGAGTTCATTTGGGGTAGAATTTAACCCTCCAAAAAATATTCGACATGCAAGCGGGAGGGGGTAGTCCCAAATTTTCGGAGCATGTACGGCAGCAGATCCGAAAAATACGTTCAGTTGCGGCCGATATGGCACGTTTTTACCGCGTTTTAGGTTCAATTCAATTTCGCAATTGCACAGAGCTCATTGCCGTCAGGAGTAACGACTCCTTTCTGTCGAGTAAGGGATACGCTGTGCATGATGGCTTCGTGTATGTTCGCGGCGCCACGATCTCGCCCCATCGACGTCCTCGTAAAGGCATCGATTCGAAGCGCTTGACCTTCGGCGTTCCCACACTAGCCGTAAATTATAGGTGGAACCGCGATATTCGGTAAGACTGTGTGCGCAAAAGAACCTAGATAGTACGATATATCAACTTTACATGTTCTACCAGCATCTTTAAGCAGTTCTGCAAAGAACATAGCGAAGACGTCAAAAAACAAAAGCGGATCGGATCGCTTCCTTTACATCCTTCTGAACGATGGCTTTCCAACATTGTGATGTTATACATACCCATGAACGTGCAGCGGTGGCGTAGCGTTAGAACATCCGCCTCGCATGCAAGAGGACCGGGATTTGAATCCAGCTTCCACGCAATTCTCCACCAGATAAGAAAAAAAACATCTGCGTGTTTGATGGAATTGCATAAACAAGTTTGGGGTGCAACCTGATACCGGTGAACACCCCCGGCAACGCACTCCCTCACCAGAACAGGAGTTGGCTACTCTGTTGCAGTAATTGGCCGCAACCTCCCATAATTAGTCTTATAAAACCCCGGCCCTTCGTCACCGGCGGCTACGGAACAATAGACTACGGCGGGGGTTAGACCTGTGACGCAGCAGGGGGTGCTAAGAATTCCTGGCTCCGCTGGACAGGCCGCCATTGGAAACTGACCCTGGCAACGTTTAACGCTAGAACCCTAGCTAGTGAAGCTAGTTTAGCAGTGCTGTTACATGGCCGGTCTCGAGGGAGAGCGCGCTTCTCTTCTCTTACGGCCTCACCAATGGGGTCTGTTTCCACCGCCCGTCGCGCCTCGGTGGAGTCGCCACCGCCCCACTGCTGCTAAAGCCCATCTGCTATCACCGTTCACGCGCAAGGGAAACGCGCGCTCACCCTTCGCTCCGCCCGCCTCAGTTGCAACCGGCAGGTTCTGACAATTCATCCCTTAAGGTTTATACAAAGGCCGTAATCAGCATCGAACATTTATCGTGTACGAGCAATAAAATACACTCAACAATCCGCTCACGCGCGTGCTCCTTCGTCAGTGCGGCCGTGCACGGTCGAATGATGCTTCGGGTACACTTCAACATTTTTTACCCCTAGGTTTTGTGCAAAAATAAATGTACCAGGCTATGCAATGTGCTTTTGAATGTTTTAAGCAAGTGTAGCGAGACCTGACCTGAGTGCATGGGGAACTGTTGGGTGGAGATTCTGTCAACCGCTACCGTTTTCGTTTAGATGAGAAGAGGCACCGGTAAAAATTCATGGCGCGTCTCAGATTCAGAGTTAAGAACAAAAATTTACTCATATAGTAAAAATTTCACTTGTCTAGTGGAGTAGGCTGTTCTAGCTTCGTTCAAAACAAATCAGTCGATTGAAAGACAGAATATGTATATGTAGTCTCGCGACTGACGCACGTACGTGTATACAAGACGTAGCCAGTTTAATACATAGATAAACAACAACTTTTGATCAAGGAAATGGGCATGAGCAGTTATGTCTAATTGAAAAGAGCTGCAAACAATAAAACAATTGTCCTTCAAAGTTATACACATTCGCCAATTCATCAAAACGTGACCTGCGGCTAGAAAGTTCAGTCTCAATCTTCCTGGCCGGTTTCTTCATGTAGGGAGCTGGCCTGTAATACCTGTTTGTCGCTTTCTTGTCATAATGGACAAGAAGGATTCTGATATTTTTTTCAGATATAAAAGAAGCGCACCTTATAGGCTGTTATTAATTCCTCCAGGGCAACTCAGCAATGGCTAATTCTCAATTGCGCTGCTCGATATGTTGCAAAATCTTTGAACACGTATTATATTCGGCATTAATGCAGCACCTCTCTTCCATTGAGATTTTAAACCCTCGCCAGCATGGATTTAGAAAAGGTTTTTCATGCACTACTCAATTGATAGAATTTTACCACGATATAGCGTCAGTGATTGATGGGGAGGGCAGCTGGACTGTTTGTTTTTAGATTTTCAGGAGGCCTTCGATAGGGTCTCCCACTCGGTCCTAATACAAAAACTAGACAATCCTAATATTTATTACACTATTACTGCATGGATCTCAAATTATTTAACTTCACGGAAACAGAAGGTAGTGTTAAATGGCACCAGTTCTAGTTTGGTCTCTGTTACATCTAGTGTCCCCCAGGGTTCTGTTCTGGGTCCGCTGCTTTTTCTTGTTTTTATAAATGATATCTCAAATGGAACAATCTCTAACATGCGACTGTATACAGATGACTGTGTTTTGTATTCTGTTGTGACAAATGAAATGGGTTCCACACAGCTCCAGGACGATATTTTCCGAATAGAACAATGGTGTCGGGAAAATTCTCTGTTCTTGAACAGCAAGAAGTCTGTTCACGTTGGTTTCACAAAGAAACGCAACAAACTTTTTAATACATATTTCTTGGATAATCAAATAATAAAAAATGAAGCGAGTTACAAATATCTGGGTGTCACGGTTTCTGAACATGGGACGTGGGCTTCGCATATACATAATACAGCCAGTAAGGCGGGAAGGGCCCTCTAAGCTTTTTGCAACGGAATTTAATGAATCTGTCTGTCGAAGTAAAACAGGCTGCGTATCAGACTTATGTGCGGCCGATATTAGAGTATGCCGGTCTTGTGTGGGACCCGTTCCATCGTGTGCATGTTGACGCCATTGAGCGTACACAGTCTGTTGCTGCTCGGTTTGTTATGGGGAAGTATGATCGATTTCTCAGCGCTACCAATATGAAACGTGAACTGTGCTGGTACCCTTTAAATGAACGGCGAAAACATTTGCGACTTAAATTGTTCTTCAGCATTTTTCACAATCAAACCGGAATTACTGTTTCAAATTATTTACAGCAACCACATTATGTTTCTTCTCGAGATGACCATAAATTGAAGCTTCGAGCATACCAATGCCGTACTGATTTGTTTAACTATTCATTTTTGCCGCGTACCCTAAATGATTGGAACGCATTGCCGGATGATGTAGTTTGCCGCAAAACTGTGGATTTGTTTTATGATGTTTTGTGCCCCCGCTGTAATGCCCTAGTGGCGCGGGCATTGTATGAATAAAGAATAAAGAATAGGATTTCAGGTACTTCGAGAGCAATTGTGCGTGGTTGATGCACGAAACCTAATAAAATTAGGTTTCTGATAATGCAGTCCACTAGAATTCTTGTCCTCGTAGAAGAGTGTAAATGGGTCTGCTTCTTTCCCTAGTTTCAAGAGAGATAGCGCAGCGTCACACCCGAGGTCACTGATTAACTTATCAATGTATCCATCGACGTAAGCTAAACCGGAATATGTGACAGTAATGGGATGACAGGAGATGCCACCACAATTCCTTCATTTCCTCGGTTACTGATTGTGGCCGAGGAGAAATGATTTCTTCGGCATCGACGAAAAGTGCCTTGATTTTGCTCCAAGATGAAACGTCCGTCTTTACAATGTGGTCAAGTGCCGCTGTTACAGCCCTTGCATCTAGCATGTCGTTCTCTCCGCTGTGGTTTCTACGTGGTCATAGGCCACCAACCACCGCGGGTTCGAGCATCGCGCGAGCCGAAGCCCCGATCAGCCGTCACCACGCGCACACTGAAACACTGCAGCGCGCACTCAACCTCCACAGGAAGGAGAGCACTGCGCTGCAAGGACACAAACCTCCAAGTTCACAAAGGAGACGTTTATTGAAACGCCATCCTCCAGCGGCACACACACACACACACATACACATATATACAAAACGCACATACACACACATACTCAGCCACCGTGTCAAGGGAGCGCGCGAGGAGCAAGGCTCCCCTACGCGCACGAAGTGACACGGAGTGCGCGCCGCAAGCACGCAAGGGCGTGCTGTGATCTCTCTCGCAGTGACCAGAGGGTTCCCTTGAGAGAGAGTGGGCAACCACCGCAAGGTACGCCTGTCGCGGATCGTTGGATCACAATCAACAGGCTCGAGCTTCGCTCTCAGGTACGACCCGGAGCAGACGAACTCGAGTACACACTGGTCTGAGCGGACAAAGGCCGGCATACAAGAACAGTTGCGTACGCACCTTGCGATGTCTCAGAGGGGTCTCTCCTTGGGCCCCGCTCGGACGGTCGCGCGAGCGCGGCCGTCGAAGCGGTGCCGTGTTCCCGCCAAAAGGCGCCAATGAGAACAGCCACTTGGACGCCAGGGCGGAGCTGTGGCCCGAACGACAGTGACAAGTCGTCCGAGCCCCTCTCCGCCGCCTCAGGCGGGAGAAAGGGAACGAGGAGAACAACTGGGAAGCGGGCGGCGGCCGCGCAAAGGGCAGCCGCAGCAAGCCGGAATCCCACATCCTCCTCTCCTTAATTGCCCTCCTACCCATCAGCGAAAGCACCCGGCAGGTCCCCAGCATGAAGAAAAGAATGCTATCCTCAGGCAACAAGTCAACTACGCTTCAGCTCCAGCCAAAAAGATCTCGAAAAGACAGACACTCAGGAAAGAGAATCACTAGCACAAAAAAAAGAAACAAAAAAGAACAAGATGACATGAAGAATTCTGTACAAAATGTCACTGAGTTCCGCAGGCGAAGTAAACACAACTATGTACAGAACAACTATGTACAAGCACAACTATGTACAGAAGTTCCAAAGTTCGTCGGTGCACCTCAGGGAGCCTGCGGTGACTCACCGCTCGTTGACTTCTGGGTGGCCAAAGTTCATCGTTGGCTGCAAACGATCCCCGTCAGTGGGGGTGCAGGTTTTGAGTGCAGGAACAGCGAACCCGCCGAAGGGGCCCCAGGAGGGGAAAATCCGTGACTCTGTGGCGATCCAAGGCGCACATGGGAAGACCGCGCGGGGCTTCCTTTCCACCGCGTTCCGCACACACCGGTAAACACACATGGCGCGACGCCGTCGCCTCCACGCCCAGGCACAGCCACTCACACACCAAAGGGTGATGCCGACCTTCCGCGGCGAACCCGTCCCTAGCACCTTCGCAACCGCGGCGGCCTTGGGTGAAAGGGGCATCGTCCATGCTTCCCGTCCCCAAACGGCCCCAACTTCCTTTCCACACACAGCGGAAAGACCGCGCGTCGGGGCTGCCTAATGAGCAACCCTCGCAATTTCAAGATGAAAGAGGAGAGAAGACGCGCTGTACAAAAGAAGGCACTCACTGTACAATATTTACAAGATAGGAAGCAATAACAAAAACAGAAGAAAGCGAAAAATGTGAAGAGACATAAAAACAAAATAAAATACAAAGGCTGGAACTGAGCGAGCTAGAAAAGGGAGAGACCAACCTTGCTTCCAGGTAGGGTTCGACGAGTAAGCTCGCTCGGTCGGTGAGGCGGTATGCCTTCGGTTGCGGAAAAGGCCCGCCGTCCGGCATCAATCACACAGGTGAACGTCGCCTCACCTTGTATCGGTGCGGGGCACGGCTGCGTTCCACCGCATCGGGTGTGCCTTGGCGCTTGCCTGTGGTGACAATGGGCACCAGCGCAAGCTCTTCAGACCGTTACGCACAGGCCTTCAGGTCTGCAATGTAGGCACGGCTGGCATTTCCCACAGGGGGATTCTCCAGCAATGAGCCCCTGCTTGTTACTGAGGAAATGCCCCATGAAATCGCAGGTGGCCATCTGCCACGGACGCACACTGTCAGTTGGTGTCGTCATGCCCGGTGGCTTGCCACCCCTTGACTTCTCCATTTGACAGACATGGCAGGAACGGCAACAGCGGAAAATGTCGCGCTTCATGCCGGGCTGCAGTCACCGATTGACTCGGTTTCTTGAAACCTTGGAGCCACTCAGATCACCAGCCAATGGTTTGTCATGAGAGAAAACGCAACAGAGCGCCGCTCAGACATTGAGGAATAGCCACTCAAACGGTTCATGGACTCATCATCCGTGGCTATGTATTTCAGCGCGAGCCCGTCACGGCCTAGCAAATATGAATCCCCGAGGCACGCCGCGACACACGCTGGCTCGTGCCCCCCTGCGCCCGCTGCAAAACAAGCAGCGTATCGGCGCTTCGTCTCCCAGAGACCGTCGCTGACATCGCGACAAAATGGGTGATTCTGCTGGACCGTCGTAGCTCTTCATGGCTGAAAACGATTCCAGTCATCCCAAAGGACAGACTGGTTTCGTCCCCCCGCACGTTTGCAGCAAAACTTCCGCTGGCATCGGCGTCTCAGATGTGCTCACAAAGAGCTTTCACCCTCGCCTGCTTTGCGAAGCGCTGCTTACCCGGATAGCGGAATGGGAAACCCGTCTGCGGGCGTCCCCTAGGTGCCGATCTGCGGCTCGTCCGCTGTTTCGCCCCCTTCACCTGCCGGCGTAAAGACGCCGCCGCCGGCGAGTGGGGCACGGGATAGCGCGTCAGCTACCACGTTCGTTCTCCCCTGTAGATACTGCACCGACGAAAGGTCGAAAGGCTGTACCAAGAGAGAATGGCGCGCCAACCGGCTCGCAAGTTCATGGAGCCGCATCAGCCAACTGAGCGCACTGTCGGTGCGGTTTCCAGAGGGAGCCCGGCCGACGCCTCGCCGTTCCCCGAACAGAAATGTCTGCAAGCGGGGAACGGTAGCTGTTGTGCGGAGATGCCGGCAGCGCCGGCGTCGCGCACATTGCTTCCGCAACGGCGTAAAGCTGAAACAGCGGAGGCATATGGTCAACGGTCGCACCGCAGGGTGATCCGAAGAACCATGTAGCGTGTTTCAGTGCCTTTGCCGAGTGCCGCGCAGGGGCGGCAGGCATGGCGCATGAGCTTGATCGTCAAGGCGACCGGCTCGGCCGATGTGCTGTCCAACGACTCATGGAGCCAGGGACAATTCACGTTGGGCACCAGTTGTGGTTTCTACGTGGTCATAGGCCACCAACCACCGCGGGTTCGAGCATCGCGCGAGCCGAAGCCCCGATCAGCCGTCACCACGCGCACACTGAAAAACTGCAGCGCACACTCGACGTCCACAGGGAGGACAGCACTGCGCTGCAAGGACACAAACCTCCAAGTTCACAAAGGAGACGTTTGTTGAAACGCCATCCTCCAGCGGCACACACACACACACATATATATATATACAAAACGCACATACACACACATACTCAGTCACATTGTCAAGGGAGCGCGCGAGGAGCAAGGCTCCCCTACGCGCACGAAGTGACACGGAGTGCGTGCCGCAAGCACGCAAGGGCGTGTTGTGATCTCTCTCTCGCAGTGACCAGAGGGTTCCTTTGAGAGAGAGTGGGCAACCACCGCAAGGTACGCCTGTCGCGGATCGTTGGATCACGATCGACAGGCTCGAGCTTCGCTCTCAGGTACGACTCGGAGCAGACGAACTCGAGTACACACTGGTCTGCGCGGACAAAGGCCGGCATACAAGAACAGTTGCGTACGCACCTTGCGATGTCTCAGAGGGGTCTCTCCTTGGGCCCAGCTCGGACGGTCGCGCGAGCGCGGCCGTCGAAGCGGTGCCGTGTTCCCGCCAAAAGGCGCCAATGGGAACAGCCACTGGGACGCCAGGGCGGAGCTGTGGCCCGAACGACAGTGACAATTCGTCCGAGCCCCTCTCCGCCGCCTCAGGCGGGAGAAAGGGAACGAGGAGAACAACTGGGAAGCGGGCGGCGGCCGCAGCAAGCCCGAATCCCACACCGCACATTAGCCTTACTTTCCCTAAGAGAGCCTCAATGGGGTCACTATTGAATTTCCTGGTGAGGACGGAGCCGACACCTGTCCCCAAGAAGTATTCTACTACTTGTACAGTAGACTCGTGATGAATAGCACTTCTTAAAATGTTTTTTCAGTGAAAGTTTCCTTCTTTACGCGTTAGAAGTTTCTTGGATGCTTTCGATATATCAAGGGAACTCGTTTGTCAGCCACTGCAATCGAGTATCACCAGCTGCGTCATTTATTAGCCTCTTTTTACCGCTTCGAGCACAATTGGTGTCATGAATATCGAACCATTTCTTTATTGTTTCGTTATTCTTTATCAAACCCTTTCTTTATTAACAGCCCATTCATTCATGCAAGTTGCTCGAACATGTTATTTTCAAACATATCATTGAGTTCTTGAAACCCACAACATCCTAAACATTTACCAGCATGGTTTCCTTGAAGGCCTGAGAATTTCTACCCAACTAATTGAATTTGCGCACCCATACAAAAATTTCCTATGGTCAGGTATAGAAAATCCTTTGTATGGTCGGCTATAGAAATTTGGCCCAAATATCTATAGCCGCTTCTATGGCTGTCTTTAGGTTTTTCTATAGTCTGTTCTATAGAAGTGTTTAACCTGTTCTATGGACTTATGGCTCCCTATTTACTGCAGTATTTAGCATTTTTTATGGTCAGCTATAGAAAATCCTTTGTATGGTCAGCTATAGATATTTGGCCCAAAAAGCTATAGCCGTTCCTATGGTAGTCCTTAGGTTTTTCTATAATCGATTCCATAGAAGTCTTTAGCCTATTCTATAGACTTATGGCTCCCTATGTACTGCAGTCTTTAGCATTTTCTATGGTCGCATACAAACGTTTATGGCACTATAAAAAATCCCTTGTACCGTCGGCTATAGATATTTGGCCCAAAAAGCTATAGCCTCCTATAGAAGTCCATAACCTCTGGACTGATTCTGGTGTCCTAATGTAAGTCAAATCAAATCAAATCAAATCAGTTTATTCAAACATCCTATGATGCTTAGGGGCACGGACAAAAAGCCCTCGATGAGCTTGACGAGGTCCGTGCCCCCTACAAGGCATACAGTGGACAGCGTTTGATGCGTCAATAGCAGAAATACACTAGCAGGACGCAGCTGCTCATAAACAGAAAATCATAAAGAAGGATACAAATATGATACGAATAACAATGACAAATTTTTAGGTTATGGAACATGACAGAACATCATCAGCCTGAGTGTACCCACTGCAGGGCGAAGGCCTCTCCCTAATTTCTCCACTTAACCCGGTTCTGTGCTAGCTGCATCCACTTGACCCCTGCGAACTTCTTAATCTCATCCGCCCACATAACTTTCTGCCGCCCCCTGCTACGCTTTTCTTCCCTTGGAATCCAGTTTGTTACCCTAAGCGACCATCGGTTATCCTCTCTTCGCACTACATGTCCTGCCCATGTCCATTTATTCTTCTTAATTTCCCCTAGAATGTCGGTAACCTGAGTTATTTCTCTGACCCACTCTGCACGCTTCCTATCTCTTAATGTTACCCCTACCATTTTTCGTTCCATAGCCCTCTGGGTTGTCCTCAACTTAAGCAGAACTCTTTTGGTTAGCCTTTACGTTTCAGCGCCATAGGTGAGTACAGGCAAGATGCAACTGTTGTATACTTTCCTCTTGAGCGATACCGGTAAGCTGCTAGACATAATCTGCGAGTGCTTGCCAAATGCGCTCCATCCCAATCTTATTTTTCTTGTTATTTCCTTTTCATGGTCCGGATCTACGGTTACTACCTGTCCTAAATAGACGTATTCGCCTACTACTTCCAGTACTTCGCTACCTGATGTAAACTGCTGTTCCTTCCCGAGGCTGTTGAACATTACCTTAGTCTTCTGCATATTGATTTTCAAGCCTACCTTTCTACTTTTCCTGTCTAGGTCATCAATCATTATTTGTAGTTCATCTCCCGAGTTGCTTAGCAAGGCAATGTCATCAGCAAATCGTAGATTACTGATTACTCCATCTACCCTTATCCCTAACTGCTCCCATTCCAAGTCTCTGAATACTTCCTCTAAGCAAGCTGTGAATAATACTGGGAAGATTGTGTCTCCTTGCCTAACACCTTTCTTTATGGGAATTTTTTTACTTTCTTTATGCAGAACTATGGTTGCTGTGCAGCCACTGTATATATCTTCAAGCACTTTCACGTACGGCTCGTCTACCCCCCGATTTCGCAATGCCTGCATCACCGCCGAGGTTTTAACTGAGTCAAATGCTTTTTCGTAATCAATGAATGCTATGTATAAGGGCTGGTTATATTCCGAGCATTTTTCTGTCACCTGATTGATGGTATGGATATGATCGATAGTAGAGTACCGTTTCCGAAACCCTGCTTGATTATTTGCTTGATTGAAGTCTAAGTTCGTCCTAATTCTATTAGCGATTACCTTAGTAAATACCTTATACGTAACAGACAGTAAGCTGATTGGTCTGTATTTTTTAAGGTCCTTAGAGTCCCCTTTCTTATGAATGAAGATAATGTTTGCATTCTTTCATGGTTCCGGTGCCGTCGATGACACCAGGCACTGCGTAGACAGGGTGGCCAGTTTTTCTAACACGATATCCCCCCCGTCCTTCAGCAAATCCGTAGTTATCTGATCCTCTCCAGCTGATTTCCCCCTTTTCATAGTTTCTAATGCTTTCTTGACCTCGTCCTTCGTCACTGGTGGAGCATCTGAATGTTTTTCCCTACCGCCAATCTCATTACGGTCCTGACTACTTTCGCTACTGTAGAGATTTGTATAGAACTCCTTGGCTACTTTGACTATCTTATCCATATTCGTGATGACGTTGCCCGCCTTGTCCCTTATCGCATACATCTGGTTTTTGCCTATGCCCAATTTCTTCTTAACCGCTTTAAGGCTTCCCCCGTCCTTTACAGCATGCTCAATTTTCTCCATGTTATACTTCCTTATATCGGCCACCTTGCGCTTATTGATTAGCTTTGATATCTCGGCCAATTCGATCCGGTCTGTTGTATGGGAAGCTTTCATTCTCTTGCGTTTTTTAATCAAATCTTTCGTCTCCTTAGACAGCTTACCGGCATCCTCTCTAACTGTCCCACCGCCTACTTCTACCGCGCACTCAGTAATGATATCTCTGAAGTTATTGTTCCTTACTTCTAGGGTAATGTCGCCATCCTCGGTTAGAGCTGAATACCTATTCTGTAGCGAGATCCTGAACTCTTCTGCCCTCCCCCTCACCGCTAATTCGTTGATGGGTTTCTTTCTTACTAATCTGTAGCGTTCCTTCTTCAGATTTAGGCTAATTCGGGACTTCACCATCCTGTGGTCACTGCATCGCACTTTCCCGATTACCTCTACATCTTGCATAATGGCGGGGGTTGAACACATTATGAAGTCGATTTCATTTTTAGCCACCCCGTTCGGACTTTTCCATGTCCATTTCCGGTTCTTCCGTTTGCTGAAGAAGGTATTCATGATTCGTAAGTTATTGCGCTCTGCAAACTCAACTAGTAACTCCCCCCTGCTATTCCTAGAACCAATGCCATAGTCACCTACTGCCTTGTCTCCTGCCTGCTTTTTCCCTACCTTGGCGTTGAAGTCGCCCATTAGTACAGTATACTGCGTCTTTACTTTTCGCATTGCTGATTCTACATC
The DNA here is from genome assembly GCF_055883805.1 of Amblyomma maculatum. Lineage (NCBI taxonomy): Eukaryota > Metazoa > Arthropoda > Arachnida > Ixodida > Ixodidae > Amblyomma > Amblyomma maculatum. The sequence goes on from NC_139349.1 coordinate 185,692,415, forward strand.
TTCGTAGAAGCTTTCAACTGCCTGGTCATCATAACTACATGTAGGTGCATAGGCCTGTACAACCTTCAGTTTATACCGCTTATTAAGGCCTAATTACGATGCCTGCAACCCTCTCATTAATACTATAGAGTTCATCTATATTACCCGCTATACACTTAGTGACACTGCAACCTACTCCTAGTTCTCGCCTGTCTGGTAAACCTCGATAACACAGTACATGCCCATCCTTCAGTACAGTATATGCCTCATTCGGCATCATAACCTCACTAAGCCATGTGACATCCCATTTTATACCTTCTAGTTCCTGTAATAGCACTGCTAAACTAGCTTCACTAGCTAGGGTTCTAGCATTAAACGCTGCCAGGGTCAGTTTCCAATGGCGGCCTGTCCAGCGGAGCCAGGCTTTCTTAGCACCCTCTGCTGCGTCACAGGTCTGACCGCCGCCGTGGTCAGTTGTTCCGCAGCCGCTGGTGACTGAGGGCCAGGGTTTTGTGGAGCTTATCATGAGAGGTTGCGGCCAATTACTGCACCAGGGTGGCCAACTCCTGTTCTGCTGAGGGAGTGCGTTGCCGGAGGTGTTCGCCGACATCAGGTCGCACCCCAAACCTGTTTATGCAATTCCATCGACACGCGGATTTTTTTTTTCTTTTTTTTTTATCCGGTGGAGAATTGCGCGGCACCGGGATTTGAACCCCGGTCCTCTTGCATCCGAGGCGGATGTTCTACCGCTACGCCACCGCTGCACCTCACATGACAGATATGATGAACGAAAATTGCATAGCACTGGAAAACACAGCTGAATGAGTACATATGACATGGTCAAACAAAGAAAACTAACAATATTACTATATGTATTTGTGCAAAAAAATAATATGCAAATCCTTGAATGTTTTGTCAGTGACGTCTATGCCATCTTCACCGGAAAGCTCGTTAAGGAGGGATGGCAAGCAAAACTTCAACATTTGTTTCCCGTAATTTGTACGGCAAACGTAGAGCCTGGCTAGTTCAGCTAATGAATTATTGTGTTTGATTTTTTCCGATTTGTAATAGCGGATCAGTCTGTAGGGGTGTAGACACTGCATACGGATAATGTTAAACGTTTTGAACAATTCGGCTGTGTGTGAATAAGAAGGCACTTTACCAATTATGCGAATTGCAGTTTTCTGTACAAGCGAAAGTTTAATTATATTTCCGAGTAGTTGCCCAGACAAGCGTGCCGTAATTCATGACTGAGGAAAACAGGGAATTGTATAGCAATATATTAATAATAATGGGAGACAGTGAACAGTGGCGGCGTAAAAAGCCAGTTGTGCGCGATAGTTTCCTCACAAGGTAGATAACGTGGTCGTCCCATGACATATTCTCAGAGAAAATTATTCCTAAAGTTTTAAATTGCGAAACTACTTCAATGGGAGTGTTATTGATCACAAGGGATGGAAGATGGAAAACCTTATGACGTGAATGGAAGATAACTGCTTTGGTCTTATCAACGTTAATTTTCAGTAAGTTTTCAGTTGCCCAAGTGTTTATCAGCGCCAATGCCCTGTTTGCTATTTCGGCTAAAGTGAAGCTTGATTGTCCGGAGAAAAACACGCTTGTATCATCGGCGTATATAATATAGTCAGCAGACTTATCAATCATAACAATACCATTGACGTATATTAAAAACAGGAATGGCCCTAAAATACTCCCCTGAGGAACGCCTGAAGCTACTGATTTCAGGGCTGAGCGATATCTGTTAATATCAACGAACTGTGTACGGTGTTGTAAATAAGACGATAACAAAGACAGGACTTTACCGCGAAAGCCATAGTGTTCCAACTTTTGAAGGAGGATTCGGTGGTTGATAAGGTCGAAGGCTTTCGTGAAGTCTAAAAAAATGCCAAACACAATGTTTTTATTTTCAAAATTTTGTAATATCAGCTCCTTTTGAGCAAGTAGAGCTAACTCGGTTGATTTGTTTTTTTTTGGAAACCATACTGTGCCGGAGTTATTATATTATGCTTGTCGGAAAAGGCCTTTAAGCGCTGAAGAATAATTTTTTCGAATCCTTTGACAAGACAGGAAGAATAGAAATTGGACGATAATTTGATAGATTATCTCTGTTGCTTTTTTTATAGATTACGGTAACTCTGGCAGATTGCATATTGCGCGGGAACACACCTGATGATAGGCAAATATTAAATACATGCGTCAGATAGGGTGCGATTACGTCAATGGCGTACTTGATTGGTGTAATTTGAAGGCCAAGTGCATCTTCCGATTTGCTGTTGCTGAGTGACACAAACGCTGCAATAACTTCATCCTTAGTGACTGGTTTTAAGAACATAGTGTGACCATTGCTTGGCTCCATGTTACATAAATTATTATTCATATTTCTATTTTGTGCCGAAGCCACGGAAAGGAAATAATCGTTAAATGCATTGGCTAGCTCAGCCCCACATAATTCTGTGTTATCTATCGTTATCTTTGAAACTGTTTCGGGAGACTGCCCAGTTAGAAAATTGAGGACCTTCCACACATCCCCCGATCGCCCAGTAGATGCATTGAAAAGATTCGTGTGGTAACGCTTTTGGCTGCACGTAACTCTTTGTTAACGAAGTTTCGGCATTCTTTATATTTGTTCAATGTTTCAAGGTCTCTAGCATGCAGAAACGTAGCGAACAGTTTGTCACGTTTTTTTAATAATCTTAACTATATCGGTTGTGACCCATGGCCTACGAGCTTTTTTAGGCCGCTTTAACATAACTAGTGGAAACGAGCCGTAGTAGACATCGATAATTTTTTTCATTAATTTATTGTATGCGTCTTCGGGGTCAGTCGACGCAAGCACGCCAGCCCAAATTAAGCCAACTAAACGGTCGCGAAATGACGATAGCTTTTCTGGGTTTATAGCACGGTAATAGATAGGTTGTCTGAAGTGTTTGTTGACAGTATGCTCAATGGACATAAAGATCGGAAGATGATCACTTAGCGCGTAATTAATAACACCACATTTCAGACGGGTTATTTCGAAATTTGTGATGAACAGGTCTAATAGAGTCTGAGAAGTAAGTGTTATTCTTGTGGGTGACTCTATAACATTCCAGCATAGGTAGCAGTTCAACAGTGTTTCCAAACTTTGCTTGACACTGTTATCAGCAAGCCAATTTATGTTGAAGTCTCCACCTATTATTACGTGGTATTTGTTCTTGTTAACAAACTCCAAAATAGAATCCAAGAAAGAAAAAAACTGGCATGTGTCTCCAGAGGGTGGACGATAACGGACGCAGAAAATGTTTGAGTTTGATCTTAGCACTAGCGTTTCGTAATCTGGTGTGACAGTGCAGAAGTCTGGAAGCAGTTTACAGTTAATGTTATTTGAAGTTAGAGCACAAACACCGCCTCCTCGTTGGTCAGTACGATTCATGAAATATGATCGGTATTCGGGCATTCGGAACACATCATGCTCAGTGTTGAACCAAGTTTCAGAAAACATTATTACATCAAATTGTACTCCAATTTCGCGAAAGAAACATTCTAGATCAGCATATTTGTTTCTGCCAGATTGCAAATTGAAGTGAATGCAGTTAAAACTTGCCCGAGAACTGTTGTTGGCATACATGCTCAGTTCTGATATATCTAGGTAATTTACCTCGTTGAAAGCCATGACGAAAAAAACACAAGAAAGAAGGAATACAGTGAAGAAATCGATCGGGCGTAAGGCGATTTTTTGCAGTAAAGCGTACTTTGATCGACGCATTCACCGATAGCTACTACCCAAAATTTAAGCAACTGGGCGGCCGGTAAGCACGCGCATGTTATAACACTTATCAGTTTATGCCAAGACACAGCAAAGGGGCATGCACTTTCGGTATCAGTTGCAGTGACAGTCTGCCAAAATACATTTTCAAAGAGAGTGATCTTTCCCAGCTTGAAACTAAATGTTTGGTCTTCAGCAGCACTTTTCATAATTTTAGGGCTGTTTTTTTGTTTTGAACACTGGCGACGATCCATTATTCCCAAGCAGTTAGCATAAGAAATGGCAAACTGTGTGCCTCTACTGGATCTTGTTAAGGTCACTCTCATTCTTAATGATTATTGTTTGCGAGCCATCCAACTGCTTTGCATATATCTTCCCCCTCTGTTCCAGACGTGCTTCCACCCAGTAGCCTTTTTTTTTGGCAGCAATCAAGCTCAGAAGGCGGCGGAGGACGGGACAGAGGTGATCATTTAAGAAGACCGATGACGTTAATGTATTTCCAAAGTCTTAGTTGTTCAATCGCAGTTTCCTTGCCTTTTCGATCAGGGCATCTCTTTTCTGACATTTACAGAACTGCACAATGATATTATTGGGCTTGGATTTCGAGGGAACGCGGTGACACGCCTCAATGTCCTCTGCAGCAACCGGCACACCGGTGAGCTTTCCCAGCTGGCAAACAATGTCAGTAACATTTTCATCGGGGCTTTCTTCAATTCCTTTGATCTCAATGTTTTTGTTGCGGGAATATTGCTCCGAGAGGAGTAGGCGGGACTCAGTGTCTGCGAGGCGGTTTTGAGTGGCCTGTAGTTCAGCATGCAATGTACTGTTTTCTTCCTTTAAGGCGTCATTATCGGCCTTCATAGCGGCATAGTTTCTCTTCATTTCTTCAAAGATGCCGTTCATGAACTCTAAGCTACGAGCATTTTCAAAGAGCTCAGTTGGAAGCGTTCTAATTTACGCACGCGAGTCCCGCTCTACTGCCTCCCGTGCAGCTTTAATTTCAAGACGGAGTTCGTCACGCAAGTCATTTATCTTCTGAGACACTGCCTCTTTAGCCATGACCTCTTTAGCGCAAACAGTAGTTCCAAAACACAGGCAACACACGAGTTCTGGGCAGCAGTGACAGCAGGCAGAACGTACAAGCGTTTTGTACTAGCAGAACAGAAAAAGTTATGAACCAACCTGTAAACGTAAAAGAGAAGAATTCAGGCCATGCACAGGTGCGCTGCCACTGCTGCCAAGAAACCGTGGCGCGTCCCGCCGGTCCTTTTAACTTGTCTCCTGTCGCTGGTAGCGCCACATAGGATGCGCAGAAGCCCAGTCCTCTACACGCAGGGCGCACCGCTTTGGTAGGCTCCGGCCTCTGTACTTGTAACCTTGCAATGCGGCGAGAAACTGTTAACGCAAAAGATAAGGAGTCAGGCCATGCACAGGTGCGCTGCCACTGCTGCCAAGTATTGCAGTCTTTAGCATTTTCTATGGTCAGCTACAGAATATTCGCGCGCGTGTGTGTATGTGCGTGCGTGTGTTTGTTCATGCGCAAGTGTGTATGTGCATGTGTGTCATGCTCTATATCTTCGGACGTTCATTTTGATCTCTGTACCGCCGCCGCTGCTGCCACAGTGTTTTGTTTTCTGTGCTTATTCGTGCACTGTGTCTCAACATGTCTGAGATATGCCCATCTTGTGAAGAAGCTGTACCGCCTGGTGACCGAGTCCTGCTGCGTGCCGAATGTAAGTGCAGCTATCATCTTGGTAATTGCTCAGGGTGGTCGGAGGCAACCTTCAAATCTAAAGGTGGAGCCGGTCGCAAAGCGTGGCTATGCGCGTCTTGTCGCAGTTCGAAGGCAAATACCGGGCGAAAAATGTCCGCTGCAAGTCTTGCAGATGTCGTTCAAAAGCTCTTTCGGGTTTGCCGTCCCAAGTCGACGAGGCATCTATCGAAATGACGTCAGCTAAATACGATGCCATCCTAGCAAAGCAGGACAAAGAGATAGGCAGCCTTACACAACGTGCTGGAGCAGACAAGCTGTGACAAAAATACCATTGAGCAACTGAAAATGTCATTAAATGAGCTAGAGCTATACAGTAGGAAGCACAACATTGAAGTTCACGGTGTTCCCGTTTCCCCAAATCAAGACTTGCTAAACGAACTCAATAGCATCGCTAAAGCAATCAAATTGCCAGATCTGCAACCGAGCGATATCGACAATATCCACAGGCTTCCTGCTAAGGTGGGAAAAATTCCCACAATTCTGGTGCGGTTCTCTAAACAAGCGCTTCGTGACAAATGGCTCGAAGGATGAAAAGCTTTGAGAGCTGCGGAGGCATCTGTTTCCATATCCGAAAACCTGACTAGGTACAACAGAAACCTTTTGCAGCTAAGTCGAGACTGGGCAGCAGCAAATGGTTATCGTTTCACGTGGCATGCTGGCGGTCGTGTATTTGTCAGAAAAGAGGAAGGGGAGAGCGCAGTTGTCATCCGTAGCCCAGATGATATCTCAAACTGGAAAATGCATGATGCAATCTTCGTTTTGACATTTGTCTAGTTATTGTCTGTTTTCTTTTCAATATCTGTTTTTCTGTCAAGCCCAGTCTGTACATCGGACCTCGCTTCTTTCTGCGGAAATTCCCAGCAATCTTTAAATATTGTTCATTTTAATCTTCGCTCAGGAAGAGGCAAGCAAGATGACATTGAATTTTTTCTTGCTGAAGTGAAGTTGCCAATTCATGTTCTTATGTTTTCGGAAACTTGGTTTTGTAACGAAGACGATGCCTTCAGCATACCAGCGTTTAAGAGCTACTGCTTGAATCGCCAGGTTAAACGAGGTGGTGGCGTATCCATGTTGGTTAAAAATTACATAGAATGTGAACTTCTTGACGAATTTTGTGTAGTTAGCGCCCATTACGAGATACTTACGCTCAGAGTCCGCTCATACCTGTTTGCTGTGTGTTACCGCCTTCCTTCCGGCAATACGAGTGTTTTCTTTTCTTTTTTAGATTCTGTTCTTGAATTTGCGAATCAGCACAAGTTGAATATTGTCCTTGGAGGCGACCTGAATACAAATCTCTTTTCAGAGAGTACTGCGACGCGGGAATTAGATACACTGTTAAATGTTCACTGCTGTATGAATACTATAAATGCCCCAACCAGAGTAACGGAAGAAACAGAAACATGTTTTCATTACAAATAACCAAAATCACTTAACATCCGCCGTAATCAGTATGCCGATTAGCGATCACCTCCCTATATTTCTGTGTGTCAACCACGTACCTAATCTCAAAAGGAGCTTGAAACAATACGCTTATAGGGACATCAATTCGTTTACGCTTTATAACTTTCGTGAGCAGATAGTCGGTGCAGACTGGAGCGACGTTTTCAACGAAACCAATCCTGAAGCAGCGTACGATAAATTTATCACATTATTCAAACACATATATTCTACTTGTTTTCCCCGCAAAATACATAGTCGTACACGGCGAGCTCGTAAGCCTTGGATCAGCAGTACGCTACTTAACCGAATAAAAGAACGTGACAAATTGTACAGCCAATTTCTAAAAACGAAATGTCCTGATGCGTTGAAAGCTTTCAAATCTTTCAGAAACGTACTGACAAAAGAGCTTCGAGCTGCAAAAAAAACTGTATTCTGAGTTTTCGAGGAATAACCCGGAGGTGACTTGGAAGAAATTGAACTCTATCATAGGGCATATAACAGAACCAATTACCAAACTTATTCTGGATGGCATAGAGGTTGAGCGACATGAACTCGCTAACGCTTTTAATGATTTTTCATTTCTGTTGCCCAAACTTCGTCATCTTGCGAAGAGGTACCGCTCAACTATTCTCGCAATAACTCAACAATATTTTTGAATCCAGTTTCAGAGGGAGAGGTGGTGGCGGCTTTCAACAGTCTTAACAATAGCAAATCTGAGGATAGCACGGGTGTTCAGATAATACCAGTAAAATATGTTATTCTTGATATATCAAACTGCCTGACACATATTTTCAACTTATGTTTATCAAAAGGCTTGTTTCCACCTACCATGCAGTCGGCGAGGGTCACAGTATTATACAAAAAAGGCAATAAAAACGACCTTTCCAACTATCGCCCAATATCTATCCTGCCTACCTTCTCAAAAGGATTTGAAAAGGTAATTCTTGCTCGTCTTACGTCCTTTATTAATCACCATAATATTTTAAACTCCGCTCAATTCGGGTTTCGGAAAAACAGATCTACTGAGCTTGCTCTTCTCGCTCAAAATGAGTATATATTAACTAATTTTGAAGAAAAGAAACTCGTCTTGGGCATATTTTTAGATTTCTCGAAAGCTTTCGACAGCATCAACCACAAAACTTTACTCAATAAACTAGACAGGTATGGCATACGTGGCACAGCCTACTCTTTAATATCTTCCTACATAGCCAATAGGACACAATATGTTGAAATAAACGGTTTCTCCTCTACAATCAAGCCAGTCATCTCGGGAGTTCCACAAGGCAGTCGTTTAGGCCCCCTTCTTTTTATTCTCTACATCAATGATCTTGTTTCCATAGATTCATCTGCAAAACACATTATATACGCTGATGATACAAGTCTGTTTTTCTCTGGCCACTCAGGCATAGAGCTATCCAGTCGGGCTAACATAACCTTTGAAAAAATTGAAAACTGGGCGTGTCAAAACAGTTTAAAACTCAATGTCAGTAAACCAAAAGCCGTTCTCTTTCATCCCAGAAATAAAGCATTTGAGCTGCCTTCTCTTGTACTCAGTGGCACGAAAATAGAAATTGCTCACTCTGTGAAAACGTTGGGCGTGTACTTCTCAGAACACATGACATGGGACGTTCACATAGAATATTTAGTCAACAAATTATCACGCACAATAGGTTCTCTACGCCGACATTTTCGTGTATTTCCACTTACTATTAACATTATGCTTTATAATTCACTGTTTTCGTCTATTCTGAACTACTCCTTGCTAGTATGGGCAACAACAACAGCAGAAAACATTACAAAGTTACTACTCCTTCAAGAACGTGCAATAAGAAATATTACTAAAGCTTCTTACCTCGAACATTCAGGACCAATATTTAAGCAGCTAAAAATAGTTAAAGTAACATCTTTGTATAACTACAGGCTTTTGCGATTATATAAACAAGGCATCAGTAAAAAGGACAGTACACTAACACTCATAGCAGCGCTTCAAGACAACATAAACACATACGACACCCGTAACCCGGAGCATTGGCATGTTACAGCGTGCCGCACAAACTATGGCAGCCAGATGCTTCGCTTCAGGCTTCCTACCATATTAAATCAATATTTTGCCAATAGTGGTCAAGATTTCTCACTTCCTCCCATTAAATTAATCCGCGAAATGTTTCTATAAATACATATATTTAAGTTAGGTGTTCTGTCTTGCGGCATTTCTGTTTTATCTTCATGTATTTTTCCTGATTTACCTAGTGCTTTTTTGTGGTCTAATTATTTCTCCATTGACTGTTTATTCACTGTGTGGGCGTGACTTTCTCTGCTGTGAAATTCCGTCATATCCAGGGGCAGCCGCCCCGTCAAGCTGCTCTTCGAAGCAGCTTTTTAGCGGCTGCTCCTTTCCTTTCCTTGTAGTAAAGGAAAAATAAAGTATTTTATTATTATTATTATTATTATTATTATTATAAATATATAACTGAAAATTGGCCATCAGTGACCATTACCGAAACCATCATGGGTCAAAGGTACTCACTGCAGGCGTAACTCCATGCGGCGACAGTGCTCCCACCAGGTATACCAAGATTGCGACGTAATCCTTTTGTCGTACAGCGTTGTAGTTCGTGACATACGGTTTCTCGTTGCACAGAGCACACAACTCTTAATCAAGATAGAGTACAAGTCGCTCGAGGGATTCGAGCCGACGATATATGTACATTCATATAAGGGTGTACGCCTACAGGTCTATAGCTTTTGGTATATACAATGTTCTATAGCCAGCTAAAACAGGTTATATGGCTTGCAGTCTGTAGCTTTAGATGCATTGACATTTTTATAGACGGCTAAAGATAACTGTATGGCTACTAGTCTATAGCTTCGAGAGCATGCCCTTTTCTATAGCCAGTTAAAGCAGCTTATATGACTTGCAGTCTGCAACTTTAGAGGCATTGACATTTCTACGGACAGCTAAAGATAACTGTATGACTTCAAGTCTATAGCTTCAGGAGCAAACACTTTTCTATAGCCAGCTAAAGCAGCTTATATGGCTATCAGTCTGTAGCTTTAAAGTCCTTTAAATTTCTATAGACAGCTAAAAGTAACTGAATGACTAATATTATATAGCTTTAGGAGCACACACTGTTCCATAGCCAGCTAAGCAGCTTATATGGCCTGTAGTCTGTAGCTTTAGAGACATTCACATTTCTATAGACAGATAAAGGTACCTAACTGTGTGACTAGTGGCCTATAGCTTCAGGAACATACACTTTTCTGTAGCTTTAGAGGCATTCAAATTTCTATAGACAGCTAAAGATATCTGTATTACTAATATTCTATAGCTTCTGGAACATAAACTTCTCTATAGCTTGCTAAAACTGATTCTAATGCTCGCAGTCTGTAGCTTTAGAGGCATTCAAATTTCTACTAACAGCTAAAGGTAACTGAATGACTAATAATTTATAGCTCCAGGAGCATAAACTTTTCTATAGCTTGCTAAAACTGATTCTATGGCTTGCCGTTTGTAGCTTTAGAGCCATTCAAATTTCTGTAGACAGCTAAAGATAGGTGTATGACTAATAGTCTATAGCTTCATGGACATATGGTTTTCTATAGTTAGCTAAAAAGATTTCGTATGGCCGAGAAGCTATAGACAAAGTGGTATCGAATTTTCTATAGCTGCCTATAGATATTTCAATGGCACTTTATAGCCGACTATAAAAGTCCATAGACAGACATAGCTAACCATAAACTTTTCCATTGAAGTACATAGACCATTTTTGTATGGGCACGACCTTTCTAAGTCATTATATCTAGGTAGACAGGTCGACAGCATTTTTGTTGATTTATCCAAAGCTTTCGACACTGTCCCACACCCTAAACTCCTACACAAACTTAACTCTGTTCTAAAATACCCTTCCCTGGTTGGTTGGACATCCAGTTTCCCTAATCAGCGTTCGCAGTCTGTACAATTTATCTCATCTATTTCCACTCCTGTTAGTGTTTCATCCGGCGTTCCGCACGGTTCCGTTTTAGGCCCGCTTCTTTTCTTATTATATATTAACGACCTTCTATGTAGTGTGTCTGTAAAAATTAATCTTTACGCTGATGACTGCGTCTTATATCACGACATTAATACACCACCTCCATACAAAAATTTCCTATGGTCATCTACAGAAAATCCTTTGTATGGTCGGTTATAGAAATTCGGCCCAAGTATCTATAGCCGCTTCTATGGCTGTCTTTAGGTTTCTCGATAGTCTGTTCTATAGAAGTCTTTAACCTGTTCTATGGACTTTTGGCTCCCTATTTACTGCAGGATTTAGCATTTTTATGGTCAGGTATAAACTTTTATGGTAAGCTATAGAAAATTCTTCGTATGGTTCAGTTCAATTCAGTCGATCAGTCATGTCCGACTCTTCGTGACCTTATGGACCATGTCACGCCACGCTTTCCGATCTCTCACTATCTTCCTAACATCCCATAACTTCATCTGCAGTGCTTCGAGGATGCCATCTAACCATCGCGTTCGCTGCCTACCCCTTCTCCAGCGACCCTCAACCTTTCCCAACATCAAATCTTTCTCCAGCGACTCATCTCTTCTCATCAGATGACCAAAGTAGCTGAGCTTGAACTTTAGAATTTGACCCTCCAATGAGCAGTCAGGGTTTATGGTCGACAATATTGACTGATTTCATCTTCTGGCAGTCCAAGGAACTCTCAAGAGTCTTTGCCAGCACCACAATTCAAACGCGTCAATTCTTCGGCGGTCAGCCTTTTTCACAGTCCAACTCTCGCATCCATACATCACAACTCGAAAGATCATAGTGTCACGTAGTGGTGACGAGGTCGACGACACAAATGAAGGGGGTCGATAATTGCACTAAAGAAACTCTTTATTTGGGCTGACTTGCGCCCGCAAAAGAACTAAGCAACTCGGCGGCGGCGATAGAAACAAACGTGCTCGTCGATCGTCGAACAAAGAATGCCCGTCACACTCGGCAACGCTCAATTTAAAGGCTGCATAGAACAATCTAGATAACGTCGCAAACAGCTACCAGCACGGGCTGGAACATTGTGGAAAGACACCCGAGTGGCCGGAACCTTCGAGACAGATTTCGGTGCGTCTTGCGCTACAACAAAACTGATAAAGGTGTGACTCGCGACATCTAGCAGTAACAAACAAAGATTACGGAACTGATACGCGGTCCAGAATCAGAGTGATAAGCATAGAGAAAGAGATTGGTAAAGAGCGGTCACTCGGCGAAAACCGGCCCCAGGAAATGACGCGCGACTTTTTGCGCTGCCGCCGATTGATGGATGGCGGCACCAATATGCGCATGCGCGGACGCGCGCGCGACGGCACTCGCTGCAGCGGCAGCCCGCCGGAGCACTAGCAGACGACAAGAAGTTGTCGAAGGAAGCTGTGTGCTTGTGCCTCGCCGCGCTTGTGCGGCACAGACCTCTCGTGGGCTGCTGCGCGGAACGACAGCGGTTTGAAACGACGGCAAGGTGAGCAACGTTTTTTGCTTAACTACGCTGCATTTCAAGCAGTTTACGCTGACCATGCCGGCCGGTGCCAATAAGTTTCGCAGCTCGTGAACAGGCGCGCCAGCTGTTCAGGCGCAGTTCGTTACGCCGTAACTCTGGCGGTTCCCACCACGGCGAGGTGTAATATGTTGTGTTCTCGGGAAATAGCTTCATTTCGAACAGTTTAGCTCGTAACGCTTGACAAAGTGACATGTGAAGGCATAAAGGCACACCGTTGCGCCAAAATGGCGTGTTCGCCGGCCGGTGCGGCCATGGTGACGCAGTTTGCCGAACGGCTAGTTTTGCTAAGTGTCGCGTTTAGCAGAGCAACGGTAAAGTGAGAAACGTTTCATTCTTGACTTTCTTGTCAATCTACGCAGTATTTCAGGCAGTTTAGCTCAGTACGGCAGTCTGCGCTTCACAAAGTCGCACATGAAGGGCAGCCAACAGGCATGACAAAGCGCTCGCCAATATGGCTCGCCGGCCGCGATGACATGTGACATGCAAAGTTGTGCAGATGTGACATGGCGCGAGGTTTTGCGAACGGCTAGTTTTGCGTGGTGTCGCGTTTAACAGGGCAACCGCAAGGTGAGAAATGTTGCATTCTTGTAAAACTGCGAGGCATTTCGGGCTGTTTAGCTCAGCGCGGTGGTCTGCGCTTCACAAAGTCGCGTATGAAAGGCAAGCCAACATGGCGTGCTCGCCGGCCGCGGTGAGGCCAGGCCGCGTTTTTGCGAACGGCTAGTTTTGCGTGATGTCGCGTTACATTTAACAGGACAACGTTAAAGTGAAAAATGTTTTATTATGCGGCAAGCTTCATTGCTTCAGCTGTTCAGTGCTCTTGAAGAATATTCTTAGTTTAGTGGCTGCTATTTCACGCTCTGTAGAAATGTATTTTCATATAGGTTCGGTTAGCCTGCATTTCCTGACCTCTACGTTGCAAGAGTAGCTTTTGTATCAATTTTACTAATGACAGCTTTTCTGTTCTGGACCGTAACTGCTGTTCAGAAAGTTTTCAGTACCCACCCACATGCACAGATGTGCGCTCGGTGCAGTGGCCTTACATTTCATTGCAACCTTCTGCATCATGTTCATTCCTTTTCCAACAGCACTGCATGGACCTACGGACTGCAGCCGAAGCACGGCAGATGCGACGAGTGAATGGTGTGGCCTTTTCTCAAGCGTCAGTACTCCTCTCTGCCCTGGACAATACAAGTTACCCTTGCTAAGGTAGCCGCGACTGGGACTGTGTAGTTTATGTATAATGCCTGTTTTGTTACATATCATTTGCAGTAATTCGGAAATAACTTATGCTACTTTTTGTCTCTACCTAAGTGCTGTTTCTCACCTTGTGTATTTTTATTTTTCTGTATTGTGCACATCGCCTAATGTGTGTCAAGTATTGTCAATGCATCCGTCTACATCTGTTGCATCTCGTGTTTTATATGCAGCAAAATAAATTCATTTCACGAAGCACGTCTTTTCTGCAATATTGTATTGCAAAGGCTGTGGCGCAGCTGCGTTGATGGGCAGTTTAGAGAACTGGGAATCTATTTTTCCTGTTGTTATGCATGCTGAAAATAAATAGAAACACTAGCAGACCATTTAAAACCAAAATAATGTGCCAAAAGGGCAGGGAAGGGCGCAGCGCATGGCTAGCATTCAAATCGCGCGCCCTTCAGCAAGACCGGATGTAGTTGCCGCCGGCCGCTTGGTGCACTACAGTCAAATGGGCCGCTGGGCCCTATGGGAGTGTCCGCTCTTTACCAATCTCTTTCTCTATGTGATAAGCCTGTATGCCGGCGGCTGTTAAAAAACAAATACTGTTTGGAAGGTTTCGCGGCATTACTCTCTCCTTAAAAAAACATCGCCTCGATGTTTCAAAACAAAGAAACTTAAACACCACAGATTCTTTAACGCGCGTAATATGGCTTCAGTCGTACAACATGCACAATTTCTGGGCGTGCGCGTCGCCGTTGTGGTGCTGATGTTCCGTCGGGAATGACTTCATAGTCCAGTGGCCCGACGCGGCGAAGGATTTTGTATGGCCCAAAGTATCGACGCAACAACTTTTCACTTAATCCGCGACGGCGAATTGGTGTCCAAACCCACACTTGGTCTCCTGGATTGTACTCTGTGTGGCGTCGTCGTAAACTGTATCGTCGGCTGTCGGTGCGCTATTGGTCTTTAATACGCAGCCGTGCGAGTCGTCGGGCTTCCTCTGCACGCTGCAGGTAGGCGGCGAAGTCAAGGTTGTCTTCGCTGGTTACGTGCGGCAGCATTGCGTCGAGCGTCGTCGCGGGCTCCCTGCCGTACACAAGCTTAAACGGGGTCGCTCTGGTCGTCTCCTGGACTGCCGTGTTATACGCGAAGATCACGTACGGCAAGATGGCGTCCCAGGTCTTGTGTTCAGCGTCGACGTACATAGCGATCATGTCCGCGATCGTTTTGTTCAGGCGCTCTGTAAGGCCATTGGTCTGGGGATGGTAACAGTTGTTCGTCGATGGCTTGTGTGACTGTATTCCAGGATGGCTTGCGTCAACTCTGCCGTAAACGCCGTTCCCCTGTCCGTGATGAGCACTTCTAGGGCGCCGTGTCGCAAGAGAATTTGTTCGACAAAAAATTTGGCGACTTCTGCCGCGGTACCATTTGGTATTGCTCTTGCTTCGGCGTAACGGGTAAGGTAGTCAGTGGCCACGATGATCCACTTGTTACCCATAGACGAAGATGAAAAGGGGCCGAGGAGATCCATCCCAATTTGTTGATAGGGCAGGATTTGGGGCGGAATCGAGTTTAGTAGCCCTGCTGGTCTGTTCGGCGGCGTCTTGCGTCGTTGGCACTCACGACACGTCTTCACGTAGTGGGCAACTTCGGCAGGCAGTCGCGGCCAGTAATACTTCTCCTGGATTCGACTCAACGTGCGCGCAAATCCGAGGTGGCCTGCTGTGGGCTCATCGTGCAACGCCTGCAGAATTTCTTGCAGAAGGGTTTTAGGCACTACGAGAAGCTGCGCGGTCTTGTTGGGTGCGAAGTTCTTCACGAGGAGGCCATTGCTCAACGTGAAGGATGATAAATGTCGCCTGAACACACCAGGAGGGGAAGCGGTCTTTCCTTCCAAGTAATCGGCTAGCGCTTTCAGCTCAGGGTCTGATCGCTGTTGTTCTGCGAAAATGCTGGCGCTTACCGGTCCCAAAAAGGCGTCGTCGTCATCATCCTTCGGGGGAGCATCGACCGGAGCGCGGGATAAGCAGTCTGCGTCGGAATGCTTCCGGCCCGACTTATAGACTACAGTCATGTCAAATTCTAAAAGTCGTAGGCTCCATCTGGCAAGGCGGCCGGAAGGATCTTTCAAATTAGCCAGCCAGCAGAACGCGTGATGGTCGCTTACCACCTTGAATGGTCGGCCGTATAGGTATGGAGGAAACTTAGAAGTGGCCCAGATGATTGCAAGGCACTCCTTCTCGGTCGTCGAGTAATTGACTTCGGCTTTTGTGAGGGATCTGCTAGCGTAGGCGATTACTTTCTCCTGTCCGGCACTCTTCTGGACAAGAAGGGCTCCTAGACCCTCACTGCTCGTGTCGGTGTGAATTTCGGTCTCGGCGTTTTCATCAAAGTGGCCATGTACAGGAGGGCATTGCAGGCAGCGCTTAAGTTCGTCGAAGGCTTCTCCTTGCGGCGCTTCCCATTTAAAAGGTACGTGAGCCTTTGTAAGCTGCGTCAACGGTTCGGCGATCCGCGAAAAGTTTGTTACAAATCGTCGATAATAAGCGCACAGCCCAAGGAATCGGCGCACAGCTTTCTTGTCGGCAGGCGGTGGGAATTGTGCGATTGCAGCTGTTTTCTCCGGGTCTGGGCGAATACCGTCCCTGCTAACGATGTGACCTAGGAACCGGAGTTCTACGTAGGCGAAGTGACACTTCTCTGCTTTTAGCATTAGTCCCGATGACTTGATGGCTTCCAGCACTGTCTGTAGTCGTTTTAGGTGGTCTTCAAAGTTTGACGAGAAGACAACGTCGTCCAAATATACCAAACAAATTTGCCACTTCAAGCCTGCCAGGACTGTGTCCATTACTCGCTGAACCGTGGCTGGTGCGGAGCAGAGGCCAAGGGGCATCACATTGAACTCATAAAGGCCGTCCGGTGTGATGAATGCGGTCTTCTCGCGATCTCTTTCGTCGACCTCAATTTGCCAATATCCGCTCTTCAGGTCCATCGATGAGAAGTACCTTGCATTGCAGGGCCGGTCGAGAGTGTTGTCGATGCGGGGAAGCGGGTAGACATCCTTCTTCGTTATGCTATTCAAGCGGCGGTAATCAACCCAGAAGCGAAGTGTGCTGTCTTTCTTCTTGACCAAAACGACTGGTGCCGCCCAGGGACTGTTCGAGGGCTGGATTACGTCATCACGCAGCATTTCCTCAACTTGATCGCCAATGGCCTGGCGTTCTCGCGGCGATACACGATAAGGGCTTTGGCGCAGAGGTCGGGCGTGTTCGTCCGTTATAATGCGGTGCTTGGCCAGTGGTGTTTGTCGTACCTTCGATGATGACGAGGAGCCCTCCCCGTAGCTTCGAAGAAGACTGAGAATCTGGTCTTTCTGCTGTGGGTCAATGCCGGGTTGATGTCAAATTTGGGCTGACGGAATTGGTCTGGTGCGTCTTCCAGCGTTTGGTCGCGGAGGGCGAATACATCTTTGAGGTCGGCTAATTCGTCGAGAAAAGCGATCGTCGTGCCCTTGTTGAGATGCCGGTATTCTTCGGTGAAGTTTGTTACCAGCACCTGAACTTGACCTCTCCAGAATTTCGCGATGCCTCTTGCGATGCCGACACCTCGCTCTAAGAGCAATTGGATATTTCCTTCGACGATGCCTTCAGCGGTTTCGATGTTTGCGCTACCTACGCAGACTGCGGTGCTTGATCGGGGTTGGACGGTCAATTCTTCATCGAGGACGTTTAGAGCGATGTGTTGCATCGACGTCGTCGTAGCAGAAATGGCTTTGTCTGCAGAGAGCTTGATGAGCTTGGATCGCAGGTCGATGATAGCCCTATGTTCATTTAGGAAGTTCATGCCTAAAATCACGTCGCGGGAGCACTGCTGCAAGACCACAAAGCTGGTGGGGTAAGTACGCCCATTTATGGTTATTCTTGCAGTGCATCGTCCCGATGGAGTAATCAGGTTGCCACCTGCGGTGCGAATCAGCGGGCCATCCCAAGCGGTGGTAACTTTTCTGAGCTGAGAGGCTAACGGTCCACTGATGACGGAATAGTCAGCTCCGGTGTCTACAAGGGCAGTGACTCTGCGACCGTCGATATCAACTTCAAGGTCACTTGTTCGCGTCCTCGCATTGCACGTGGGCCTTAGTGTCCGATCTCGGCTCCGTCGTTTCTTCAGGTCATGGCCGGGGCATACCTTAGTTACTGCGATGGGCGGCGTTGTCTGCGTGCAGTATGGTCGTGATGTCGTCGATGACGTCGTGTGAAGCGGGGGTGAAATGGCTGCGTCGTCGTTGGTGGTCGTCGGCGGCGGAGGATGTTCGCCTTTTCGCCGTTGAGCAACCTCACCTCCAAAGGTTGCTGCCTTTAGTTTCCCCTGCGGGGGCTAGGAAACCGTCCTTGCACGTAACTGCGACCCGGCGACGCAAATTGGGCATTGTACGGCGATGGGGAGCGTGATAGACGCCTTGGCGACGAGTGCTCTCCGCTGCGCAGGAAGTCGTTGATTTCCTGTGGTCGCTCGCCAAGACGGGGACGTGGGGCGTCGACGGCGAAACCACGGAGGCCGATCCGCCTGTACGGGCAGTGACGGAGAGTGTGTCCTGCCTCACCACAATGGAAGCAGAGCGGTCGGTTGTTTGCTGTCCTCCAGGCGTCGCACTTTCTGGGGATTGGGGGTCGTTGGTAGGCTTGGCGGGCGGGGACCAAGGGGCGGCTTTCAGGAACAGGTCGGTAGCGGCGAGGGCTCGGAAAGTCATCACGTCGGGGCGCAGGGCGACGTAATGCACCAGCGTAGTTCATTGCTGTTGCCTCTTGAGCTGGAACAGTCGCAGCCGTCGCTTGAGGAACGCCCAGCGCCTGCTGAACTTCTTCACGGACGACGTCCGCGAGCGTCGCCACCTGGGGTTGTTGCGATGATGGCAGCATTCGACGGAGCTCCTCTCGCACGATCTCCCGGATTGCGTCCCGAAGGTTCTCTCCGCTTGCAGATGCGCTGGGGTAGTGGCTTGTGTAGTCTGGTTGAAGTGGTCGCTCGAAGTGGCGCATCCGGGTTTCCAACGTCTTCTCGATGGTCGAAGCTTCACTTTCAAATTCTTCTACAGTTTTCGGCGGGTTCCGGACAATCCCCGCAAAAAGCGACTCTAACTCCTCGCATTAGGAATTTCACTCTCTCACCTTCGGTCATGTTAGGGTCGACGCGGCGAAACAGGCGTTTCATCTCCTCTACGTAGACCAGGACGGGCTCGTTTGGTAGTTGAATTCTTGATTGGAGGTGGGCCTGAGCTCTTTCTTTTCGGACAGAACTAGTAAAGGCCGTCAAAAACTGTGCTTTGAATGTCTCCCAATCCTTGAAAGAAGTCTTGTGATTTTCAAAACAAATTCAGGCATGTTCTTGAAGAACAAAGTAGACCTGCCTGAGTTTCGCAGCGTCGTTCCAGCCGTTGAAATCTTCCACGCGATCGAAAAGGTCCATCCAATCTCCCGCGTCGTCATCCGGTAGTCCATAGAAGCAGGGGGGCTCACGGGGTTGGACGAAAACAACCGGTGCTGCAGGCTGGGCCATTGTCAACGTCGATGACTTCCGAGATCGAATGGGGTCAGGCTGCAGACCGTGTTCGGGTTGTAGGCCTTGAAGTCGGCGGCTGGCTCGGTGACCTGTAGGCTGGTCTTCCAGGGCGTCAGGAACACGGCTTGGGTCTTCGCTTGAAGGATCAAAGGCAGCACCTCCACCAGAATTCACGTAGTGGTGACGAGGTCGACGACACAAATGAAGGGGGTCGATAATTGCACTAAAGAAACTTTATTTGGGCTGACTTGCGCCCGCAAAAGAACTAAGCAACTCGGCGGCGGCGATAGAAACAAACGTGCTCGTCAATCGTCGAACAAAGAATGCCCGTCACACTCGGCAACGCTCGATTTAAAGGCTGCACAGAACAATCTAGATGACGTCGCAAACAGCTACCAGCACGGGCTGGAACATTGTGGAAAAACACCCGAGTGGCCGGAAGCTTCGAGACAGATCTCGGTGCGTCTTGCGCTACAACAAAACTGATAAAGGTGTGACTCGCGACATCGAGCAGTAACAAACAAAGATTACGGAACTGATACGCGGTCCAGAATCAGAGTGATAAGCCTGTATGCCGGCGGCTGTTAAAAAAGAACAAATCATGTTTTGAAGGTTTCGCGGCAATAGCACGAGTTATACGGATCTTGGTTGGCAGACTAATGTCTCTGCTCTTTACTAGGCGGTCAAGGCTAACCATAGCTCCCTTTCCCAGAAGCAGGCGTCTCGTAATTTCATAGCTGCAGTCTCCTTCCGAGGTAATCTTGGAGCCCAAGAACAGAAAATCTGTCACAGCTTCCACTTCTTGTCCATTCATGCTCCAGGACTTGATAGGGCAAGACGCCATGATCTTTGTCTTTGTAATGTTCAGTTTAAGCCCAAACTTCTCACTCTCTTCTTGTACGCGCATCAGAAGTCTCTTGAGTTCCACTTCACTTTCTGCCATTAAAGTGGTATCATCCGCATATCTAAGGTTGTTGATACGTTCTCCAGCAATCTTCACTCCAGCTGAAGACTCGTCCAGACCGGCCTTCCTCATGATGCACTCTGCATATAGGTTAAATAGGCAGGGCGACAGTATGTAGCCTTGCCTCACTGCTTTCTCGATCGTAAACCAGTCAGTAAGACCATGCCCAGTTCTGACTGTAGCCTCTTGCCCTTCTTACAGGTTCCTGAGGAGACAGATGAGGTGAATTGGAACTCCCATCTCTTGGAGAGCTTGCCACAATCTGCTGTGATCTACGCAGTCAAACGCTTTCGCATAATCAATAAAGCAGAAGTAGATGGGTTTCTGGAACTCTCTTGCTTTTTCCATGATCCAGCTAAGGTTGGCAATTTGGTCTCTAGTTCCTCGTATGGTAGTTCTTCGTACGGTAGGCTACAGATATTTGGCCCAAAAAGTTATAGCCGTTCCTATGGTTGTCTTTAGGTTTTTCTATAATCTATTCTATAGAAGTCTTTAACCTATTTTATAGACTTATGGCTTCCTATGTACTGCAGTTTATAGCAGTTTCTGTGGTCGCATACAAACGTTTATGGCCAGCTTTTGAAAATCCCGTGTATCGTCGGTATAGATATTTGGCCCAAAAAGGTATAGCCTGCTATAGAATTCGATAATCTATGGTCTAATTCTGGTGTCCTAATTTAAGTATTTGCAGTCTAGCATTTTCTATGGTCAGCTATGGAAATTCGCGCCCGCGCGCGCGTGTGTATGTGTGTGCGTGCGTGTGTTTGTGCATGCGGAAGTGTGTATGTGCATGTGTATAATGCCCTATCTTCGGAATTATTTTTAATTCGATGAATATATAACTGAAAATTGGCCAGCAGTCCCCACTACTAAAACCCTCATGGGTCGGAGGTACTCACTGCAGGCGTACTTCCATGCGGCGACAGTGCTCTCACCAGTTATACCAATATTGTGACGTAATCCTTTTGTCGTGCAGCGTTGTAGTTGAGGACATACGGTTTCTCGTTGCATAGAGCGTACAATTCTTAATCAAGCTAGAGTACAAGTCGCATGAGGGATTCGAACCGACGATAAATTTTCTTTAATATAAGGGTGTACGCCTACTGGTCTATAGCTTTTGGTATATACAATATTCTATAGCCAGCTAAAACAGGTTATATGGCTTGCAGATGCATTGACATTTCTATAGACGCCTAAAGTTAACTGTATGGCTACTAGTCTATAGCTTCAGAAGCATACACTTTTCTATAGCCAGCTAAAGCAGCTTATACCCTAGTCACACGGTCATTTTAAAGGCGATTGAGTCTATAGCCTTCCAGATTTTCAATCGCGATCGAACTCGAAGGAGTTGTCCCGCTGCTACACGGCAAAACTCGAAGTCTTGAAATAGTTGTGGTGTTTGGCGCAAAACTTTTGTGGCACCACTATCGTTGCTTTCGGTTTTGCTTAAGGAACTAAACTCTCTATAAATGCAAAATAAGATGTATCTGTTACCTTTTTTTAGTAACTGCAGGTGTTTAGTTGTTATTTAAAGACAAATGTGTTCTTTTTTTAACTCGCTGGCGTTTATACTGCTGTGCTTTTCATTGGGCTTGCATTTCTCGGCGGTGCATGTTACTGGGGTAGAGTGTGCATAAATTATTTGCTTTAAAAAGAGCGATGTTTTTTTTTTAATTATTACAGATATAATATTTTATCGCGTAATTTAAAGATATAAAATAACGCTTCTTCACGTTTTTGTATCGTAAACGCGCTGTGCACGTGTGTGCGTGACGCTCCTCGGGTCAGCGCTAGCAACCTTGCGGACGTTCGAGGGCCTTCGAGATCTCGATAGAGTTCTGGGCTGCTCCGCTGGCTCGATAGACTATCGACTCAATGGTCATTGAAAACGCCCGTGTGGCAGCTTTCGAAGGCCTTCGAGACGATAGGCAGTCGCTTCGAGGGCCTTCGAAATGCCTGTGTGACAGCGGTATTATATGGCTATCAGTCTGTAGCTTTAGAGCGATTTAAATTTCTATAGACAGCTATTGATAATTGTATGACTAATAGCATACACTGTTTCATAGCCAGCTAAGCAGCTTATATGGCTTGTAGTCTGTAGCTTTAGAGACATTCACATTTCTATAGACCGCTAAAGGTAACTATATGACTAGTAGTATATCACTTCAGGAACATACACTTCTATATAACCAGCTAAAGCAGCTTATATAACTTGTAGTCTGTAACTTTAGAGGCATTAAAATTTCTATACACATTTAATGATATCGGTTTTATTAATATTCTATAGCTTCAGGAGCATAAACTTTTCTATAGCTTGCTAAAACTGATTCTATGGCTTCCAGTCCTTAGCTTTAGAGGAATTCAAATTTCTATAGCAGCTAAAGATAACTGTATGACTAAAAGTCTATAGCTTCATGGACATAAGGTTTTCTATAGTTAGCTAAAGAGATTTTGTATGGTCCAGAAGTTATAGACAAAGTGGTATAGAATTTTCTATAGCTGCCTATAAATATTTCAATGGCACTTTATAGCCGACTACAAAGGTCGATAGATAGACATAGCTGACCATAAACTTTTTCATTGAATACATAGACCATTTTTGTAAGAGCTTGACCATGCAATACTTAACGACTCATTTGCAAATTTTTGTAGATGGTGCAAGGAATGGCAAATGAATATTATTTTCTCTAAAACCGTTTTCATGTCATTTTCTAGACGCCCATCTCCTTCACATTTCACGTACAGTTTTCACGGTCAGGATTTAGAACGAGTCACGGAATATAAATACCTCGACCTTCATTTCTCTCATGACATCTCATGGTCCAAACACATTGGCATCATATGTAACAGAGCTTTTAAACGTCTCGGATACCTCCATCGTACACTGCGTAAAGCCCCAAAGGATACCAAACTGCTCACATATAAAACACTTATCCGCATCATTCTTGATTACGGCTGTATTGTATGGAACCCTTATACGAAATCCGATATCAAAAAATTATAATCAGTTCAAAAGATATACGCTTCATCTTTCGCAACTACGGACGAGATTTTTCCCCTTCTTCCCATTATTCAGATTTAGGTCTCACAGCCCTATCATCTCGCCGTCAAATAGAATATTTGAAGTTTTTGCACATACTGGTTCACTCTCAGTGCCTTCCATCACTAAATAATTATTTGAACATTGGCAAGCCTTCCATAACTAGAAGTTCCCGTAGCCTGAATCTCATCCCTTTCTTTTCCCGCACTGGGACATTCAAACACAGCTTCTTTCCTCTGACCATTGAACTCTGGAATTCGCTGCCTGGAAACGTCCGCTCGCTACCAATTGAATAATTTTTAACCGCCATTGCTTCCTAGTGCCAATTTTATTTTATTTTTCTTTGATTTTATATGTTTGTACTTTCTTGATACACGCCATTGCTTCCTGGTGCCATTTTTATTTTTTCTTCGTTTTATATGTTTGTATGTTCTAAATACACTTTCCTTTGTTTGCCCACTCCTGCCATAACCTCATCGAGGCTGCAGTATGTAAAATTTCATTCCAACAGCATTTATTTTGAAAATAAAATAATGTTTAAATACAAGTAAAATGTGATGTTGGGCTAGTCGGTTCATGTCGTAAGGAAATACAAAACTGCGCAAAAAAGACGGGACAAGAAGAACAGAGAGGCAGAGAGGCACACACGAAGCGCAATTTCTATTACAAAGAGCCCTTTGTAATAGAAATATAGTTCCATAATACAACATTTTGGGCGAGTTGGTTACATAAATTCATTATTACAGCGCAAAGACGAACGGGACAAGACGGGTGTCGGCCAATCTTCATCTATGTACCCTTGCACACTCCTGTTGATATTCTAGCATGTTTTCCTGCTTTTTTCCGTTTCTGATCGCCAGGCGGTATAAAAACCTACTGGTCTCGAATAAAATTTAGTTGACAGTCAGCGCTGTTGTGTCCTCCTCTTGTCCCGTCCGTCTTTGCGCTGTAATAATGAATGTATGTAACCAACTCGCCCAAAATGTTGTATTATGGAACTATATTTTTATTACAAAGGGCTCTTTTGCATGCGTTCCTGATCCTTTCCATGTGGTACCAGTAGTCGCCGCGGCGGCTTGCCGAGCACGCTCACTCGGGTTTTGCGTTCGCAAGAGAATCCTCCCACCTGATGTATCAGCCTTATTTGGCGGCGTTCAACCTTCGGCAAGCCATGGAAGAAGACTCTGCAAGATTCTCAGGTCTGAATGGCTTCAGCAAGTGCGAGCGTACAGGGAGCGCTTGAAGGTCTTGGTACAGTTCCATGCTGAGCCAGAACATTCAAAAGCGCAGTGGCACCAATTATCTCGGTCCATCGACTGCACCACCGAGTTCCTTTGGCAACAGACGCTCCCAGCGCTTCGTGCACTGCTTCCTAAGAGGGCTCCAGCTACCAGACAACAGATCCATGTCATGGAGGGCATCTCCCTGCCCGACAACATCAGGCAAGTCCTTGGCCGGGGGCCCAAGTTTGCGGTCGAGCCAAAAACTTCGAGACCGGAGCTCTTGGCGATGGTGAAACAAGTTTCTCGACGCGCAGAGAAGACCGAAGAAGACCTTTGCATCTCTGAAGGTGTAGACGTTTTAGCAAAGTACAGACAGGCAGGCAGGAAGCTCCCCTTGTTCAAAACAGTTAATTGGCTGAAAAATAACTCGCTGTCTCTTCTTCCTGCAGACAAAGATGGAGGTTTTGTTGTTTTAACTAGAGATGTGTACATGTCGAAGGCAATGGACAGCGTCCTTGCAGTGTTTGACAAGCGCGATGATGTAAAAATGTCGAAAATTAAGAGTCAAGCAAAAAAGCTAAATAACAAGTTGAACTTAAACAAATTGTCGAGTATGATTGAGAACTGTCACAAGAGCAACCTTGAAATTTTCTTCTCTGCAAAGACCCATAAACCCAACTGGCCGTTTCGTGCAATAGTTTCAGAAGTAGGGACATGGCAGAAGCAGGTCGCAAAATACTTGCAACAGAAACTCAACGTTTTAACTATCAATGACCCTTTTAGAATAAAAAATTCTGACGAAGTAATCACCTTCATAAAAGAATGGGATCACGATAAAAAAACTGCAGGGATTTTCATTCGACGTTAATGACTTGTATTACACAATTCCCCAGGCGGAGATACTGTCAGCTGTGAATAACCACATTGAAAAGCATGGTACGTCATAGCTTTCCAAAACGAGTGCGGAATTGCTGCAGATGCCTTCCTAGAATTGTTATCATTTTATCTTAGTTCGACTTTTGTAGAATGGAATGGGGATATGTACATTCAGAAAGACGGAATATGTATTGGCTCATGCCTAGCCCCGATTCTGAGCGATATGTTTTTGGCCTTGCGTGACAAAACACTGCAAGATCGTTTGTTGGTGTGTGCCGCATTTTTAGATTTGTTCACGATTACTTTGTGTTTGTACAGTACGACAACCTCAGCTTTGAGCAGCAGTTCCTAAAGATTCATTCAGTGTTCGCAGAGTGTCTTGCACCATTGGTTATAACACAGGAAACCCCTCTTAATGACACTATCAGGTTTTAAGATCTCGCCCTTCATTTCACTCCGTCCCATGTGTGTTGGTCGTACGAGCCTCGAGCTAAAAAACCCATCCTGCCATACGCATCAGCTCATTCTAAACTTGTAAAAAGGGCCATTATTCATTCTGTTTTTAATAATGTTTTAAAGAAGTGTTGCGAGCATCGTATGGGACAAAGCTTTGCGAAACAAGTAGATCGCCTTACAATGGCTGGCTATCCGTCCGATGTGCTAGTGTCGGTGGCAGAAAAGCAGCTGAAAAGCCTGAGACCTCGCCTCACTAGCGAACCGGTTAGGCAAAGGGAAAGAAGGAAGGTTGTTGTTTTGCCTTACCTCCATCAGGTGTCGCACAACCTCCGAAAAATTGGAAGTCGGGCGGGGGTTGATGTAGTATTTTCAGCGCCGGAAAAACTTTCCAGGATGTGTAAAAAAGTTAATTGCACGACTATTGAGCCGCGCAGGTGCTAAGTTATACATGGGGATCATTTTGTCCCGTGTCAAGAAGGTGTGGTGTATTCTCTGCCCATGTCCTGTGGGAAAAAGTACATCGGCCAGACTGGCCGCTGTCTCAACAAAAGGCTAAAAGAGCACAGTGATAATGTCGCACGTGTTGCTACCTCAGGCCACGCAGCCAAACATTGCAGGGACTGCTGCGCAGAAAATGATAGTGACTATCAATGTGAACCTATGTACAGGCAATGCAGAGTCATAGGGAAACACCGAGACGCATTAACTAGAGAGATTATAGAAGCTTGTATGATTATAAGATTGCAGGACGATTGCATAAGCGCACCATCAGTGGCATTGTCCCAGAAAGAGGTCAAATATCTAGAATGTGAAATCTGATACGTGTCGGCCAATCTTCATCCATGTACCCTTGCACATTCCTGTTGATATTCCAGCATGTTTTCCTGCTTTTTTCCGTTTCTGATCGCCAGGCGGTATAAAAACCTACTGGTCTCGAATAAAATTTGGTTGACAGTCAGCGCTGTTGTGTCCTCCTCTTGTCCCGTCCGTCTTTGCGCTGTAATAATGAATGTAGTTACCATGCCGAAATGCATGTAATATGCTTATCGAACGTTTGCTGAGCGACAGTGTTTTTATATAAAGACTCGGTTAACGTGTGTAGTACGCTGACGACATGCCGCTGCAGTATCTACCTTCCGTGTTCTTTCATTTCGAGACTGCACTCTCCAAGAAACAAGCGAGTGACAGCGCGAAACCATGCAAAAGCCACCCGCCGCCGCTGAAGCAGATGCGGAGCGAACAATGAGCAGGCCGCGCCCCTTGCGGCGGCAGAGAGCGTAACTCAAGGAGAAAAGTTCCCATTGTTCCCGCGGTGATTGAGAAGGCCGTAAGACAGAGCGCGCGCTCTCCCTCGAGACCGGCCCTGGCTGTTAGAGGAAGTAGAGGATATGAAATTGGATGTATAGGGCGTAGCGAGGTTGGGCATAATGGGGCATATACTGTACAGAAGGAAGGGCGTGTACTGTGTTATCGAGGTTTACCGGAGAGGCGAGAAAACTAGGAGTAGGTTTCCTTGTCAAAGAGTATATAGAGGGATATATAGATGAATTTTATAGTAATAATGAGAGGGTGGCAGGCATCGCAAATAGGCCTAATAAGCAGTATAAACTGAAGGTTGTACAGGTGTGAGAACCTGTGCGAGAGAAACTGAGGAAAGACGAAGAAGGAGAAGAACAAACCCACGTTTGGAGAAAATAAGAAAGAAGAGGAGAGCGTGGAGGATTGCTCGAGCAGCGCGATGAAAATATTGAAACTTCCCTCTCGCTTGCCGAAGGTTTTCACATCGGAGGAGGGCGCATTCAAAAATTCCAATTGCACGCTTGAGATTTACGTTGTCGGTCCCGCTTCTACTCTCCTTCGGTGCGAGTGCGAAAGGATTTGCGGTGCCTCAGATTTGTCAGTACTTACATGACTACATCGCAGCTACGGGAAGATTCCCTTGCTAATTGTATTCCAAATTTCATCATCATCATCAGCAGCAGCCTGACTATACCCACTGCAGGGCAAAGGCTTCTACCACATTTCTCCGCTTAGCCCGGTTCTGTGCTAGCTGCTTCCACTTGACCACTGCGAACTTCTTAACCTCATCCGCCCACCTATTTTTCTGCCGCCCCCTGCTAAACTTTCCTTCCCTTGGAATCCAGTTTGTTACCCTAAGCGACCATCGGTTATCTTCTCTTCGCACTAGATGTCCTGCCCATGCCTTCATCTTAATTTCGACTAGAATGTTGGTAACTTGATTTATTTCTCTGACCCACTCTGCACGCTTCCTATCTCTTAATGTTAACCCTACCATTTTTCGTTCCATAGCCCTCTGGGTTGTCCTCAACGTAAGTAGAACTCTCTTGGTTAGCCTCCACGTTTCAGCCCCATAGGTGAGTACAGGTAAGATGCAACTGTTGTATACTTTCATTTTGAGTGATACCGGTAAGCTGCTAGTCAAAATCTGCGAGTGCTTGTGAAATGCGCTCCATCCCAATCTTATTCTTCTTGCTATTTCCTTTTCATGGACCGGATCTGCGGTTACTACCTGTCTTAAGTAGACATATTCGCCTACTACTTCCAGTACTTCGCTACCTAATGTAAACTGCTGTTACTTCCCGAGGCAGTTGAACATTACCTTAGTCTTCTGCATATTGATTTTCAAGCCTACCTTTCTACTTTTCTTGTTTAGGTCGTCAATCATTATATGCAGTTCATCCCCCGAGTTGCTTAGCAAGGCAATGTCATCAGCAAATCGCAGATTACTGAGGTATTCTCCATCTACCCTTATCCCTAACTGCTCCCATTCCAAGTCTCTGAATACTTCTTCTAAGCAAGCTGTGAATAGTAACTGGGGAGATTGTGTCTCCTTGCCTAACACACATTTTTTTATGGGAATTTTGTTACTTTCTTTATGCAGAACTATGGTTGCTGTGCAGCCACTATATGTATCTTCCAGCACTTTCACGTACGGCTCGTCTACCCCCTGATTTCGCAATGCCTGCATCACCGCCGAGGTTTTAACTGAGTAAAATGCTTTTTCGTAATCACTGAATGCTATGTATAAGGGATGGTTATATTCCGAGCATTTTTCTATCACCTGATTGATGGTATGAATATGATCGACAGTAGAGTACCGTTTCCGAAAACATGCTTGATCCTTTGCTTGATTGCCGTCTAAGGTGGTCCTGATTCTATTAGCGATTACCTTAGTAAATACCTTATACGCAACAGACAGTCAGCTGATTGGTCTGTAATTTTTAAGGTCTTTAGGGTCCTATTTCATATGAACGAGGATAATGTTTGCATTCTTCCATGGTTCCGGTGCCGTCGATGACACCAGGCGCTGCGTATACAGGGTGGCCAGTTTTTTAGCACAATATCCCCCCCCCCCCCCCCGTCCTTCAGCAAATCTGTAGTCATGTGATCCTCTTCAACTGATTTTCCCCTTTTCATAGTTTCTAATGCTTTCTTGACCTCGTCCTTCGTCACTGGTGGAACGTCAGACTGTTTTTCTCTACCGCCAATCTCATTATGGTCCTGACTACATTGGCTACTGTAGAGATCTGTACAGAACTCCTCGGCTACTTTGACTATCTTGTCCGTATTCATCATGACGTTGCCCGCCTTGTCCCTTACTGCATTCATCTGGTTTTTGTCTATGCCCAATTTCTTCTCTACCGCTTTAAGGCTTCCTCAGTTCTTTACAGCATGCCCAATTTTCTCCATGTTATACTTCCTTATATCGACCACCTTGCGCTTATTGATTAGCTTTGATATCTCGGCCAATTCGATCTGGTCTGTTGGATTGGAAGCTTTCATACTCTGGCGTTTCTTAATCAAATCTTTCGTCTCCTTAGACAGCGTAACGGTGTCATCTCTAACTATCCTACCGCCTACTTCTACCGCGCACTCAGTAACGATATCTCTGAAATTATTGTTCATTGCTTCTAGTGTAATATCGCCATGCCGTTTAGAGCTGAATATCTATTCTGTAGCGAGACCCTGAACTCTTCTGCCTTCCCCCTCACCGCTAAATCGTTGATGGGTTTCTTTCTTACTAATCTGTTGCGTTCCTTCTTCGGATTTAGGGTAATTCGGGACCTCACCATCCTTTGGTCACTGCATGAAGCTTTCCCGATCACCTGTACATCTTGCATAACGGCGGGGCTCGAACACATTATGAGGTCAATTTCATTTTTAGTCTCCCCGTTAGGACTTTTCCATGTCCATTTCCTGTTCTTCCGTTTGCTGAAGAAGGTATTCATGATTCGTAAGTTATTGCGCTCTGCAAACTCAACTGTAACTCCCCCCTGCTATTCCTAGAACCAATGCCATAGTCACCGACTGCCTGGTCTCCTGCCTGCTTTTTCCCTACCTTTGCACTGAAGTCGCCCATTAGTACAGTATACTGCGTCTTTACTGTTCTCATTGCCGATTCTACATCTTCGTAGAAGCTTTCAACTGCCTGGTCATCATAGCTACATGTAGGTGCATACCCCTGTAGAACCTTCAGTTTATACCGCTTATTAAGCCTAATTACGATGCCTGCAACCCTCTCATTAATACTATAGAATTCATCTATATTACCCGATATATACTTATTGACAGGGAAACCTAATCCTAGTTGTCGCCTCTCCGGTAAACCTCGATAACACAGTACATGCCCATCCTCCAGTACAGTATATGCCTCATTCCGCCTCCTAACCTCTCATAGCCCTATTACATCCCATTTCACACCCTCTAGTTTTTCTAACAGCACTGCTAAACTAGCTTCACTAGCTAGGGTTCTAGCGTTAAACGTAGCCAGGGTCAGTTTCTAATGGTGGCCTGTCCAGCGGAGCCAGGTATTCTTAGCACCCCTTGCTGCGTCACAGGTCTGACCGCCGCCGTGGTCAGTTGTTCCGCAGCCGCTGGTGACTGAGGGCCGGGGTTTTATGGAGCTTATCATAAGAGGTTGCGGCCAATTAGTGCGCCAGGGTGGCCAACTCCTGTTCTGGTGAGGGAGGGCATTGCCGGAGGTGTTCACCGGCATCAGGTCGCGCCCCAAACCTGTTTATGCAATTCCATCGACACGCGGAATTTTTTTTTAATCCGGTGGAGAATTGCGCGGCACCGGGTTTTGAACCCCGGTCCCCTTGCATGCGAGGCGGATGTTCTACCGCTACGCCACCGCTGCACCAGGTATCTTACCTAACTTGAATATTTTGTTAAAGACTTTCAAACCTTCTGCTGCAGAATCCGAAAGATCGGACAGCATTTCGAAGTGTATGCTGTCTTGCCCTGGGGCTGTTTGCTCGCCGACAGATAGTACTCTATTGATTTAATGGACGGTAATTTCTCGGTTGTAATGTTTGTTTGTGCTGCCAGTTGTAAGCCTGTGTTTTTCCGATACCTTTTTTGTATTTTCAAAATGACTGCGTATAGTAAGATCAACTAGAAACTTCCGCAACATATTCACCGAATATGTTGGCCTGTTCGTCCAGAGTTGTTTGAATACTAGGTGCTGTTAATAGAGGAATTGTAAATGGTGAGAGCCCGACATTTCGCTTCTGCACCTGCGCCCATATTTTTTTTTTTTTTTTGCGTAGGTAAGCTGTTTATAAACGATACATATCTTTCCCACGAGTTTTTTTCAGCATTTTAGCAATTTTATATGGAATGTTTTAGATAATTCATACGGGAGGGATCATTTGCCTGTTCTTATTAATCTATCATCATCACCTGCAGTTGTCCCAACGAAACCGCAGCTTTGGAAGCTGTATTTAGCAGATTGAA
Organism: Amblyomma maculatum; assembly: GCF_055883805.1. Taxonomy (NCBI): domain Eukaryota; kingdom Metazoa; phylum Arthropoda; class Arachnida; order Ixodida; family Ixodidae; genus Amblyomma; species Amblyomma maculatum. Next base: position 185,723,984 of record NC_139349.1, read on the forward strand.
CCGCTTTAAAGAAAAAGCTAGATTACACGGAATCACGGAACAAGAAACCATTTAGGAGGCGAAACTCCCGTCAACGCGAGCGAGCGCGGGCGATCAGATAAGGTCACATGGATGGAAAAACTTTATTTGCGTCAGAAAGCATGTGTGGACGATTCCGTGTTAGATGGCCACCAACCCATGGCTGACGGCAACCTGGGTGGCCCACTACAGGGCCCTGTTCTGGACGCCCGGGTCTGAGCTGGCCAACGCGGCCTCCCACTGCTCGAGGGAAGGATCACGTATAATATCCGCCGGTGGCGGTGCTATGCTGCAGCTCCATAATATGTGGTCATAGGTTGCCAATTCCTGACACCATTTGCACTTGGGCTGAATGTCCGGGTAGATTTTGCTCAACACGTATGTGTTGAAGATTTACCCACCCCCGGACAAGCAATTGGTGAAGGCGCAGGAATGCGTCTGGCGATGATTGCAGACTAGATAAGGTCACAATTGTAGCGCCGATGGCACGGAGCATGACTCGACCGTGTGCAGTGGCAGCGGCACGCGCAGCGCGTCGTAGAAGCCGCAGCGACAAAAAAGTAACCTGGACTGGTTGCCTTGGCAACCAAAACGGCGGTAACTTCTTTCCACTCCGACAGGCGCTGCCAGCATGGTAGTGGCGCCGCGAGCTTATGACCTTTTCTGGTCGCCGCAAACAGCGTAGTTTCCACTCCTAAAGGTTTCTTGCTCCGTGCACAGAATATATTCAGAAAATCTTAGCGTTGAATTAAAAATTCACAAATTTTATTCTTGCTGGAGCACAAATTGCCATCCCTCAGTCTTCCAGAATAGTGAAGTGCAACCATAAAAGTTGGTATAATAAATGAATGCAGGGAAGCAAAAAAGATGCAAAATAAAGCTTGGGGAACTCTGAGGAGGTATCCAATCTATGATAACCTAATAAAGTTCAAAAAAGCAAAGGTCAAAGCATGATACATTCGAAATTTACAAACTTCCGAATCTATGCATCATATTTCTTTCCTTTCAATCAATTTTGTGATCTTAAATCTTATGTTTTTGTTTAGTTACAATTACTTTAATGCACTGATTCAGTTTGTGTAGGACATTTGACAGTCTGCACTGAATCCTGGCCAATCCCCCTTCGTGAGTATGTGCCATATATCAAGGCAGAAGAAGAATAAGAGCGCGAAGCACGAGTTGAGTTCTGCCCAGATTGGTTTCCGCAATGAATGCTCAATATGGTCTGCAGATGGAGATTTAGAAAGCAGGATTCGCCTTGCAATGTACAACAAGGAGGTATCAGCGTTATTGACGCTCGATATTGCTAAGGCATATGAAAGCATTGAACATTCAATTCGACTAAACAAGCTGTCATTATTACGTCCTCCGTTCTACGTTTATGAGTAGATCAGGGAATTTTTGAAAGGTGAGAATTATTTTGCACTGATGGATCATTAACCTCAGATACCTATGTACAGAGAAAAGGGGCGCCCCAGGGCTGTGTGCTCTCACCACTCCTTTTTAATATATTAATGTGCGATATTCCGGTTCATACTGATCTCACTGTATATGCATATGCAGATTACATAACCTTCGCCTCTGCAAAAGATATTCATGACTTCTATCGTTCACTACAGGCTTACCTAAATGCACTTGAGGTCTGGTTGGACAAAATTAAATTGGTTTTAAATGTGTGCAAAAGTAGTGTGCTACTTTTTAAAACCAGACCCCCCTTATATGTTTCGTTAAACTACCTCTCAGATGTCATACCTCAAGTGGAATCTGTGAGGTGTTTATTCATTACGTATGACGCTAGTATGGATTGGAGGCCTTACATCAAGTCTAATGTTCGGAAAGGTGAGAGTTCCCTTGGTAGGCTCATAAGTAATAGGAATTTGGTATGCGTCGAGATACTCTTCTAACTTTGTACAAAGCCTATGTGAGACCGATTGTGAAATTTGGCTTCATTCTTTTTTCTGGGTGTCCAAAATATAAGCTGCATCCTTTGCTGCTTTTAGAGAGACGGGCGCTGCGCCTCTGCCTAGGGCTTCCACGGTCAGTCTCTACCACTGTTCTGTACTTGGAGGCCCGCATTCCGGACCTTAACTCCCGTTTCCGCCTTCTTACTGTTAAATCATTCTTGCGATCATTTTATTTTATTTTATTTTTATTTATTAATACTGCAATCCCAGGAAGGGATTTTCGCAGGGTGAGCATACAGAAAATAGGTAAGTACAAATATTAAGAAAAAAAAAGTACAAAGGCCACAAATTAATAATAAGCAACAAAACACAACAGCAAAAATGAAAGGCTCAATGACGTAACACAACAAAAAAAGTACACTAAGGTTTGGGGCATATAAATACACTACTATCAAGTCATCGGTGAACATGGTCAACAGGGAATTAATTAAATGAAGAAAGAGCACCAGAACGATCAGAATATTAAATTCAGTTCAAAAATGGGAACCGGGAATGCATGACAGAGGACATTATTGTGCACTGAGGTTGCCGATGAATGATGTTACAGATAGCTGTAAGACTTCGTTGATTCCACTCCGTTACTGTTCGCGGAAAAAAAGAATATTTAAAGCAGTTATTACGCTGGGTGAAAGGGGTGATTGTAAGATTGTGACGTTGTCTTGTAGAATAACCTGAAGAGAAAGATATTAGTCCATCAATGTTAATTTTAAAATGACCTTTGACCAATTGGTATAAGAACTTTAGTCGAGAAACGCGATTCCTTTCGGTTATAGATATTAAAGCTGCCCTGTTTAAGAGGTCACTTACTGATGTGTGTCCATAGCTATTGTAAACAAAACGTACTGCTTTCTTTTGTATTTTTTTCAATTTTATTTACGTTTGTTTTGGTGAATGGATCCCAAATTATTGCCGCATAATCTAATATTGGAAGGACAATCGATTTATACGCTAGAAGCCGAACTCGGGGTGTGGAAAGTCTCAATGCGCGCCTAAGAAAAAAAAGTTTACGGTTTGCATTATTTACAGTTTGATCAATATGTTTAGTCCAGTCAAGGTTGTTAGTAATCCATAGCCCTAGATATTTGTAGTGCGAGACTTCGGAAAGAATGTTGTTATCAAGTGAATATTGGAACATCAGTGGACTTTTCTTGTGAGTGATTCTCATATACACGGTTTTTTGAAAGTTGATAGGCATCTGCCATGCATCACACCAGGCACTAATTTTCTGAAAAGCCTCATTAAGTTTTACCTGATCTGACATATGTTTAATTTCGGAGTATAGCACACAATCATCCGCGTATAGTTTATTATTAACTGGAATGTCTTTCACGATGTCGTTAATGTAAATGATAAACAAGAGTGCACCACTGAGCCCTGAGGGACGCCAGAGTCAACAAAAACAGTTTGAGAGGAATGTTCCCCAAAAGAGACATATTGCTGACGGTTATTCAAATATGCTGAAATCCAATTAATGATTTTGTTATTTCTGAGTGTGCTATTAATTTTGGAAAGCAGCTTTTTGTGAGAGACCTTATCAAATGCTTTGGCGAAATTTATAAAAATGGCATCTGTTTGGCTACCATTGTTAATAGCTTTCGCAAAATAGTGTATAGTCTGAACTAATTGGGTACAAGTAGAATAACCTTTCCGGAACCCGTGTTGGAATTTTGTAATAAAATAGTGTTGTTCAAGAAAATGGGAAATGTGGGTGTGTATTATGTTTTCCATAATTTTGCAAGCTGTCGATGTTAATGAAATCGGTCGGTAATTATTAATGTACTGTTTGTTTCCATTTTTATGAAGTGGTTGGACTCTGGCCGTCCTCCAGTCACTCGGAACCTGTCCTTCGCTTAGAGACCTAGAAAAAATTATAAACAAATACTTGGACACCCATTCTGCATACCTCGTTAGGAATGCATTGGGTATTTTATCAGGCCCAAGAGATTTTTGTACGTTAGAATTCAAAAGCATTTTAGTTATACCCTGTTCACTGATGACAAGATCAGGCATCGGAGGTAAGCATGTTTCGAACAAGGGTTGTATGCCATTATCATTAGTAAAAATGGATTTGAAGTATTCGTTAAAGGCGGTTGATATTACTTTTCCGTCATGTGTTAATGTGCCATTGATTTAAAATGCATGGGAATCCCTAGATACTGGTGAGATTGTACGCCAAAATTTTTCAGGTGAGCTAGTTATAAAATTAGGCAACAAATCGCCAAAATAATTTTTTTTATCAAGTGCTACTTGTCGTCGTAGTTGACTTGACAGAGCGGAAATTTAATCCAGCAGGCCTTCAGGATGGACACCTGCTTGCCTTTTCTTTTTTAACTTTTTTAATTTTCTGCGCATTTGTATTGAAGTGCGGGAAATCCAGGGATTGCCACGTTTTGTCTTTTTAACAATGATTGGCACAAAACGGCTAATACACATCATAACTAGATCCTTGAAAGAAATCCACAGATCGTCTACATTTGCGGTAGACCTCGAAAAGCTATCAAAATGAAAGGATAAGGTATCGATTATTGATGTGTCATCAGCGCGTGAGAAGTTGGGAAAACATGACTGCTTTGGATGCCTGTCAATAGCGACATCAGATAGGAACACGGCCTGGTGATCGGAGATTCCTGGGATTATTTCGCATTTTGTTTTAGTACTAATAGATCCGCTTACGAAGAAAAGGTCCAGTATAGATTTAGCGTGTACCCTGGTGTACTCGTCAACAAGTTGGGATAAATCAAATGCTATGTCCAACATGGCATCACCTGTTTTGTCGTTATGGTTTTTGAGGGACATCGTGCGCCAGTCAATATTAGGCAGATTAAAGTCGCCAGCTAGAATTATCCGATCTCCAGGTTTTAAATATGTGTTCATGTAAGTTTTCAAATAATTTAAAACCGATATGGAAGAAGAAGGGGGCCTGTACAACACACCTATAATGTACCTGATTGTACCACAATATGTTTTACTGAAAATGCACTCTACATTAGGAACGTCAGGCATCCTTAAAACTCGTAATGATTTCTTGTGTATCATACAGACGCCGCCACCTCTTCCAGTACGGTCTTTCCGGAGTACATTGTAAGCAGTAGGCACGAATTCACTGTCGAAAATTGCATCATGTAACCATGTTTCGGTTAGCACAGCAATGTCTGAATTGTTAGTAAAAAGGAGCCCTTCAAGCTCGGTTACTTTATTGATTACACTTCTGCAGTTAATGTTTAAGATTTTCAAGGATGTAGGATAGTGCTTTTTCTGTCAGTTATTTTTCTTATTGACTAATCTGACACGCTCTCCTTTCTGGACATCCCATACAAACATAACACTATCAATGCTAACTTTATCAAACACCAGCTTTACCTTAGCGCCATTTGCTTTTTCTTCCGCTGCGCTGTCCCACAGAAGTTTACGCAAGTCACGCACGCGCTTTGAGAAGTCTTCTGAGATAGAGTACGACGATCCTTTTAGTTTGTAGGCTGCTTGTAAAATGGATGCCTTTTCCCGATAGTCAAGAAATTTTATGATAACCGGTCTAGATTTGTCACTGGATTTACGCCCAAGCCTATGAAGTCTTTCTATACCTGTAGGTGTTATACCTATCTTCTTTATTATTATGTCGTCTTTCACTTTGTTTTCAAGTTCTTCAAGCGTCTCGTTTCCTGACTCTTCTAAACCGTAAATTATAAGATTATTGCGACGGCTTCTGTTTTCTAAGTCGTCCACCTTATTCATCAGAAAGGACAACTGGCTGTCAAAATCTGCTATTGTTTTTTCTATTTCGCTTACTTGTTTTGTCAGCGTGCCTAGCTTGGACAACTGCTGTTCAATGCCATCTAATCTGTTGTTTAGTGTAACCATTTGCTCTTTTATTTCATTCTGACCGTCGATTATTCCTTCAATAGTTCCTTGCACTTTCGTTTGGCCGTCTAGCAGTTCCGACAGCAATTGCTTCTCAGTTGGTCCCGGGTTTGTCTCAATATCGCCCTAAAGAAGTAGGTTAGTAGGCAGTAAAGCAATGTGCGCCAGAATACATTTGAAACACTGTGGGCAGGGCAGCAGCAACAGAAACCGGTTGTCACTACGATAACAGTACATGGAAACGTTTTTACTAACCTGTAGAGCAAGACAAAAATGGTTGCTGAGCATGCTGCCGATACTGCTGCTGGCCTGCCAACTGAAGAAAGTCGATGTTGCTCGCTCTTTTAAAGGGGCTTGCTGAGCCATGTGATGTGATGTCACAGTTGTCGAGATGAAGCGATGCGCTGTCAGTTGCGGAACGGAAAGCAATGTAATCGCCGGGCACTTGGCACGAGCCAGATTTTCCGATGCCGGTTCACTGAATACATCCACGTCGATTGCCCTTGATGCGCAGGCGCTGGGCCACAGTTCTTTCCCGCGATGCGAGGGCTCGTTGACCAGGTCAAACGACGTGGCCACTGGGTCGCAGCCACACGGTGGAACTGGTCCGCACAGAAGGGCCGCCAAAACCTGTAGAGCAAGACAAAAATGGTTGCTGAGCATGTTGCCGATACTGCTGCTGGCCTGCCCACACTCCCACTGCCCACTCCCGATTTGGCTATACCTATTTTTGTGTCAAACCCCGCCCTCGTTCTCACTCACCAGTGGCCGAGGGTCTGCATGCCCCAGCTTGTTTTCACGCAGAGCATTTTAGCAAACATTGCTGAGGACCTAAGTTCTATATGTCCTATTGGTTGCTCAACGTCCTTTGTGGATATAAATTATGATTTTATATTTCCATCTAATGTGAAGCACTTACCATCACGTCAAATATCCAGTCTCCTATGTAATCACCTTGAAAAGTTGCCTGATCATACTGCAATTGCCACTGATGCGTCTGTGACTGCGCAGAAAGCAGCGATAAGAACTTTTTCAGAGTCTCTTTCCTGGAGTTTTTAGGTGCGTGTCCCGAATTACACACCGATATTTTTAGCAGAGTTTATGGCAATTGGGCTAGCACTACTTAAAGTTCCCAGCAGTGAATCAAAAATAATTTTTCTGTCAGACTCTCTTTCTGTTTTGTTGTCACTGGAGTCATCACGGGAGGCTCTTTAGAGTGTAGCATTTCATACCGGGGTGGGTGAAAAAAATACGCTTCATCTGTGTCCTTAGTCACAGCGGTATTTTCCAGAACGAAGCGGCAGATTTCTTGGCTAAATCAGCTCTTGATGCATCTGTTTCATGTACCATCCCTAATGTCACCATTTTTGAAATGTCCCGTTTCCAGCGATATCAATACCTAGCCGCTTCATGCAATAATCCCTTGCTATCTACAGCCGAATACCAGCATCTCATATACTCATGGAAAGTTCGTTCATGTAAATCACGGCAGTGTGAGGTAACGATGACTCTCATAAGATGCAGGATTCCTCGCCTAAATCTTTGTTTATTTAGATGTGAGATCAGCCCCACAGACCTTTGTGAGGCTTGAAGTGAGATTGAAAATATTGATTACTTCCTTCTCGCTTGCTGCAGGTTTTCACATCAGAGGAGGATACATTTAGAAACTCCAATTGCATGCTTGGGATTTCCGTTGTCGGTCTCGCTTCTACTCTCCTTCGGTGCGAGTGCGAAAGGATTTGCGTTGCCTCAAATTTGTCCGTACTTACATAACTACACCACAGCTACGGACAGATTCCCTTGCTAATTGCATTCCAAATTTGCAAACTTCCAAATTTTTGCTTCTTATTTTTCCTTTCAATCAATTCTGTATCTTAAATCTTATGTTTTTGTTTAGTTGACAATTACTTTAATGCACTAATTCAGTTTGTGTAGAACATTCGGCAGTCCACACCGAACCCTGGCCAATCCCCCTTCGTGGGTATGTGCCATATATCAAGGCAGAAGAAGAAAAAGGAGAAGAACAGAGAAGCAGCGGAGCTGGCGGTGCGTGTTCTGCCAGGCCTGACCTGGCTATCCAGACCTGGGGCCGGCCGGTAGCATCCTGTCCTGGTCCTCCTGCTGTCCCAGCGAATCGTACCAGGGAGTACTACAGCTCATACTTAAACAGCCAAAGGACGAGACACAGACGAGAGACGAGACGTCCTTTGGCTGGTTAAGTATGAACCCTTACCAACGTGCCCAGTCGTCAACCTTGTTGAATTTCAGTACTACAGCTTCAGCTCATCGCCGCTGCTGTAACGGCAGCTCTTCATCGGCACGAGCGTTCGGCGCCATGCTGGACCCAGACACGTCGGGAGACCTGACTTATTAGCCGTGGCACGGCAACCCGAGGCCTTGTGTCTCCACTGGGCCCCGTCCGGTTTCCTAGCCTTACGCCTGGCTTACTGAGGCCCTTGTGTCTACCCGGACTATGATTACCCAGAACATCTGCACCGGCTTCACCTACCCAACGAACTGGTGAATCTTGTCGATTTTGTGTTTGGTCTTCGCCTTAATTGCTCGTCATACTCTCGTCCCGTCTATGTATGTAGATAAAATTATTCGTCGCTAACTTGGTCGGTCTGGTCATGTATTTCGATTGGTGTCCTTAAATAAACCACGAAACAAGGTGACCAGTAGATCTGAAGAAAAGAACCTCACAATTTTGGGACCAGGCCGGCCAAGCAGCATTTCACCGCGACTACAGATCGGAGCAAAATGAATGCACCGCTGCTCGCGGTAGGGGAACGTATATGTTTGCAGGGAATCGAGTTGCGCGACTGGGCTGAGAACGAATTGCAAAAGGCAAGGGAGGAGAGATGGGCAGACCGTGAAGCGAAAGCTGCAAAACGTGAAGTGGAAGCTGCAGAAGATGAAAGAGCGAGGTAGCGCTTGGAGCAAGAAAGCCAGAACTTGCAGCTGTGAGTGCGACGTGCGGAATTGGGAGAAAAACGTTCCTATTATTTGAGGTGCTGAGCACGGTACCGTACCGGCTGCGACTTTCCCAATTAGTCCTCCATGGTTTGATTCCACAATTTATTGAGACAAGGGACGATTTGGACGCGTACTTGAAGTGTTTTGAACGCGTCACCATTGGCGAGGGCTGGGCAAAAGAGAAATGGGCCACGGCTGTGAGCCTGTGCCTCGGCGGATAACCTCTCAAAGTCTTTGGATGACTCTCTTCTGAGGACTCAGTGAATTAAAATGTAGCGAAAATTGCCTTACTTCGAAGATTCTGTTTCACGGCTGAGGGCTCCAGATAGAAGTTTCGTGGAAGCATGCCGCAAGATGGTGAGACAGCTACCCAGTACGCCACAAGGCTGTTAAGTTTTTTGACCGCTGGGTTGAGATGCGAGGAAAAGGGCGCACATTTGAAGTGGTTCGGGACATGATTGTGGCTGAGCAGTTTTTAAACAGCTGCCACACCGTTTGTTTCTCTTCTTGCGAGATCGCGATTGCAAAGCGGTGGACGAAATTGCCGAGGCCGCCGATCACTTTCCGGAGGCTCAACAACAGAATAACTTCGCGGGTTTTTAAAGATATAGCTGAGCAGAATTCATCGAAACCGGAGGACGCAGCTCCAAACCCAATGACTCAAATTCGATGCTTCATCTACGAGAAGATCGAACATAGAAGGGCGGATTGCCGCACAAAACCGAAGCCCCCATATTGCACAATATGTCGCAGATCAGTGTATGAAACTCGGTTGTGTCGACGCTGATGTTGGAGTGATCGGGAGACATCTGCTTGCTGCACGTCCCCTCGAGATTAATGCCCTGGTCATCAGCTGGGAAGAACATGCCTAGATGTTCGAGGGGAAGATTCGGCTCTTAGTACAACTCCAATCAATATCAGCATGCCGGTGGAACATGGAGAAGTGTTCGGGCAAGCAGTGTCGGTGCTGCGCTATACTGGATCTAATAGCATCGTGTGCGCCAGGCTCTGGTGCCCGAGGCTGCGTACTCTGGTGAACGAGCATCTTTACAGTCAGGTTTACAGGCCGTTGGGCTGGGTGGGCCATGTACACCTGCACACTCGGAAGTGTTTAGGTCGGCGTTTTTAGATTTTTTTCTCTAAACGTTTGCAGACCGTCGGGCTGCGTGGGACAGGTACATTTGCACACCAGGAGGGTGTTTTGAACGGCGTCTTTGGATCGTGTTTTTTTTTTAACGGCTCCTCGAGTCGCCCCCACCTCAACTGTTCGGCCGTCGCAAAACTTTGGGGCAAATGCTGCTTGCAGAAGGCCGCCGGGTACGGAAGTAAAACGAAGCCGACAGGAAAGGCCTAGGAAGGAGGCGCGCGCTCGGCGACTTGGTCTGCGTGTCGCGCTCGCCGTGCATTGTCCGCACGCTGCGGGTTTGGTCCTTCTGGAGATGCCGCCTGGGACGGTCGGAGAGTGTAGCATGGAGAAGGCTACGGGCCTAAAGGCGCAGGAGCCGGCGCGCCTAAAGGGTACGCTTAATTGCTCCTTCCTTTTTTTTCTTTGGTCACCTTCCGCCGATGGCACTTACAGCTTTTAGTGAGCACTGCTGGTGGCCGCTGCTTTTGAGTGTGTTTGTATTATATATATATATATATATATATATATATATATATATATATATATATATATATATATATATATATATATATATATATATATATATATATATATATATATATATATATATATTTTGCTGTTGGGAGATTGGAATGCATGCTGTGCTGTGGAATTCATGCTGTGATGTGTGTGGTGTGTGTACTGGCAGCGTGCCATTGGTCATTTCGAACTCATTGAATGGCCCCTGTCAAACGCGCTTCCTATTGGACACAGAAATGCTGTGCGAGTTGAAAGGACGTTTTTGGCGCCAAAGGGCAGTTGAGACTTGGAACTCAGACTTAGAGCAGAGACTTTGATCTGGGGCTCTCGGTGGAGAGCAGGAAGGAGAGGTGCAGAACGGGTTATGCCATGCGCTGACCGTGCTCCGAGGAACCGCTACTTGTAGCGCGACGCAAGTTAAGTCGTCGGCCAGGCAGGACAAGGTGTTGTTGCGGGCGCACCGTGGCCTGGCGTTCTAGTTTGCCTCTGATGGTAGCGACCACCCCGGTCGTAGTGTAAATAATGTAAATAGGGTAAATAAATTCATCAGTTTTCATTCGTGCCAAGAAGTCTGCCCATCTGTCTCATCTCCTCGTGTCGCACGCCAAACGGACCGCTCCTTCACCCCGAGGACCTGACGTTGAAAACGGGTAATAAATAAGAGAAAGGAGACCAACGAAGATTAACTTTTACCTTTAGCGGATGTTTCTGACATCGAAGCGCCTGAGGCGAAGGTCATTATCAAGTAGGCATACTTCACGGGCAAGGCTATTGCTAGGTGCCTGCCAACGCCTTTGTATGACGTAAATATCGGCAACGTTCCTGGTGCAAGCGCCCCATTCTTTGGCGTTCCAACAGTCTTGACGGGCCAGAGAAGCATACCTGCCAGTGATGATGGGTCCAGTGCTTCTTTCCAGGTTCTGGCAGCGAAAGCTTCAGAGACTGGTTTTGATGCCCCTCAAAGTGCGCTCCAATTATCTCTGCCCATTTTTCACAAGAAGCAAGAGGATGACGCCAGCTTAGACATGTGTCGTTGCAAATTAAAGAAAACCTAACCTGGAAAAGGGTTGACGGCATTTTGTACCGGACATATCAACTTTTTCCCGGAAAAACAATCGAACAAGTGGTCGTTTCATAGGTTTTGCGCCGTCAAGTCCTCGTGCAGGCACATGAAAGTGCACTTGCGGCCACCACAGTGTCAGGAAAACTACCGCAAGAGTGCTTGGGGGCCTTTACTGGCCAAGGATGCAAGCTGACATTAAGAGGTTTGTGAGATCCTGCGATGGATGTCAGAGCATAAACATGCTAAAACGCTCCAAAGAGCGCCAGCCGGTGAATGCCCTACAAGCTTCATCTTTCGTTGTTGTTAATAAAGTCGGGTCTTAAACTCCCTTACAAACGTTCAGTGCAGATATTTGGTCCCGGAGTGGACTGGCAAACCGAGACTCGATACAGAAGATTGAACTGGGTCCTCCAACGCCGTGGAAGCTTTTACGTCGCAGAGCACATCTCATACGAAGCTCCAGACGTTTCGTCGCGCCTATGATAAGATGTTTCTAGGAGTTTATTTCCTCTATGACAAGTGTTAATGTTACTTACTTGTATTAGTACAAAGTGCTATTTTTTTATTTTGTGTGTGCGAGTGACACACTCTCAACAGACAATAGCAATGGTGTGTGTGCAGTGATGTGTTGTGCGGTCCCCCAAAAGAGTGCATCAGTATCGTCTCCTCAAGTTTTATTTTCCGGAAAAAATTATTCTCAAAAGGGGGGCCATATATTTGGGAAGAACCTGAGTGAGAACCTGTGCGAGAAAAACTGAGGAAAGATGAAGAAGAACAAAACCACGTTTGGAGAAAAGAAAGAAGAGGAGAACGTGGAGGGTGGCTCGAGGAGCGCGAAGCACGAGGAGGAGAAAACAGGGAAGCAGTGGAGCTGGTCTGTTGTCCACGGAGCTCGGGCGGTGCGTGTTCTGCCAGGCCTGACCTGGGTATCCAGACCTGGGGCCTACTGGTTGCATCCTGTCCTGGTCCTGGTGCTGTCCCAGGGGATCGTACCAGGGAGTACTACAGCTTCAGCTCATCGCCGCTGCTGTAACGACAGCTCTTCATCGGCACGAGCGTTCGGCGCCATGCTGGACCCAGACACGTCGGGAGACCTGACTCATATTGGCCGCGGCACGCCAACCCGATGCGTCGTATCTCCACTGGGCTCCATCCGGTGGCCTAGCCTTCCGCTGGGCTTACTGAGGCTGTTTTGTCTACCCAGAATGTGACTACCCGGAATGTCTGAACCGGCTTCCCCTACCCAACGAACTGGTGTTGACAATTTTGTGTTTAGTCTTCGTCTTAATTGCTAGTCATATTCTCGTCCCGTCCATGTGTGGAGATAAAATTATTCGTCGCTAATTTGGTCGGTCTGGTCATGTATTTCGGTTGGTGTCATTGAATAAGCCACGGGACAAGACGACCAGTAGATCTAAAGAAAAGAACCTCACATCAAACCTCAAAGAACCTCAAAGAACATCGTAAAAACTAATTATATGAAATACCTAGGAGAGACACTGTCAAGCAATTTAAGCTGGGAACAGCACATTAAAAACGTATGTCGTAAGGCCCAAGGCAAACTATTTCCTCAGAAGATTACACAACACTCCTCCTGATGTAAAACGTAATGCGTATAAAACGCTCGTCAGACGAACCTTAGAGTTTGCTAACATTATTTGGAGTCTACAGCAACAATATTTGATAGGCAAACTAGAACGCATTCAAAACTTCGCAGTATGCTTTGTATTTCAAACTTTTCAACATTCCAGAATATCTAACCTACTTCACAAAGCAGATCTTCACAGCTTAGCACAGCGTAGAACAACATCAAGACTAAAATTTCTGTACTTACTTTATCACAGTAATTAAAATATGTCAAGAGAAACATACTTCCGGGAACCATTTCGTCTCTCTTCGAGAACTAACGATGAGAAAGCACTTCATCAACACATAAACTATGTTAACGTTATTAAATACTCTGTTTCCATCGGCTATATATAACTGGAGCAAACTTATCTCGGCTGATGTAAACTGCAACTCAGTTGAATCATTCATAGAACATGTCAATAGCATTGATTCATTAGTATTGCCACCGCGATAAACCTATGATGCTGACTTTTATTTTGTATTTTTTTGTAAAATCTACTTGTTTCCGTGCTGAACCCGCTATTTTATTTTCCCTGAATTGCCATCATTACCATCACGATGCCGCTATTATGATGAATTCCTATTTTGTATTATATATATCTACCCAACTTTGTCCCCTGTATTGTCTCCTTTGTATCCACTCCTGCTTGGGCCCGAGAAGAGCCTGCACTCTTTGTAAATAAATAAAATAACAAATACACAACAGGCCTATGCAGCTACATGTAGTTATGATGACCCGGCAGTTGAAAGTTCTACGAAGATGTAGAACTGGCAATGCGCAAAGCAAAGACGCAGTATACTGTACTAATGGGCGACTTCAATGCCAATTAAGGTAGGGAAAAAGCTGGCAGGAGACCAGGCAGTAGGTGACTATGGCATTGGTTCTAGGAATAGCCGGGGGGCGGGGGGGAGTTACTGGTTGAGTTTCAAGAGCGCAATAACCTGAAAATTATGAATACATTCTTCAGCAAACGCAAGAACCGTAAATGGACATGGAAAAGTCCTAACTGGTAGACTAAAAATGAAATTGACTTCATATTGTGTTCACCCCCGTTAATATGCAAGATGTAGAGGTAATCGGGAAAGTACGATGCAGTGACCACAGGATGATGAGGCCCGCTACTACCACACAGATTTAATTTCTCCTTATTTTGCTCGAACTTGTATAAGTTTTCTTTTTTTCCTCGCACCAACGCTGAGTGGAACTGTTTGCCTAGGTCACCTCCATGAACTAGCTGCTCACGTTGTTGAATTTTGTGGCGTGCCTTGTGGCTCTTTCTGGAAAACAAGGTTTATTGACTGCAGGCTCCTCGCTTTTGTATGTGTATGTGTATGTGTATGTATATGTATGTATGTGTATATAAGTATATATACATATATATATAATGTTGGTATGTGTATGTGTACATGTATAAAATGTGTAATGTGTGTATGTATGTGTGTGTATGTATATATACATATATTTTTTATTCCCTTTTTTATTTTTGCCTTACACCTAAAATTCTTTGCGTGTCTTGGTTTTATTACATTGCAAACTCTAAGTGCGTTTATGCTGTATATTACTTCGTTTTGTATAATTTATCTGCTTGTTTCTTTGGTAGGTATAGTACCTTACCTGCTTGGACCTAACCACGATCCGCAGTATGTCTGTAAATAAATAAAATAAAATAATAATTAGTTTTAATCAGAAGAAGGAACGCAACAGATTAGTAAGATAGAAGTCCATCAAGCAATTAGCCGTGAGGGGGAGGACAGAAGAATTAAGAATCTCGCTTATAATAGATATTCAGCTCTAACCGAAGGTGGCGACATTACCCTAGAACCAATAAACAATAACTTCAGGGATATCACAACTGAGTGCGCTGTAGAAGTAGGCGGTGGAATAGTTAGAGAGGATACCGGTAAGCTGTCTAAGGAGAGGAAAGATTTGGTTAAGAAACGCCAGAGTATGAAACCTTTTAAACCAACAGACCAGGTAGAATTGGCAGAGATATCAAAGCTAATCAATAAGCGTAAACTGGCCGATATAAGAAAGTATAACATGGAGAAAACTGAGCATGCTGTGAAGAACGGGGAAAGCCTTATAGCGGTGAAGAAGAAATTAGGCATAGGCGAAAATCAGCTATATGCGCTAAGGAACAAGGCGGGCAACGTCATCACGAATATGGACAAAGTAGTCAAAGTAGCCGAGGAGTTTTATACTGATCTCTACAATAGCCAATGTAGTCCGGACTGCAATGATAATGACGTTAGGGAAAAACAGTCAGACGTTCCACCAGGCACGAAGGACGACGTTAAGAAAGCAATAAAAACTATGAAAAGGGGGAACGCAGCTGGAGATTTGTTGAAGTACGGGGGGGGGGGGGGGGATATTGTGCTAGAAAAACTGGCCACCTTGTATACTCAGTGCCTGGTGTCATAGACGATTCCGGAACCATGGAAGAACGCAAACATTATTCCCATTCATAAGAAAGGGGTTACTAAGGATCTTAAAAATTAGCCCAATCAGCTTACTGTCTGTTGCGTATAAGGTATTTACTAAGGTAATCGCTAAAAAAATCAGGATAACCTTAAACTTCAATCAACTAAAGGATCAAGCAGGTTTTCGGAAACGGTACTCTACTATCGATCATATCCATGCCATCAATCAGGTGATAGAAAAATGCTCGGAATATAATCAGCCCTTATACATAGCATTCATTGATTACGAAAAAGCATTTGACTCAGTTGAAACCTCGGCGGTGATGCAGGCATTGCGAAATCAGGGGGTTGACGAGCCCTACGAGCTTAGGGTAACAAACTGCATTCCAAGAGAAGGAAAGCGTAGCAGGGATCGCCAGAAAGTTAGGTGGCGGATGAGGTTAAGAAGTTCGCAGGTATAAAGTGGATGCAGCTAGCACAGAATCGGGTTAATCGGAGAAAAATGGGAGGGGCGTTCGCCCTGCAGTGGGTATAGTCAGGCTGATGATGATGATGGCATACTCACGACGTCACAGCCACGCGCACCCTATCATTGCATTCAGCGGAAACAAAACGAGGCCCATGATGGCAGTTCACGCTTCGTAATTACAAAATTCAATCGAACCTAACAGCAGCGGTGTCGTGTTTTGTCGAACAGCAGACGAAGGCTCGTTGGGTTCGTAACCGAAAGTAGTTTATTCCATCACAGCTTGTAGTGGAATGCCGCCCGGTGCCCGAACGGCGTGGCTTATCTCATAGCTAACTCTCGCTATAATCGCGCCACCGCTATCGCTATAGACGCGATTGCACAACACTCCCTCTTTTATTTAAAGGGTGCAGTTGTATCCTTATACAAAAGTTAAAAGAGAGCTTCGTATCGCTCGGGACGACGGCGTGGGCGTAATGGGTAGCGCCTCCCTGGAGCCGGCGTCTCATGAATGTGCGGGAGCCGGAAAGACCTCGGGAGACTGCCGGGCTCCGGCTCATCTGAAGCTGGCTGATCAGCTGTCGTGTTTGAAGGAAAGACCAGGAACCCCTCCATGTAGTCTGCGTCGGTAGACCTTGACGTCACCGTAGGGCTTGAGTTATCCAGAAGCTGGTCGAGGTGCCGACGCCAGATGAGCTTGCATGACTTTGAATGAGACTGGTCCAGTCTTCTTTAATTTAGTCCCACGAACCCACTTCGACAAGCTTCTGTAATTTCGAACTAAAACACGTTCATTAATGCCAAAACGGACTTTTTGCTTTTACGCTGCTGCATTTGGGCGAACTGCTTTTGAATCAGCTTTCCTTCCACTGTAGGCTTGATTGCATCCAGTCTAGTACGCAATCTTCTACCTATCAATAGGTTAGCTGGAGCCTCTCCCGTCGTAGGATGTGGCGTATTTCGGTATGCCAACAAAAAGTTATGAAGTGTTTTTTCGACACTCACCAGGAGATGCCTTGCGTAGTGCCGACTTCAACGTTTGCACAAAACGTTCTGCCAGAACTTTTGTGCTTGGGTGATAAGGGGCGCTCACGACATGCCTGGTCCCGATGTCCCGCATGAAAGCCTTGAACTCATCGGAAAACAGTTGTGGTCCATTGTCAGACACTACCGTCTTATGTATTTCGAATCTGCAGAAAAACTTCACGTCAGCAAGTAACATTACGTTCGGACGTTGTGCTCCGCATGACCAACAATTCCGGCCACTTTGAGTGGGCATATACTACCACTAAAAACATTGTTCCTCGGAATGGTCCCGCGAAGTCTAGATGAATTCGCCTCCACGGCGCGGTCGGCCATGCCCAAGGATGCAGAGGTGCCTTACATGGATCATTCCGTTGTTCCTGGCATGCTTAGCAACTTCGTACCTTTGTTTCCAAGTCTGCATCAATTGACGGCCACCAAACGTAACTACGAGCCAAATCCTTGCTCCGCACGATGCCGGGATAATCTTGGTGCAGTTCGTCGAGCACCGACTCTCGTAGAGAAGATAGGATTACCACCCTCATTCCATACATGAGGCACCCTTGATGCACACTGAGCTGCAACTGTCTGTCAAAAAATTGTTTTAGGCTCGCATCTCGCAAGTGGAGTGGCCAGCCTATACTTGTAAACTCGAGCCCTTCGAAAAGCACCGAATCACGTGATGTGGCTCGCGAAATCTCGTTGGCAGATACAGGAATCGACTCCAGGCGCAACGCATAGAACGATTCCTCGCCTTCGGACGTGCCGTCCTCCTGGCTGTGAAGAGGGAACCTTGAAAAAAAATTTAAAAAAAATGCTTCTGCGTTGTCACTGGAATTTTTTGTACACGAGCGAGTATTTGTAAGCAGACAGTGACAGCCCATCACTGTAAGCATGCTGCCGCAATCAGTGGAATGCCTGCCTATTGCCCCAGTATCGTTTGTAATGGTTTGTGATCCGTACTCAACGTGAAGCATCTTCCATAGATGTAGAAGTGAAATTTTTTGATGGCAACAATAATTTCCAGCGCTTCCTTTTGCATCTAACTGTACTTTTTCTAAGCGCCAGTTAATGTGCGCGACGCATACGCCACATGCAGGAGCTTCCATTTTCCGCAACAAGAGAAAGTACTGCCCCCACGCGTACTGGGAAGCGTCCCATGCCACTTGTAAAGGTTTATCTGCGTCGTAATGCGCCAACACAAAGGATGACGTCAACGCGTTCTTCATTTCCTCAAATGCCACTTAACACGATTCATCAAAACGCCATGGCTAGCCGCAACGCTGCAGTTTGCAAAGAGGGCTAGCAAGAGTGTGCCATCCTGGAACGAACTTTCCATAGTAATTCAGTTCAGTTCAGGCGTTCAGTCGTGTCCGACTCTTCGTGACCCTATGGACCATGTCACGCCACGCTTTCCGGTCTCTCACTATCTTCTTAACATCACATAGCTTCATCTGCAATGCCTCGAGAATCCCATCTAACCATCGCGTTCGCTGCCTACCCCTTCTCCGGCGACCCTCAACCTTTCCCAACATCAAATCTTTCTCCAGCGACTCCTCTCTTCTCATCAGATGACCAAAGTAGCTGAGCTTTAACTTTAGAATTTGACACTCCAATGAGCAGTCTGGGTTTATGGTCGACGATATCTGATTTGATCTTCTGGCAGTCCAAGGAACTCTTAAGAGTCTTCGCCAGCACCACAATTCAAACGCGTCAATTCTTCGGCGGTCAGCCTTTTTCACAGTCCAACTCCCGCATCCATACATCACAACTGGAAAGACCATAGCACGGGTTATACGGATCTTGGTTGGCAGACTAATGTCTCTGCTCTTTACTAGGCGGTCAAGGCTAACCATTGCTCTCTTTCTCAGAAGCAGGCGTCTCCTAATTTCATGGCTGCAGTCTCCTTCCGAGGTAATCTTGGCGCCCAAGAACAATTAACATAGTAATTCACGGTGCCCAGAAACGACTGCAGCTGCTGCTTGCAACAGGAGAACACGAGGAAAGGAGGGGGAGGTCGGTGGTCGGTCGGTCGGTCGGTCGATTGGCTGGCTGGCTGGCTGGCTGGCTGGCTGGCTGGCTGGCTGGCTGGCTGGCTGGCCGGTCGGTCGGTCGGTCGGTCGGTCGGTCGGTCGGCCCCGGCCGGCTGGCTGGCTGGCTGGCTGGCTGGCTGGCTAGCTGGCTAGCTGGCTGGCTGGCTGGCTGGCTGGTTGGTTGGTTGGTTGGTTGGTTGGTTTGGTTTGGTTTGGTTTGGTTTGGTTTGGTTTGGTTTGGTTTGGTTTGGCTGGCTGGCTGGCTGGCTGGCTGGCTGGCTGGCTGGCTGGCTGGCTGGCCGGCCGGCCGGCCGGCCGGTTGGCCGGTCGGCCGGTCGGTCGGTCGGTCGGTCGGTGTGTTGGTGTGTTGGTTGGTGTGTTGGTTGGTGTGTTGGTGTGTTGGTGTGTTGGTTGGTTGGTGTGTTGGTGTGTTGGTTGGTTGGTTGGTGTGTTGGTTGGTGTGTTGGTTGGTGTGTTGGTGTGTTGGTTGGTTGGTTGGTGTGTTGGTTGGTGTGTTGGTGTGTTGGTGTGTTGGTTGGTTGGTTGGTGTGTTGGTTGGTGTGTTGGTGTGTTGGTTGGTGTGTTGGTTGCTTGATTGGTGTGTTGGTTGGTGTGTTGGTTGGTTGGTTGGTTGCAAAAGGTAAAAGACGCGCAAAAAGTAGATGAAAAAGAAAGGGACATGACAACAAGACAGAGCGCAAACTTCCAACTTGCTTTATTTAGGAAACGGTACCTACTTATATAGACAAGTGAAATCATATCATATCGTTCAAGAGTAAACACGTGAGCACACAACCAGCGAAGATCATCTAACAAGCAGGGCAAAAATGACTTAAATCTCATCAGGTTATCACTGAGGCCAAAAAAGTGTTTGCAGTGTAAGAAGGCTGAATGATGTATACAAGGTATACCAGCAAACGCAGACAGATACACACACATGCAAGACAGCGCGCGCGCAAACAACACACACACACGCACACGCAGAGATACACACACAAACACACAAACAGACAAGCACACGTAAAAACGTAACAACACATCTCTGTGGCTAAGCCAAGTCAGACCTAAAAACAAAGTAAAACAGGCAGTCGCAAACTAAAACCGATAAAACATCCAAATGGCTGAAAACCTAAGTGAATAAAATCAATTTTCTAAGCAAAAGTCGCGTCAGTCATAAAAATCAACAACAAACAAGAAGAATTGTTGATTTCTTGGCAAAAGCCGCGTCAGTCATAAAAAACAACAACAAGCAGGAAGCAGTGTAACAGCAAGTAGCACAGCAAATCACACGTCCTAAAAAAGCTAGCTCCTTATCTAGGAGTATTAAAGAGGTTGAACTAATACATTTTTGCACCGTTTTTCGTTATTAAAAAGGCCTCAATGATCTCTCTCTGCACTTTGGTTTTGCTACGTGCGAGAATTACAGTGCCCTCATACACAGGTTTGCATTTATGGCAGACAATATGGTCATACCGGTTGCCAGTTTTATAGCTTTCCACATTCCTCTTATGTTCAATGATTTGGTCATTCACACATCTACCCGTTTGTCCAATGTATAGGCACCCACAAGTGAGAGGCAGGCTGTACACAACATTGGTGGAACATTCAATGAACCTGGTGCCATGCTTCTTTTCACATCGCTCACGTTTCTTGGCCAGAACGGTACAGACGCTTAACAGCTTCGTAGGCGCGGAAAAGAGAACAGTCACATCATTCCTGTTGCCAATCTTCTTCAGGTTATGGGAAATTTTGTGCAGATAAGGGATGACTTGAACCTGATGTCTTGGCCGAGGCACAGTCGAGGCTTTCTTACTGTCATTCCTTTGTGCTTTATGCAGTAGACTAGCTGTTACACTGTGGATTACGTTGGCGGGATACCCTGCTTTTTCAAGACGATTGATCTGGATGGTGACGCTGCTTTTCAGGTTGTGTGAACAGCTTCTGGAAAGTGCGGCTTGAAGAAGACCAGCTATAATCCCACGTTTGATGAGCTTCGAGTGGGCGCTTTCATAGGCCAATATGCTTTTCTTGCTGCGTGGATTGTATTTGAAACAAGGGCCGCATCCGGAATCGCTGAAGGTAATAAGCAAATCAAGGAACTGAATCTCCTGACGATGTGGTAATTCCCAGGTGAACTTGAGGCCTTTTGCTTCGGCAGTGAACAGCCCTACAATTCTGGCGACAAGGGCATCCAAGTCGCATCCAGGCGTCGCTTGAAGTATGATAAGGTAGTCATCCACATACCTCAGAACATTCAGAACACCCATGCCTGTCAGGAAGTCCCACATTCGTCGGTCCACGGCAGACAAATAGATGTCACGAAGCACCGGTGTCACAGATGAACCCGTGCATATCCCTTCTTTTTGGACAAAGATTTTTTTGTTAAGGAATATTGCTGTGGAATTGAGATAAAACTCAAGCAGGGTGATGAAGTTGTCAGTGCTTAGCCCTGATGAGCTCTGGAAGTTGATTTCACTAGAGCACTCAATCTTCTCCCGGACAGTTTCAAGGGGCCTTCCTTGTGGAACAGAATAATAAAGATCTTCCACGTCTACGGAAAAGGCTGTCTTTGCTGATTTCAGGCTTTGAAGAGCTTCTACTGCGTCAGTAGAACTTTTAACCAAGAAGGGATCCTCAAGTGGCAGGGACTTAAGCTGCTGCTGCAGAAACTTACTTACTGCGACTTGCCAGGTTCCTTTTTCCGACACGATGGTCCTCAGTGGGCAATCAGGCTTGTGTGTTTTGCCTGAAAAGAATACTTCTAAGAAGTGATTCTTGGATTTTTCGGCGACTTTCTTAACTTTCTCAAGGGAAAGATCCTGCAACAACTGCACAGCAATAGATTTCTGCTTTTTGGAGCGAAATTTAACCTCTTTGAAATTCTTTCCTAATGCTCCAAGTGCTTTTTCTTTAAAAAGGGTTTCAGGCATGACCACAAAGCCCCTTTCTTTATCAGCCTGTAGTGCAGTGGCTCCGCAACGCTGTATTGCCTTAGCTATCTTCATAATGGGAGGCTTCCTTCCCTGGAGTGCGTCCACTGTTCGTAGCAAGTAGTCAACGCCGTCGCCAATCACTCTCACCTTGTTAGCTTCTTTGGCTCCTGCTGCAACGGTCCTTACAAGTTCCAGTAATGGGGTCTGCTGGTCATTGGTTCGTAACTGAACTTCGGTCCTTTTTGCAGCGTTCTTCTGACGTCATCAGGTAGCCGCACATCTCCCAGAACGACGAGGGTGTCCGACGTAGCACGCCTGCTTTTTTCTTGTCGAGGCAAATTGCAGACAATGCAGCGCCACTGAAACTCTGTTGACTGGGCTATCAGCTTCTTGAATTCGGCGAGACGGCGAGCTTGTCTTGTTGACGTTAACCCTGAAAGGACGAGTATGTTCTGTAATTGGCGCTTATATTCCACCGAGAAATGGCTTGGACAAATCATATCTATTTTCAATAATCCAGTGTTGTGCAGCTCCTCGTATTATTGTGGGGGACTTTAATGCTCACCACCCTCAGTGGGGTAGTGCAATAATGAGCAATAGAGGAAGAGACCTGGCAGACTTTATGCATACGCAAGATCTCGTCAATATAAACGACGGCTCACCGACGTTTCTACGCGGAACAACCTACAGCAGCTGCTTGGATGTGGCGTTTGTTTCCAGAAACCTCCATCCCTCCGTTTCTTGGTGTAGTGATGTGGAAACACATGGCAGTGATCACATACCAACGTACATATGCATCAAGTGGTTTGCACCTGCCACTTCACCTCGTGTGCAATACACAGACTGGCCCGCCTTTAGGGCAGCGGTGGAGACTTCCAGCGTGGACCTCCAGTCACCATCTCAAATAGAAGGACTCATTACTTCCTCTCTCAGTGAGAACACTCGCTATGTTAGTGTGCCGGTGTCAGTGTCCAACATCGACGTGGAATTCGAGCGGCTTCGCGCGATCCGTCGGCGGGCTGAAAGGAAGTACAGAAGAACGAAATCCGCGCAAGATCTCGCACTTTCTCGCCGAGCTAGACGACAAGTTTTGCGTCACCTGGAGAGGTTAGGACGACAACGTTGGAGACAGTTCTGCTCATCACTGGATCCCCGTAAGCCCCTGTCGCGTATCTGGCATGTTGCGAGAAGCTTGCGCACACCTCCGCAAGAAAGGCACCCTTTTCGTGCCCTGGCCCTTTACCAACGCCGCAATGAAGTTGACGTAGCTGAAGATTTTTGTAAAATGGTTGTGGGCACAAACCAGGCACAGTTACCAATTTCAGAGGTTTTTGCACCACCTTCGCCGAATGATCAATACGACGTGCCCTTTACAATAGCTGAATTAGACGCCGCTCTTGCTTCTTGTCGGCATTCATCTGCACCTGGTCCTGACGGGATTACATATTCAACCTTATCGAACCTAGGCAAGGATGGTAGAACTGCACTACTTAATTACTTCAATGATATATGGGCTTCTAGTACTGTTCCTGAACACTGGAAAATTAGCCGCCTGGTTGCTCTTTTGAAGCCTGGAAAGCCTCCTCTCGAACTTACCTCATACCGGCCAGTTGCCCTAGCAAGCTGTGTTGGAAAAGTTATGGAGCGCATGGTGCTGGCAAGACTTGAGTGGTATCTAGAGAGTAATGATCTTTATCCGAATATGATGACTGGATTTCGCCGCGGACGCTCTTCCATTGACAGCGTCATCGACCTTGTGGCGACAGTAGAACACGAAAAGCGTCACCGTCGACTAGTAGCTGCTGCATTTTTAGATATAAAGGGAGCTTACGACAACGTCCTCCATGAAGCTATTCTTGATGGACTTGACGACGTGGGAGTTGGTGGCCGACTGTACTTGTGGATTGTAAGCTATCTCAGCGGCCGCTCTGTTTACATGACTACGCCTGAAGGAGATACTACCCACTTTCAGGTCGGTCGTGGAGTTCCACAGGGAGGAGTTCTCAGCCCAACTTTATTTAACGTTGCGCTAATTGGCCTGGTGAGTGAACTGCCAACTAACATCCACATCAGTGCATATGCTGACGACATCTGCATCTGGGCCTCTGGTTCGACGCGCCCACAACTACGTGCGAGACTGCAACGAGCTGTGTCATCAACATCGATGTACTTACGGCGTCAAGGTTTATTTTTAGCGGCAGAAAAGTGTGCAGTGATAGCGTTTACGGGAAAATGTGTCAGCCGCTACCCGATTACCCTTCATGGAGTCGTAATACCATACGTCTCCAGGCACAGATTCCTGGGAGTAATTATTGACCACCGACTATCTTGGTCGAAACATATTGCTATGGTGAAGAAGAGGCTAATTAATTTTTGCCATGTACTTCGTTACATAGCTGGCATCAAATGGGGTCCAACTGAGCGCTCCTTAATACGGCTTTACGAGGCTCTGTTTGTTGGCTACATCCGGTACAGTCTCCCAGTACTTTCTAGTATGAGCATTTCCTGCTTGCGGACTTTAGAGAGCGTGCAAGCGCAGGCACTGAAAATATGTCTTGGACTGCCCAGATGCACCTCTAACAAAGGCACAATTGAAGAGGCACACGCTCGCCCAATGTCCATATACTTGTCACACGAACCACTTCGTGTATATTTACGAGCACTTACAAGACACCGTTTTCACCCACTCAGCAAGATTCTGGATGAGAGGCCGGACTGCAGTTTTACAACTGCACTCCGCTGCCATCAGTCGCAAGTACCGACAGGATATGCCCTCCCATATCGTCCCACCCAACCACCATGGACGATGGATAAACCTTTGGTGCACCTTCGTGTTCCCGGAATACTAAAAAAATCTATGGTACCAATTAGTGGACTCAAACAACTTACTCTGGCACACATCTGGTCAGAATATCCCAGTTATATTCACGTATACACCGATGGATCTGTGTCAGCACAGGCATCCGCTGCAGCTGTGGTCATACCAGCTCAGAAAACGACTCTGCATTTCCTTTTGGGACATAACTCTACATCAACCGCTGCCGAACTTGTAGCCATTCGGGAATCTATTCGCTATATATGTGGGGAACCACCTCAAAAATGGTGTATATTCACGGACTCGAAGACTGCATTACAAATTTTGGAAAACTTCTTACGCCACACTGCCTATCAGTCCCTGGCACTAAACATTACGGAGCTCATCACATCTGCCCAGCTGCAAGGCCACATGATAATGTTTCAATGGATTCCTGCCCACTGCGGCCTCCATGGGAATGAGCAGGCCGATGTTGAAGCGAAAAGCGCTCTCATCAATGGCTTCCAAACAGCTGTGCCTTTTTCAAGAGCGGATACGACGTGTCTTCTAAAGAGTTGTATGAATATTGCTACAGCGACTTACTGGGCTCAACCAGACGCCCGACACATGCGTCTAAGAAAGCTTGATCGAACATTTAAATTTACTGTTCCGCGTGATATTCCGCGTCATCAGGCATGCTTGATACATCGACTTCGTTTAAACGTTGCTTTCACGCGCAAGTACTTACATTTAATTGGACAGATGGACTCACCGGAATGTTTAACTTGTGGCATCCCAGAGACTGTGGACCATGTATTATTGGTGTGCCCAGAGTATGCGAACGAAAGAAATGTGCTAGCTGCTTCCTTGAAGCGTTTAGACAAGAGGCCTCTGTCGGAGGAACTGCTGCTGGGCGCTTGGCAGGACAAGGGGAAGGGCATCCAGGCAGTGCGCGCTCTTTGCCGTTATTTGAGCGCCAGTGGACTTGATTCACGTTTGTAAAGCAAGCTGCTGTGTCTGTATATATATTTCATATGCCTTCTCCCACATCGTCACCCATCATGACCTTCTTTCTTCTCTCCTTCCCCTTCCCCAGTGCAGAGTAGCAGGCCAGATTTGAATTATTCGGGCCAACCTCTCTGCCTTTTCCTATCAATAAATCCATCTATTGTCTTGTTGGATGACTGTGTTCACTAACATATATCTTTAGCCATTCTTCCAGCAGTCGAACTTGGTGCCAATACTCAGATTTGAGGATTTTGCAGATCCGTCTTAAGTGACCCCACGAAGGATTAACGTGTCCGAATAAATGTCGACCCTCTAGTGGCGCTATTTTCCTTCTGAGACAAAACGTGACGTACCTTGCTTGGCAGACGGCTGTCTGCGTTTGCTGGTATACATTGCATACATCATCCAGCCTTCTTACACAGCAAACAGTTTTTTTGGCCTCAGTGATAATCTGATGAGATTTAAGTCATTTTTGCCCTGCTTGGTAGATGATCTTCGCTGGTTGTGTGCTCACGTGTTCCCCGCCGGTGCAGTCCAGGGATGGGCTGTGCCGGCTAAGTCTCTATGTATGGACGCCGCGGGGGAATCCCCGCTGACTTATGTCATCAGGGGTAGGGGCAACCCCGTGTAACCCAGCCCGCGAGGAGGCATGGGGGCGCTGTTAGAGACTGTCTTCACTCCACCTCCGGCGTGCCAGGTCCGTCCTGGGAAACACTGAGGCCTTCGGGCGTCTCAGCAGGCTAAGAGAGTGAAGGCGAAGCGAAAGCAGAACTGGTGCAAGCACCCTTTGAGAGTCTGTCAGTAGTACCGCTGTGAGACCAGAGGGGTGGAGGATGAAGCCTCCACTCGCGCTTCCGGTACGTAGGCGGTAGGTCCCAAAGGTTTTGGAATACGGGGCCGGCGTCCAATCCAAGACGCTTAACAAAATTTGGTAGAATCGGGCTCTCGCGTGGAGCGCAGCACGAAGAGAGTTACCGAAGTCGGGGGCGCGAAGGCGTCTGGCAGGGGTACACGTCATGGGAGTGTACCACGGGTGTTGCGATCCCGCCTGCCCGAGCACGTGGGTGCGACCCACAACACGACCAACGCGGTGGCAGTAGTTGACAAGTCCGCCACGCGCGCTGGGAAAGCTGCAGGATTCGTTTTCAGCTCGACGATGACCAGACGTAAACTGGGACAAGAGCGGTCCCCGGCGTGGGTGTCCGCCATTTTGTGGGACTTAGCTCTTGGGAAGGGGCTCGGCCTGGGCGATCCCATGTAAGCCTGGGGGATACTTGTTGGCGAGCTAAAACTCTTCTTTGGGACGGAGTTGTGTTGCATAAGTCTCCTCCCATAGCTAGGCTCATGTCTGGCGCGGGCCCGTAAATCCAAGCCTCTGGGTGGCTGGAGTGGGACTACAACACGGGTGAGCAGACACCCGAGAGCCCTCCGCGGAAGCGGAGAGGACTCAGCTGTGACCTGATGAAGAGGGACAGGTCAGCCTGGTGGCATTAATTTGTCATCGAGCAAACTAAGGCAGTTTTCCCGATGATGGGTGGATTGACTTTTGGTTGGTCACTGGGAGGGGCTGCGTCCTCCTGTAACCGAGAGGGGTGCAACCATTGGCGACGAAGCTCTGAGGGATAAGGCTGGGAGCAATGGCGCGCTCCTGTAATCGAGAGAGGCCACGCCGGTGAATGCTCAGACGGCCGACTGGAACCTCGGAGCCTTGGTTGGTTGGTTGGTTGGTTGGTTGGGGACTACTTTGGGTACATTCTTGGGGGGAGGATACCGGACAAGGGTTATGCCGGCCTAATGTCGCGGCGGCACTCTTGGTGTCCGGGGGATGCGGAAGGGGGACGTGAGGAGAGGTGGGGGGGGGCGATCATCTTGGCCCGCACCAAGCCCAGTGAACATCGGCAGGTCGGTGTGGAGGCCCCGGTGCAGCAGCGCTTATGGGTATTCCAGGCGAAGCCTGGTACTGCGCCTCTGCGAGGCACAGGAAGGACTGCTGGTGACAGCAGGATGCCACGGCGATTGGGACCACCGCCGCAGCAGGAGGGGACCGCGAGACTGCTGCCAAGGCAGCAGCGCGGCGGGGTGGCGCTGAGGAGACCGTCCGTAGACAGCGCGCCGAGGCGCACGAGCAGAGAGCCCACGGGAAGCTGCCTCGGAGTATCCGGGTAGCAGCAGGAGGGGGCGCCAGGATTCGTGGAAACACGTGGTCCATTTTGGAAAACTTTGAAAGAGCGCAAACACACACGACCACTAAGGACAAGAGACGAGACACAAGCGCCGTCTCTTGTCCTTAGTGGTCGTGTGTGTTTGCGCTCTTTCAAAGTTTTCCAAAAATGAACCAACTCGCCCAAAAAGAAGTGTTAATGACGTGGTCCATGGCGGCGAGGTGGAGCCGCCTCGGTGCATACCACTGGTGCTGCGAGGGCGGCGGGTGGCTTGCACATGGCAAGCGTGCTGGCTAGGCAAGGAGCACGAGCGCAGCGAGGACTGCGGCATTACAAAGATGACTGCAGAGAGTCACCGCAACGACGAGGTCGGGCGGCAACTGGGGAGGCCGCCGGGAACTGCTGCAACAGCAGCAGCAGCGCGGCTGGTAGGTCGCCAGGATTCACAGCAACACGCGGTCCATGGCTGTGGGGGAGGCAGGGTTCTCGTTCCACCAGGGTGCAGCGAGAGTTAGCCCGGGGGGGTTGTCCCAGGTCGGAGGAGCTGCGGGAAGCTGCGGGCGGTTCTGCAGGCTGCTATCCATGAAGTTGAGGAGGGGGGCCGCCGCCGCCGCAGCAAACGACGGCGGCCCCGAGGAAATCATTTTTCGAGGAGTAGGGCGCCGCGAGAACACCGTCGCCGTCATGCAGAAAAAGGAGGGGCTCCCCCTCCTCTTATGCGTGGCGGCGAGGGTACTCTGGGGTTACCGAAACGCCGCGGCTCGTGCATCCCGCTCTCACTCGCTTCACTCGCTTGCGGTAGCGGCGTTAGCGGCATCAGACAGTCGCTGCTATTCGTTCATCGCGCAACGTTCCTAACGACCCACGCGCTGCCGCCTGCAAACTCAAGATAACTCAATCCGCCATTTGCGGGAGGATGTGGAGCCATCATGCGGAAGCGGGCCATAAACACATTGGACGGCAGTGTAGCAGACGACGCGAAAGCGCACCATACGAAATGACCACGCCAACGCAGGTAGAATGCGAAAGCTCCCCCCTTTTTTGGCCTCCAGGCGGAAAGTAGTGACAGTATTTACAGTATATCATGTTCACGCAGAATGGGGGAATGTTACAGCGTTTTCACAATCCACTCATAACGCAGGCATATGCTATCTTCGTATTGTAAGAGCATGTAGCGCGGGCCGTGTTCGACGTGACAGAATGAGACGCTCTCAGCGTGCAGGTTCTCCGCAGACAGGACAGCGCGGAGGCAGACAGAGAGAGAGAGGGATCTCAAAGGGCAAAGCAGCCAGAGGTTTGTTGATGCTGCAGAGCTAGGTGGGATCATCTCCTGTGACATACGAGCAGTGCATATGAGTAAAGGCACGCTCACACTGGCGGGAAACTTCCCGCAGCGGCGCAGCGTCAACGGCGCCGCTGCGTCGCAGCTCCTCGGAATGAAGCTCACACTACGCGCGTTTTTCCGCTGCGGTTGTCGTGGAATGCAGAGAGAGGAGGCGCTGAGGGAGTACCCAAACCAGTTGAGCGAGAACGTGATAGTCACGTGACACCAGAGAAGGCGGGAAAACGCGCACTTTTCCCGCGTCGTCGTCTCGATCGTCTGCTAGCTTTTCTCCCGTCGCCCTTTTTGTCCGGAGGATGGCTGGTTCTAACGATGAACTTTTGGCTACGGTCAACGTACTAATACTTGTCTGTTCGTTGCTTGTGCACCGTCGCCGTGCACGGAATGCACGGAAGCGCCGAGTTTGGGTGCGACCCATGTTTCGCCGTCGAGATCAAGAAGGACAGGCACGCCTATTGTTGCCACGGCTGCGAGCGGAAGACGAGGCCTACTTTCGCGAGTAAGTACTGTTTCTTGTGATGCATTCGTAAAGTCGGTGCTCGTCGTACGGGGTATAACTGACATATCACCTGTCCCTTTTTAGCTACCTTCGGATGCCTCCAAGCACCTTTGACACTTTGCTGGGCTTCGTCAAGCACAGCCTCAGCCGTCAGGTGACTCCATTTAGAGATCCGATTTCGGCCCACGATCGACTGGTAATTACAGTACGGTGAGTGTCTATGACGAATCTTATCCAATTAAAATGGTTGACAGCTTACCGCAGATGTATTTGCTGAACCTGCTCCGTATAATGTGGTGCGCTGTTAGTACCTTTCAATGCAGTGCAACTAGACACATTGTTGTTTTAATTTTTAATTAGTTCTGTCTTCTTACAAAAGGTACCGATCAGTTTATTGCTGCTCAATATCTCTATTATATATGTGATTGTTTTCCAGGTTTCTTGCAAATGGGGACACGTTCCGCAGCTTGTCGTATAATTTTTTAATTGGCCGATCAACAGCTTCAGTCCTCATAAGAGAAACCACAGCTGCAATATGGACGATTCTATGGGATGAATACATTCCTTTTCCTCATACGAATGGAGAAAGGTAAGAAAATTATTTTAAAAAAAACAAACAAAGAAAACGAATAGCAATGCGAAAACGTAATATAGAGCCCATAGATGCTGTGTTACAACATCCAATATGAATTTTTCAGCGTTTGTCCCTTGTCTGTCTCCTCTTTTAGTCCAGTCTTTAATTTTGCGTGGAAAAAATATGCACTCTACTTATCCATATGAACCTTGCCACCTCATTCCTAACAGTGCAAAGGTGTTCAGTACTAGCTCACTGCATGGACGACTATAAATTTCACGTTACTGTTTATGCCACCTTGCAGTGACAGTTCAGATAACCCTTAATCTAAAATTAAGGAAACAAATTTGGGAAACAAACATCTCTTTTCTCCAACAAACCGCAGAACTTGTTGAAACATTGTATGCACATGTTGCCGTGACATGTAGTGCAAGTTGAATGGAATGGTCAGTGCTACACCCTGGAGTGCCTCCTTTACTTTATTCTTTTTGTGCTGCGATTACGCAGTGAAATCTCGCATCTTCAGAGGTTTTTAAGTATTTTTTTATATGAATTGTTTTGTTTTGCGAGACCTAC
The DNA here is from genome assembly GCF_055883805.1 of Amblyomma maculatum. Classification (NCBI taxonomy): domain Eukaryota; kingdom Metazoa; phylum Arthropoda; class Arachnida; order Ixodida; family Ixodidae; genus Amblyomma; species Amblyomma maculatum. The sequence goes on from NC_139349.1 coordinate 185,754,968, forward strand.
GTGTAAATGTTTGAAACTCGTGAAATTATTTATGTTTCATAAAGAAAATAGTTTCAGCCGAACAAACAGGAAGCAGAGATGAGGACATTTATGTTTGCATAATTTTAATTGGTTGATCATTATATGCACTATTCTCTCTCCCCACTTCTATGAAATTGTTTACTAAGCCAGCTACTGCTGCCAAATTTGTGTCTGTTTCAGATTGCATTGGACATGGAAAACTATTGGAATTTTCCAAATTGCATTGGAAGCCTTGACGGCAAGCATGTAAACATTGAATGCCCGAATAACTCTGGGTTAAGAAACATGAACTACAAAAAAACTTTCAGTGTTGTCCTTTTGGCCTGCTGTGATGCACATTACAGGTAAAGTTATTACCTGCACTTGGTTTCAACTTATTTCTAGCCATCTACAGCTCGGTGTTTTGCTTTTTTGGTTTTAGCAACGGTAAACGTTAATGTCAAAGCTGACTGATTGCTGTAAGAAATGCAGCAGCAGACAATGAGCATCTGCAGAGAAATATTTTACGACGGAGCGCTATAAAAACACGAGTCCTAGACACGTTCTGATAGCATGCATTTAATATTTTTAGCAATATCAGAGTAAAATATTCTCCTATAGTGGCGTCATTTACTTTGGAGAGGTTTAACCTAGTCTTTCTCACCTGCTAGTATAGCACTCATTATTATTTTACTGATTTCCTTCTCTTATGACATTTGTTTCAGATTCACATATGTGGATCTTTGCCACTATGGTGGTGAAGGGGACTCAGGAATATTTTTACGTTCAGATTTGCTGAAACATCTCACCAACAACTGGTGTGGTGTTCCAGCCCCCACCACTGTCGGGTCGGCAGGTGACATTCCCTACGTTATTGTAGATGATGAAGCCTTCCCTTTGAAGACATTCCTCATGCGTCCCTATGCCCGTCGTGGTGAGGCTGTTTATGAATAGCATTATGCATTTTATAGCCAGTAATTTCCTGATGCTCACTAAAGTTGCTCTTGTTGCCCAGGAGGTAATTCTGTTATTTGTTTTCCATTTTAGAGCAAATATCTGGGTGAAGTACCCTAGTCGAATGGGACCAAAGAGCATTATGCTCATTTAAACAGACAGTTTAGTTCGTGATCTTTGAAGTCCACATTAAAATCTCTATGTTTTTTGTCACAGTAACCAGCCACATATTTTTTCTCAAAAGCAACGGTACTTGCAGTAATCAAACTCGTTTTTTTAAGTCAAATATAGAATGCAAGTCATCCTTAGTGACATGACGCGTTTTGTAATGCGCCATCTAGAGCAGTAATCCTAAGTAATCTGCGATTACTTGGCAGCAGCGGGCGGCGACGGGCAGCAGCTAAGCGCATTTCACTTTTTACTCCAGATAAGTCCTGCAATCAACACAGCCTGACAACTCCCTGCCGTTCTACACGTGTATGTGAAACCGGCGCTGGCAGAACTACGAAGCGGGTCTGCAAGACAACGCCCCCCGGAACCGTCTACCACCAGGAGGATCTGGACGCTATAAAAGCACAGCACAGTGTCTGACTAGAACCACTTGGCAGCAGCGGGCGGCGACGGGCAGCAGCTAAGCGCATTTCACTTTTTACTCCAGGTTAGAATCTTGGACTTCTTGTATTCTTTCTGTTTTATTTTTTTGTTTTTTTTACTGCCTTGCTGCTGCCAACAGTGCATTTCCTGTGTTTATTATTGTTTTCGTTGAACTGCTGCATTATGTCTAACAAAGCGTGGGATGAGTTTAGGGAAGAAATGAGAAGGGAAATGAAAGAATTCAGGTGCAAGATCGAACGCGATTTAAGGCATGAACTGAGGGAACTCAAGGATAGCCTTGAGTTTATTAATCAAGAGTATGAGGCAGTGAAAAGTAAGAACGAGCAGCTTGAGACGGAAAACGAAGCACTAAAGAAAGCAAATGAAACACTTGCAGACGAGTGTGAGAAGGCAAAAAAGCAACTTGAAGAGCATGAAACTAGAATCACAGCTAGTGAACAATACGCAAGGAATCGAAACATTGAAATAAAAGGCGTTGAAAAGGTGGACAGTGAAGACCTGAAAAGATTGTCAGTGAAATTGGAAATGTCCTGAATGAACCAGTGACACAAGAAGACATTGAACTGTGTCACAGAGTGAAAACTCGCAAGGATTCATCTGAAAACATAATTGTACAATTTAAGAACAGATCTAAAAGAAATGCCTTGCTTCTTAAAGCAAGGAAAACACGTGTTTCCATGAAAGACCTTGACGAAAACTGCGACAGTACACCCGTTTACATTAATGAGCATTTATGTCCCGTAATGAAGCGACTTTTGGGACTGACTGTGGCAAGGAAGAAGGAATGCCAGTGGAAGTTCGCGTGGACCAGGGATGGCAAAATTTTTGCTCGAAAAGATGAACGGGCTAACGTCGTCAATGTACGATGCGAGCGCTACGTGCAGTTTATTGTCTAAAGTCACACTGAACTTGCACCCAGTTTTCATTTTTGTCCAGAATGGCATTACAGCCGTGGGATATCAATAACATTTTTTCTGAAAAGATATTTGCTCTTAAGTGCTTCCATTTAAATATAAGATCCGCAGTAAATAAAGAAGATCACTTACATATTCTTCTAGAAAGTTTTACTTTTTCTTTTGATGTCATAATGTTGACGGAAACTTGGTATTCCAGCGATAGTGATGTCATGACTGACAAAAGATATAATACCTATTTTTTGAACAGAGATAATAAGCGCGGTGGTGGTTTATTGCTTAATGTGAAGAAAAAACTAAATTGCGATTTACTTGAAGAGTTCTGTTTTATCACCGAACACATTGAATGTCTTGCTGCTATCAGCTCCAGAAACCTTTTTGCTGTTGTCTATCGCCCTCCTGATGGCAATATAGAAAACTTTTTTGCTAGCTTGGAAAGACTGCTATGGTACACAAATGAAAATGGCCTGACGCTATATTTAGGAGGTGACTTCAATATTGATCTATTAAGTCACTCAACAGCTCAACGTAAATTTCGAACTACACTCACCTCAAACGCGTTTAGCAATTTAATACAAACTGCAACCCGTATTACAATAAACGCGAATACTTTAATAGACCTGTTCATTACAAATTTACCTACCCACGAGGTTTCCGCAGGCGTATGCGCTGCAACCATAAGTGACCACCTACCCATCTACATGTTCACAAAATTACCATTCACACATTCTGATACAGAAGCTGAAGACCGGTGCGAAAAGCAAAACATCAATGAACGAACGTTAAATAATTTTCGGAGGAAAATAATGGAGACAAGCTGGGATAACGTTTATGAACTGAACTCTGTAATTGACGCGTATAACGAGTTTCTCAATCTCTTCACATATGCATATTCTCAATCTTTTCCTTTGACTCTAATTAAAAAAGCTAAAAACTCTCGCAAGCCTTGGATCACGAAAGAATGCATTAGCATGATAAAAAAGAAAGACAAACTATTTAAGCATTTCCTAACCACACGTGATCCAAATGACTGGAACAAGTTTAAGAAGCACAGAAACAGAACAAATTCTTTCCTAAGAAATCAAAAGCGTAACTATTTATATAATGTTTTTGAACTCGGCTGCAACAAAAAACCTGAAGTAATGTGGAACAAAATAAATATCTTATTAAATAGTTTCCCTGCCAATAGGAACCTCACTGAAATGACAGTGAACAACGAAATACTGCGTAATAAAGATTTAGCCGAAGCATTTAACAACTTTTTTTGTAATTTGGTATCAGGTTCTGATAATCCTGAAACACAAAGCCGTGTGAGTAGAAATTCAAACACACTTTTTTTGGAGCCAACGAGCGAAAGCGAAATCTACACAGTGTTTACATCGCTCAGAAACAGCCATGTTACCGACATTGACAATATTCAAATAATTCCTGTTAAATATGTTCTTGACCTAATTTTACCACAGCTTACACATATATACAATCTCGCCCTTTCAACTGGTATCTTTCCGGACAGAATGCAAATATCCAAAGTTATAGCAGTATTTAAATCAGGTGACAAAAATTTATTTTCTAATTACCGCCCTATTTCGATTTTGCCGGTATTCTCAAAAGGCTTAGAAAAGATAATACACTTGAGAATAACAAATTTTGCAAATAAGCATGATCTTATCAGTGCATCTCAATTTGGATTTCGTAAAGGCAGGTCGACAGAGCTTGCTCTTTTAACGCAAAAAGAAATAATCCTGAAAGCATTTGAAGACAAGAAAATTGCAGCGGGCCTTTACATTGATTTTTCTAAGGCATTCGATAGTCTCAGTCACCTAACACTATTAATGAAGTTAGAATTATATGGCATGCGGGGAACTCCATTAGCATTAATGACATCATACTTGCAAAATCGTAAGCAATGTGTAGCAATAGGTAGATATTTATCGAACTGCAAAGCAGTTACGACAGGAGTACCTCAAGGAAGCATCCTGGGACCTTTACTATTTAATTTTTATATCAATGATATAACGAGCATCACCTCGGTTGCAAAGTTTGTCATATATGCCGATGACGCCACCTTGTTGTTTTGTAGTCACAGTTACGATTGCCTAGAAAATGACATAAACAAAACTCTCAGCGATTTATATTTATGGAGCACAAACTAAACAGCAAAAAAACTAAGGCAGTAATTTTCACCCCAAGACAGTCTACAACGACAAAGGGTATAAACCTATCTATTGGTCACTCAACAATAGAGGTGGTTGATACAATTAAAACACTTGGTGTATATTTCCATAAACATATGTTCTGGGATGTCCATGTTAATAACGTGATTTCTCGAATTTCAAGGACCGTGGGTATACTAGCTAAATTCAAATATTTCTTACCGCCTGCTGTTAAACTTCATTTGTTTAATTCGTTATTTATGTCCAATGTAAATTACTGTTTTCTTGTTTGGGGTAACACTACATTCACAAATTTAAACCAAATTTTCATTCTACAAAAGAAAGCCGTTCGACTCATTGCAGGTGCAGAACCAAATACACACACCAAAAGCCTTTTCACGGAGTTTAAAATACTTCCCATACATAATCTTTACTCTTTCACCTTGGCCAGAAGGTACAAGCAAGGTCTACATAACAATGAGGCCTTTATCACATCCATTGCAAATTTAAGTTTAAGGGAGGGTAGGTCTACATCCCGGTCACCAGAAATTTGGAAAGTTCCTTTTTTACGCACAACCTTTAGCCGTCAAATGTTGGAATTTTCACTTCCATTGTTACTTAATTATCTCCACACTCACAATATCATGGTAGAAAATGTTAGTATGTCAACGTTGAAGACTTTTTTTGCATCATAATAGAGATGGTACCTTCATAAAGAATTGTATAATGATGACTATTTCTTTATATCTTTTTTTTTTTTTTGTTTTTGTCCATACTGTATATATGTATTGTGTTCATTACACTGATTGAGCAATTTTTGAACATACAAATGAAGCTTTATTTTATTATGTTTGCTTCAGTTTATGCAATGTCCTTGCACATTTATTTTTTTCTATAAAAGGTTGTCCTGCCGATTATGCACTGCTTATCTAAACATTTGCGACCGCTGTATGCTGTATTGCACGACCGCTGTATGCCTTGTACACAGGGGCTTGAACCTCGTCAAGTGAAGTGTTTTTCACTTTTGTTCGAGCCCCTGCCACTTTGATGGAAAAATAAACCGAATTGAATTTGCTGATGACATTGCCTTGCTAAGCAACTCGGGGGATGAACTGCAAATAATGATTGATGACCTAGACAGGAAACCTAGAAAGGTAGGCTTGAAAATCAATATGCAGAAGACTAAGGTAATGTTCAACAGCCTCGGAAAGAACAGCAGTTTACATTAGGTCGCGAAGTACTGGAAGTAGTAGGCGAATATGTCTACTTAGGACAGGTAGTAACCGCAGATCCGGACCATGAAAAAGAAATAAGAAGAAGAATAAGATTGGGATGGAGCGCATTTGGCAAGCACTCGCAGATTATGACTAGCAGCTTACCGGTATCGCTAAAGAGGAGAGTATATAGAAGTTGCATCTTACCTGTACTCACTTATGGCGCTGAGACGTGGAGGCTAACCAAGAGAGTTCTACTTAAGTTGAGGACAACCCAGAGGGCTATGGAACGAAAAATGGTAGGGGTAACATTAAGATATAGGAAACGTGCCGAGTGGGTCAGAGAAATAACTCAAGTTACCAACATTCTAGTAGAAATTAAGAAGAATAAATGGACATGGGCAGGACATGTAGTGCGAAGAGAGGATAACCGATGGTCGCTGAGGGTAACAAACTGGATTCCAAGGGAAGGAAAGCGTAGTAGGGGGCGGCAGAAAGTTAGGTGGCGGATGAAATTAAGAAGTTCGCAGGGGTCAAGTGGATGCAGCTGGCACAGAACCGGGTTAAGTGGAGAAATATGGGAGAGGCCTTTGCCCTGCAGTGGGTATAGTCAGGCTGCTGCTGATGATGATGATCTAGAGCAGTAAGCATTTGGTCAAATACAGCCATTATCCACTTTATTTTTCATTGTTCCTTTATGCTTTAGTGCTAAAATTTAAAATGATTTAATGTGGCAAGTTGCTTTCAATTAATATGCCTCATGCTTTCATTTACAGACCTGCAGAAGCACAGATTAAGCCCATCTGGACGTGAGGAGTACCAGCAGAGAGCTACTTTTAATTATCGTTTAAGCCGGGCTCGTCGGGTCATTGAAAATTCGTTTGGAATTATGGCGGCAAGATGGCGAATATTAAGGAGGCCCTTTAGAGCATCAGAGGAAACGACGGAAAATATCTGCAAGGCATGTGTTGTGCTGCATAACTTCATGATGTCGGAGAGCGCATTGGCACGATCTGCCTACAGCCCACCTGGCTATGCCGACAGTGAGGACTGGCAGGGAAATGAGACTGCTGGCTTATGAAGGACAGACGGCAATGACCTTCCAGGACTTAGAGGAATAAGTAGGCAAGGCTGCCACTCTGCAAGGTAAATAGGGAAAGCCTATGTCAATCAACGTTTTTATGCAGTGTATCTTGAGCTACTCCGATGTTGTGTTGCAGGTCTGCTATGGATGTGCGTGACAGACTTGCACAATATTTTGTCACGGATGGCAAAGTTCCATGGCAAGAAAGGATTATCAACCTTGCAGGACGGAAGGTAAAACAAGCACGATAATGCTGCATCTGCTGTAAAAGATATTCTTTAAAATTAATGCAGGCATGATACTCTTGAATTCAAACAATTGTTAGCTTTATTTCCCTTCAAAATTCCAGACTTTCTTGCTCGGCTTCGTACAAAATTTTAGAAATCTTAAATATAGCTTCGGATCGCTGCCTTGGTGTTAGAGCACGAAGCTTCGCAGTGACTAAGCGGCCCGCGGCGTCACTGTCGTCACATTCTTGTTCATTCTTTTGTTTTTTCGTCATGCTAGCAAGACTGCCAGCACATCTGTCAAAGCTCGCCTTGACGCAGTCTTCAAAAGTGTCCTCTGTCCTTTTCTTTCTTCTGCAAAATGATGAAAACTGCATTGTTTCACACCATTTTTTTAATCTTTCATCTTAGGAAGTATGACACTTGCAAGTACATACCGTGAAGGTGGCCCACCTGAAGGTGTTCCTTTGGACAGCCTTGAGAAGAAAAAGCACAAAAAAGTTAATAAATGACTACATGACAAAGTTTGCTTGCTTGCTTGTCTACCTGGCTGGGGGTGTGTATCGCCCAAGTAGCTCAGTCTCAGCTGGTGCAGGGCTAAGAGGCGGTGGCCCCCAGTTTTGAGCCGTTGTAGGGCTGCTAGACCCTGGAACCCTAGCTTGGGCAGGTGCCGGGCTGCATGACAAACAATGCATTTCCAAACTTTCTGATATATATCAATTACTGCAGGCAGTTCCTGCTAATTTCAGTAAAAAGGCTGGTAGATGCTTACCTGCTGTCGTCGTCATCCGAGTTGACAACTGTGTCGTCATACCTGGATTGCATAAAATGTCAGTTCACTGAACTTACGGCATGATATGACTTATATATGGATGTGTCTACTTACAATGCGAGAAGTTGTGCCTCTGCAGGGCTCTGGCTGCTTGTATCAGCACTGCATGAAATAATTGTATTGAAATATGACATTCCTTGTACTCTCCATGTACCAACACTGCTTGAAAACATACTGAGAAGCACAAATGTATGGTTTATCCTTCTAAGGTACAAAAACGTCGAAATCTGTAGTGTGTAGTGTATAGCACAGTACACACTTGCTTATTGAGTGTGTACTTACATTCCTAGAAGCTCCATGTCTGGAGAGCTCTGTCTTGTGTCAGTACTGCATGAAATAAGCCCATTGAAGATTGAAATGCCCTCTCACCTTACCTCAACACTGCTTAAAATACAATCAGAAGCTTGACATTATTGCCTACGTTTGCCAGCCAAACATGCCGACAATACTGCCTACCTTTCTGGGGTAGCAAACCTGCTGCAACTCGGTTGACTCGGCCCCTGTGATTGTCTGCATAACAGACGCCACACAAGAACATTTTGGTGCTCAGGCATACAAGCATGCATGCAGATCACAGCTGCAGGTCATAACTATACATACCCGGTTTTCTTTCGTATGTTTGTCGTGATCCTGAAGTGCAAAAAAAAAAGAAACATGTTTACAGCACTGTCAGTGAGGCAATATGCTTAATTCTTCTAACTCTCCGAGGCGTAAACGTTCAAACGACGCGAAATGAGAACATGGAATTTGCAATATTTCCCGGGAGATATCAAAGAATGTTTTAAATTCGCACCTCACAATAGCAAAGTGCCGCAAGCACAAATGGAGCCGGAGACTGCTAAGTATGGCTTGCCACTAGCGCAGCCTGGTCGGACCCAAATCTAACTAGCTTTTCAATGATATTGGGGCTAAGCACGCGTTTCGAAAGTGCGAACGAAAAGGTGTGCATGAAAAGAAGCGGTACGGGTTGTTGAGAAAGAATTATGGCGCTGAAAAAGTTCCGAGTAGGGCAAGCAAAGAAGGAAACATACATCACTGCTACAGCTTCCCACTGCGCAAATGGTAGCGGAACCTCTTTTGGAGCACTGTGGTTATGTACCAAGTCATAAAAATATTCACACTGAAAAGGTAAAACATAGCGGCAAAGGTGTCAGTATACTAACCTGCTGGCGTAGTGCGGCGTGCTTCGCAGCATGCCGTCAATCAGGGGGAAAAGCGCCCACTTTTTCGCGCCGTTGTCGCCGTTGCCGGGTGCCCCACTCCGACATGTGGCGTCAATGCCGCTGACTATCTTCAGCCAACGGTCCCTTGCATTTCTAAATTTTGCGGACGCCTGGGAAGCTGCAGAAAATGTTTTTCTCATGCTGACAGACACTTGTATCGACAACAGATACTAGACACTCCACAACGAAATAAACTTACCGGTCAGGCCAAACTCCAGTCCGATTAATTCCCATCGGTTGCTTTTTAGATCCGTGTCCTTATAGTCGCCGTGTGTCTTGTCGTAGAGGAAGCGGTAGGGTCGAATGCATTCCAAAAACGCTCAAATTCCTCAAGCCGCATGTTCATGCTGGAACAGCAACCGCAGCGATGCTCTGTTCGCCCGCGCAGCCGCCGCCGGGAGTCATGAACTTGGACTGACGTCACGGTCTGCGCTCCGCTCCGATTGGCTACTCCGTTCTGCGGGACGGGAAAAATAGCTCCCAACCCCATCGCTCCGCGGAACGTCAAACAAGTCAGCCTGCGGGAAAAAAAACCGGCTTCTGCGGGAAGCGGCACGCGGGGAACGTCCAGCGTTGCGCGTTTTCCCGCTAGTGCGAGCGTGCCTTTACCGAGCACAATGCGGTCACCGCGGCGCCGGCATGGTGCAATGGGCATCGCTTCACATCGCGTCATCTACAAGCGTGCAGCTATGGGATTTCATCTACGAAGCTCGGCAGAGAGGCACTTATACACACCCCCTGAAAAGGGCAATGTCCCGGTCGGAATGCACACCTGCAGGAAACGCGCGGGATTTTTAACGCGGTAGCTCGTGTCGCAGAAAAGCCGGTGTCGTCGGCGGCGTTGGCCGTGAGCGATAAATCCCGGCATGCAGTTCATAAATAAAAAGCAACTTCCAAGATGGGCTGCGTGGGAATTGAACCAGGGTCTCCGGAGTGTGAGACGAAGACGCTACCACTCAGCCACGAGTTCGATGCTTGAAAGCGGTACAAAAGCGCTTCTAGTGAATGCGGTGTTGCCTTAGAAACGTGCCATAGAACGTTATACTGCGGTGTATATCGGTAATTATGAGCATGTTACTTACAGAAGTCGCAGTTACACGAGTAGCGAAGTACGTTTCCGCTACATTTCTTCTGCGCTCTGCGCACATGCAGAGCCATCTTGCGGCAAACACAGAAGAAACCCTCCTCGCAATGTGCGGCGCTGCCCCGACACGTGGCGCGCAACTCGCCCCTGACGTTTCGCCGTGCACCCTCACGGGTTGTAGAATCAAGCGTCTTTCCTTTCTTTAGATCACTATCTTCGCTCACCCGCTTCTCCCCTTCGGGCCGCGCGGGCACCGGTGCGAGGATGCCCCAATACCCTTGCTTTTAATATGTTTTCTCACTCTCTCCCCTTCCAACATCCAGCGTGCGTCACTCGAACAGTGACGTTTAGGCGACGCGGCTCCTCTTTCCGCTCACAGCGCGATTGCTTTTTCTGGCAACGGATGATTCAGCGCTGCAGCCTGTTTCTGCCCTTAGGAGTCAGAACGGATGTGGTCGCAGTGGTGAAAAGGTTCTCGGTGCACAGAGAATGGTCATTCTGTTGTAAAAGGATCCACAACCTTTCTGCCTCAGCCGCAATTTCAGCGGAATCAACGACTTGGTGACACATATGTGTATCTCCTACATATCGGATGCGCATCTCGGTCAGGGACCAATGCTGTTCTACGTCCAGAGCGATTCACTCTGCAAGTGAACGAGCATGAACCCTCCAGGAGACTCATTTGTGCCGGGCGGTTTCCTTGCCGTTGCAAACGGTTGGACGAAGACGCCGATTATCCAGCTCCCTAACGAAGTGCATCTCATTGCGTACACCGAAGGAACAAAATCCGAATGTTTTGGCGAGCCTGTAAGTAAAAAAAAATACTGCGCGTTGTTGTGACCGTGCATGGTCCGCGCTTGCGCGCCCTATTGTTCGCCTGTGGGCATGGTATTGAAATGTCCTGTTGGTGCAAGGGCTGTAAGTGAGCCTGTTTCCATGGATCTTTTTGTGTGAGCATGCTTTCCTTTGTCGTGACCCCGCAACTGCCAAGTTGGCCCTGTCAAGGGAAAGTGAAGAAAAATACAAGGAAACGTGGCCCTGTGAGAAATAGCCGGAAGTGCTTTTGTTAAACTGTTCACCCTTCCCGTCGAGAGGCGCTATTGTCAAGTGAGGAATGCCTATTGTCCAAAGGAGACGATCGGAGTGACACGTCCGCTGACGTACAGGACAAGAAAGAAGCATGAGGTTTACGGCCATTAGAGGATTTCCCGTGAATGCAGGAAAGAGTTGCAATTACCGGAAGGGACAATGCTGGGAGCAGTATTCGTGGCGTGCACGTACACATGGGCTTCTGAGAAGGATATCCACTTGCCGGAACCACCATATGGGATCTTTGCAGAAGAATAGAAATTTACCTCCTCGCTGTTCCCAAGCTTTACAAGCTTTACAACAAGTTCCTTTAGTTGCTTTACAAGTTAGCTTTACAAGTTCCCAAGCTTTACAACAAGCGCCTTTATAAGTGCCTTGATTCTTAGAAATAAATTCAGTTGGAAGTTCTGCGCTTCGTGTGTGCCTCTCTGTTCTTCTTGTCCCGTCTTTTTTGCGCAGTTTTGTATTTCCTTACGACATGAACCGACTAGCCCAACATCACATTTTACTTTTACCCAAGCTCTACCCGCCAACAAGTGACCACGCCCGAGGAAACAATACTGGACCAGTCAATGCATCAGACCATCAGTGCAGTGATGTGATCGATTGGTTGCCGATATCTGAGGGGTGTGGCCTGGAACTGACTGGTCAGCATCTTCAGAGAGGGGCTGAACATAGGGGGATTTAAGGACGTTGCAGAGCACGAAATGACGCTCTGAGCCCTGGGTAAACAGCTCATCCAGACCCTTCTCGCTATGAACTCTTAACGCTTGCCATTTTGCTGATATACCCTTTTTTCATGTAAATACGTTTTCTCAAAGTGCCATTAAACCTGCTTGTATATATCTTACCAACTTCGAAGATTCAATTCTTCATCAACCCGGAGTCTCTGCACGCTACCAAGTGAAGGCCGGGTCGACTTAGTCCCAGCGTCACGACAACTGGTGACCAGCGTTGGGATCTGAATCTACAAGCCACAACATCTGGTGATTGGAGGTGGATCAGAATGTACAAGCCACAACATCTGTGATCAGAGGTGGCATCTGAAGCTACAAGCCACAGCATCTGGTGATCGGAGGTGGCATCTCAACCAACAAGCAGGAGCAACAATCGGCCAACAAGAGAGCAGCTCGGAACATCGATCGCATGTGTGGGTGAGTGCTTGGCTTTTATTCTGATGTGGACCAGGTTCTAGAACAGGGTTAGATTTTAGAACTGGTAGAGGGTGTTGAAACGCCTTTAGGTTTGGTAGTATGCACAGTTGTTTTGGAAGTAGCCGACACTAGGAGCGATCATGGACCTACAAAAGCTGCAGCAACCGGAACTGTTGCTATTATGTGAGGAATTGGGAATTGATACAAGTGGTCTGGCACGAAAACCCTTGATTTTAAAGGCAATCACTGATTTGAGAACTGATAGGAGCTCAGTGAAGCATGAAACCTCATCGGACAAAAAAAAGGAGGAGCAGCTCAGACAGCAGAAAGATCGGTAAAAAGAGGAAAAGAGGGGTGAGCGTGAAATTGAGACAGAAGCGAAAAGGCTGGAGCAAGACATTGAGCTCCGTAAATTAGAAGTGACGTTGAACAAGAGGTCGGGCAATTGGCCCCAGCTAGCGGTACCTCTTCTCAACAAGGAGGCAGATTTCAAGATGTCAAAGTACATGCCGTCATATGTGATATCAGGGGATATCGGTCTGTATCTGGTTAACTTTGAGCGAACCTGTGAAAAACTGTCCTTCCAGCGAGACACTTGGTCTCAGAGATTATTGACGGTTCTGCCCAGCGAGGCAGCGGAGGTTGTCGCGCAGCTAAGCAAGGAGGACGCGGATAACTACGAGAAGGTCAAGGCTTGCCTTCTGAGAAAGCATAGGCTTAGCGCTGAGGCGTTCAGACAATGTTTTCGGAACGCTACTAAGTCCAGGGACGAGAGTTACCCTGAATTCCTGTGCTATTTAAGAGTCAATTTGGGCGAGTGGCTAAAGAGCACTGATTGGTATAGTGATAGGGACGCTGTGGTCGAGCGAATTCTTTTGGAGCAGTTTTATAACTGCCTCCCAGAAAAAGAAAGAAATTGGTTACAGGACCGAGGCGACATTAAGTCGGCAACTGAAGCTGCCGAACTCATTGAGGAGTACGCTTCGCGCCGACAATTCAGCAACCCAGCAGTGGATAGGCCCCGCAATCCCAAGTTGAGCGTGAATAACCGTCAGGAAAGGCACTTTGCTAGAGTTGCAAACGAAGAAAGGAAGGCTTCTTCAGGCAAACTCCCTAGAAAGGACGGCAGTGAGAAAAGTGGGGAAGTGACCAACGCGCAGAACACAAAGAACAAGCTTGAGGCTAGGAAGCCGCTCACATGCTTTAGGTGTAATGAGCAGGGTCACATTGCCGTCAACTGCCAGAAAGAAAAGATTGCTTTCTCGTATGTCAGTGACTGCGATGAAAACATGAAGCTTTTGGAACCCCACATGCATGACCTAGTAGTCAAAGGGAAGAGTTGCAAGGTACTGCGCGATTCGGCCGCAACGATGGATGTTGTCCATCCGGCGTATGTGTCGCCTTCCCACTATACAGGACAGTGTGCATGGATCCGCCAGGTAGTGGAGGAACAGAGTGTGTGCTTGCCAATCGCGTACGTGGTCATCGAGGGCCCTTTCGGCGAGTTAACAACCGAGGCTTCCGTTTCAGGATAGCTTCCTAAGTGCTATCCGTATTTGTTTTCCAACAAAATCGGACATGCTGCTGCGAAAGAGGGGCATCCTTTTCGGAGACAGAGTTGTGCAAGCCTTAACACGTTCAAAGGCGCGAGAACTAGCTACACTGCTCATTCCAGAAAATTCCACAGTGGAGGAAACGGCAGTTAAAACAGTGGTCAATGCGGAAGATAGCGGGTCAGAAAACTTTGAGAGCGAGGCATCTCAGATAAGTCAACTTGAAAGTGAGCTTGATGAGACGCGAAATGACGTTCTTGAGAGTAACCTCTTGCCGCCAGTGTCTGTTAATCTCACGTGACTTCTAAGTGGAACCCGAGAGGACTTAGCTATGGAGCAAGTCAATGATCCCAAGATACAGGAGATAAGGGAGCGCCACCGCGCCACTAAGACAGCAAAGAATATTTCTTTCGAGATGAGAAAGGGAGTGCTGTATCGCTTATTCAAGGATAAGCGCGGAGTAGAGCGAGACCAATTAGTGGTTCCCCAAAAGTACCGCGAAGACTTACTGCGACTTTCCAATGGCAGCGGTCATGTCACCTTGGAATAAGGAAAACAAAGCAGAGGCTGTTGCAAGAATACTATTGGCCTGGATGTTTTAATGACACGGAATATTTTGTACGGTCATGCGACACGTGTCAGCGGGTTGGAAAGGCGCAAGATAAGTGGAAACTCCGATGGTGTTAGTACCAATCATTACCGAGCCGTTTCACCGGTTAGTAATAGATAACGGTACCCTGACTCTGTCACAGGAACTGGCCCAACTCCCAGGCAGCACAAGATCCTGGGCCAATATTGTCAGTGAGTTGGGGAGATTATAAAGAATCAAAACAGTGTCATATATCGTGCATAGGCAATGGTTGCTATTTTTTTGTATTCTATTCAGCAATGGTCTAGGTTCTTCCATGGCTGCTCCCGTGGCGATTCCTGCTGCTCTGGGTGAAGAGAATTCCAAAGGTTTTAGCAAATTTATTTGCCCCCGAGTGTGGCTGCAAACAGACGATTACCGCAGGACACGCATGCACGTGCGATGCAAAAAATGAGCGATAAGCGTCGGCCTATTAAGGCTCGTACGTGACTCAGATCGACTATGGCGAGAGCGCTTCCATCGAAATACACTTTAAAAACACACTAGGCCGTTAAGCTATACGAATACGAAGCATCGCAGCACATACTTTCGCTTAAACGATTTAACAATGGTGATCTAAATTAAAGCTGGGTTATTGAGCGGTAAATTAGACGTCGGTCCGCACATGCATGGACGTTACCACATATGGCAAATCGTATCGACGCTTCCTGCTTCGTTGTCGCTCTAAGAAGTGAAGTATTAGAAAAAACATGGAGAGAAAACACTGCACGTACAATCTCAGTATGAATAATATTAAGCTAATGCTGAAACAAATAACTGGGTTACAGTTTCACTTTTCTTCATCGCACTAGTTCGCATATTTGTTTTTTCTCAAGCGCCCGCCCTTGTTGACGACAAACCGCGCCCTTCTGTTCCAGTCCACTGATGGCACTCACTCCCTCCGAAATATGGACGCTCTGTTCGCTGCTTGCTAGGTGCATTGAAAACATCACAAACAAAGGAAGAAAAACATGGAGGCACGGCGCCAGCACCAGCGGCGCCGACTTGCCCGAGTGGATGCGCTCTACAGGTGGGGTTGTCGGGTTACATGCTGCGCGATGCAATCCAAGACGCAGGCTCTGACGCTCCACGTGTGGCTCAAGGTGCACACGGCCACCGCCCGGGCGGGCATTTACGACGTAATGCGTCAGCCGCTATACTTTAAGGCTCTATTTCTTTCATATACCTATTTGACATACGTACAGCTAGCGTAACTTACGTCTTAGGCTTTGCAACAGTAGACCATTGTATACGTGTATAATCAAAAGTACGACTGCAATGACCATGGCGCATTAATAACTGATGGAATATCGCACACATACGGTACTGGTAAATGCTCTATGATTATCTTGAAACACTCATTCGGCAAGCGAGTACGCCATTTATTTGCTAAACAAGCCGCGAATATTCAAATCACTGCAGTGGCAAAAATGATCGCAGAGCCAGCTAGAGTCGCCCGCGGCACGACGACGGGCCGGCATCCACATTTCACATTCCACATTTCAGAACTTGAAACGCGAAATATATCAGCGTGGGGCTTTGTCACACTGAATTTCATAGGAAATCAAAATAGCTTCGTGTAGTGGCCAGTATAAAAGAACGGCAGCTCAGCAGATCATTTGATTCGACGCCATGCAAGTGCATTGATAGCATAATTTTTTAATTTCTGTATTAATTTTTTTGCACAAGTGCGAAAAAAAAGAAGTCTGTAACGTTTCTCCGCTTATATTCACACCCCCAATTTCGCGATTCCGTCGTCGTTCACTGCAATACAATGCTAGCGCTACATATGACAAGAAGGAATAACTGTAGAGTTCAAAAACTAAATAAAGTAGTCGTTGTTTCACAATTTTACTTAATTCGGTATCAAAGCTTATTTATTCTCTAACTACCTCCGTGGTGGAACAGTTACAGGCGTGCGCGGGGAAGGTAGTTTTTTTTCTTTTTTTACAAATATTGTGTATGGAGAGAAGGTATACCCACATGTAAACTGACTTGTTTGCATTAGAACGAAAAAAAATGTGGAAGAAAAGACTGGAAACACAAATAAAATACGAAAAGGTAGAATGGGGTATATTAACAACTGGAGAACAATGACACATCTTTGTTTCGCACACGCTCGTTTGCACAGTTTTCCAGCGCCTGCTCTCCGTGCTGACGCACCGCTCAATCCCGTCCTCACGCACTTCGCACTCCTGTCGTTCCTCGGATCGCACTCTCTCACCGCATGCGAAGCGAGCAAGGTCCGAGGTTGCATGCGCGCCTCGAAATCCACGCAGGTGCGCCAAAGCGGTGGACGGGTCGACGCACCACTCAGGGTCCAAGGGGCGGACGGCCGCCGCCCAGGGGAAGGAATTGCGCAGTAACAAAAACACGAACGCTAACAGACTGGAGACTTCTTTCAAACATTTCCGGGCTCTCAAAACAGGTTGCATAGAGAAATGTGCTTTTACCGCATTTTCTTGGCCATTAAAATATACGCAAGAAACTAAACTGAGAAAGAAACAAGCGCCTAATGAATCGTGCCAACAAACGACTAATCTAGCAGATAGAATGATGCTGACGGTGCGGATATATGAGAAAAAATGTAAGCATCGTATGCAACTACCTTATAAAGAGGTGGCAAGTCGTGGTACTGAGATGCTTAGCTCAATAATTTTCAACAAACTTGCTTCAAATCCTCATTTCAGGGTGATTGAAATATTCCACTCGATTGAGCACTATTGCATGAAAGCATTTTCGTTGGTATGCTAAAAGTGAGCAAACTATTCGTAGTAGAACACAGCATTCACAAAATACAACTTGAACAGGTTTGGGTGTTATAAACAAAACAGCTAGGCTCCTCTCCAGGGCGACGACGCGCTTAGCTGCTGGCACAGAGCCCTACTTAGATGAGCCCTACTTAGATGAGCAGCAGCAGCAGCGCATCTATGCTGCTGCTGCTGAAAAAGCAATTACTGAAAATCACGAAGGATGACGCGACAATCGCTTACCCGGCATGACGGCGACAGTTGTATTTTGTTTAAAAGGGGCCGCTTCGTTCTTTCGTCCATCCAACGGCTCCTCGTTCGCTCGGCTCGACGTTCGGTGGCACCGCGCACGGAACATGCTTCTTTCTTCAAGAAATATTCCATGTAAGTTTTCACATTTTTTTCATTCAGATTTCATAAAGCGTTTGTGTATATTGGAGCAAAATATTAGCCTCTTAGATTGAGCATTTTTTTAAATTACAAGCGTTGTCTTACATTTTATTGTTGCTGCAGGCTGCGTAAGCCATGTGCTAGGGAGATTTGTCTTCTTTTAGCGTATTTCATACGTCGTTAACTTTTCAAAAGTGGTTCTCAAGTGTGCGCGACTTGATGCCGATTATTTTGCAGCTTATTTCAAGTTAAACCGCTACTGTTTTGCAGAGTACTGATTTCCTAAAGAAAACAACTGCGTGGCATCGTAGCCCTAAAAGGCAACTTCGGATATTCTCGGCGTTACAGTGGCTGGAACGGCGTATAGCCGTCGCGTGGCTCGGCCGCTCGGGTTCCCTCGGGTGACCTCGGGCGGAGTCGGCGGAGTCCGGGAAAAAGCATATTTTCTCGTGTCTGGTGCGATAAAACGCTAACCGCATGAGTCGTGCGGAAGCACGATGCGCAGTGCGCTGAGGACAGCTAAAGCATTGCCGCTCGGCGCTGTCGCCCAGGTTCTGGGTTTTTAGAAAATCGCTCATGATGCTGGAACCAGCTGCAGACGCTCATTTCGTCTGATCCATCAAGACGGTTTAGTAAAAGCTTGGTAGGGTAGTATCGCAAAACAAAAAAGGCTAGTGTGGCTAGATATTGCTAATTTTCGAAAGTTGCAGAAAAACGCCACTGCTTTCAACCATGTCTGCATCGCAGTATAGTAGCACGCCGCTGCGCTGTGACCATTTTTTAGGGGGGCGGGGGGGGGGGGGGCGCTCGACGCTTTTCAAGAAATTTCCTCAGTGTTGCTGTTTAGTGCAAGAAACTGGATATAGCGTAACTGTACTCATTTACCAAACGAAGAGGCGGCGCTAACAAAGCAAGGCTGAAAACGCGTCTCTGTCGCTGAGGTCCTTCGCTCTGCGCGATGTGCACCAACGGCAGCGACAGGCGTTGACGTCGTCGTCGCGCGATGCATCGACAGGGATTGTCGCCTATTTTTTTTCTTTTTGTATTGTTGCTTCAGCTGCAATAGATCAGTTGCAAAACCTACAAGTGAGCTTCCCGGTGCGGCAGACATTCCTGCACAATGGCGGCATAGACTTTGGGGTAATAGTTGGGTACAGTTCTAGCACATCACCTGACGGGTAGGGTAATTCCCGCACCTCTTGCTCATTCGTCACAGTATTATTCGTGTGCGCATTGTCACCCCACTATTACCCTCTCCGGTTAGTGTCCCTTTCCTAAATTTTCTTTCTTCACCCCTAGGGTGACAGTGCTCCCCCCTTTATTCCAGTATTAAGAATGCCCGAAAACCTTTCTCTGACAATGGTCTGTGCGTGGGGAACTGCATCCCAAGAAGCGTGGACTCTGGTAGATGCATGTACTGCACCTAACTATTATCCCTGAAACAGGTTCTGTCGCTACTGTGCACGAATTCCTGCCTCACAGGGAAGCCGACTTGTAGGTTTTGCAACTGGTCTGTTATAGCATGTCCAGCAGGGCCGGAGCTTTAGGTGTGAGCGCTGGGTGGGCTCAGGCAAGTTCAGTTCCAGGCCGGATTCGGGTTTGTAGCCTGAGGCTCGGGTCGAGCTCAAAATGTATGCCCGTGCACACCTCCAGTCGCGTCGGTTGTGTAGCACACGTTTGGCGCCTGTGCATGCTTATAATTTTGTTCTTCGCACCATGACACTTTGCTCCAGCATCAAGACTGCATGAAACATCAGTATGCATTTTCCGGTCGTTATGCTAACTGATCGCCTCACCGCCCTAGCACAGCTATGTTATACCATGTGTAACATAGAGTTGCAATTAGTCCATTTTTTGAGACAACTTTCAATTGAAATTATAGATTAACTCAACATAGAAGAGCCGTGGTATGCTGTTACCATGATTTAGTGGCATCGATTTAATGGAGACTTTCTTTCCTTGCATTTAGGGCTCTTTGCTCTATAACGCCCGCAGTCCAGCTGCTCCACTTGTATCATCGCACTGCTTTTGCACAAGCAATCATCTGCCATCAAAGGGGTGCTGCCTGATTGTGCGGCAGACAACATCGTCAACATTTTGGTGCTGCATAACCTGTCAACAACTGTGGGAGCCTTGCCATGAAACATGCTGTGTGTAAGGAAACATTGCCTCGGTAGGTGTGACACATTGCCTTTGTTTTGCATTATATAAAGGCTTTAAATGCTCTGCTCGCTTTTTGCTATATGTTTGAATGCTATATGACTTTTTCTGGCTTTTTAGCTCAAGACTTACTTGTTCAGAAGTCTTGCCCACAGTATGCAGAAAATAATATCCTTCATGTTCCTGGCAGTGCTTTAATAGCTGGTGCTATATTTCGTTGCTTTATTTCAACAGTATGTGACTATTTCAAGTGGAGGCATGATTGAGTGAACCTGTGGTGTAATAGCACAATAACAGACATAGCTTGTTGAACTTACGAAGTAGTTGTCATTTGCGTAACACGGGAGTGCAGGTGCTTTAAGTGATGGAATATTTAGCATACTTGATTATGCATTACAAGAATTCGCAGGAAGCCTGTATTGAGGCTGCAGAGAAGAAAGCCATCCAGTATTGCTCAGGTTGTTTGCCTTCCACTCTCTTTTCATTACTGCTGCCTGCACTGTATGTATGCGTTCAAACAGACATGCAGTTACTGACTGCTTGTATATTTCTGGTTGCCTACACTGGCTTCAGCCATGTATTTGTAATATTACTTTTATCTAAACCAGGCTATTTACTTTGCTCAAAGTGACAATTATAAATAATTCTCAACCAAGCCATTGAGATTCGCCATTAGCACCCAACTCGCTTTATTCGCAGCTGCAATGATTTTATTCTGTAAACCTAGAGCAAGACATTTGCAGAAAGGAGATCATCATGCAATATTCGTTCAAATTTTGTAAATTTTAGAGAAAATTCTGTTTGTTTTTGCATATGCTTCTGTGTTCGGAAAACAGAGCAGACTTGCTTACAGTGCAGGAGGGGTGGGCTGCAAGACAAAAGGAAATTATTAGTGCAGCTGCTCATTCAGGCGTGCATTCCTTGTGGATTTATTGCTCTTATATATGTGCACCTTTGCCTGCATGCTTGCCAGGGCTTTCCCCATAATGGGTGGCAGTGATCTTGCCGCCTACCTTTCAGGGGGACTGCCATTTTCGAACTACCTGCCCACAACCAACTCACCTCCTGGGCTTCAAATTTGTCATATTCAAGGATGATTTTTTGTGTTTGATGTTACCAGTGACGCCATTTAAGATACGCAGTGTGCATCATTGGTCCATTAGTTTCATTTCGGGATGTTGTCACCCCTTATATTCCCTACTCATATTTCTTTTTCTACATCCCCTTGCAACTGCCAAACGAAATAAGGCGTATAAAACTGCCAAACTCCCGGAGTCTCTGAATGCTATGTCAAGAACAAAAAAGCTTTTGCATGTCTTAATAAAAGTAGAAATGATCCCCTGATTTTTTTATTGTCATGTCTAGTCAGACGGTTTAGTGAACTGCCACATGACCAAGCAAATTGCAACTGTAAGTGCACTGAGGAGTCATGCGTTAGAGCAAGCATATGGATCTTGTGTTGCTTAGCTGCTTAACTCGAAATATCCTCCTTTGTCAGACAAGATATTTTTTTAGAAAACTGGATGCGCCAGAAGAAAGCAGATTGGATTCTTAGCAGCATTGTTACTTGTTACACGTGCGTTCCACCCCTGTATACATGAACTCGGCAGAATTGGGTCGAGTACGTCTGTCGAGTGAAAAACCAGTTGGTGGGTTCATGTATACACAGTCGGGTCGAGTAAAATAGGCGGCGGAGCGCGTCGCGTTAACTCGATTTCAGGGGGTAGTTAATTCGCTTGACCCGCTTATCTAAAGGCATGTAGACGTAGTCCAGTCAGGGAGTCTAGTTATGCATGTAGACGCTGTCCAGTCAGGGAGTCAAGTTATGGGGAACTCTGGGATATGAAAAAGCCTCTGGAGCGGCGAGGAGCGTCACTCGAAATGAATGCTTTTTAGCGCTCATCAACGATAAAAAATAATCGAAGCTCTCGATAGTAAAAGGCAATAGGATCAAGTACGAGTAAGAACTTGCACAATAACTTCGAATCTCGATGCTACGCTCTGCTACGATACTTACTAGAAAGCGAGTTCATGTAGACATCAGCCAGGTCGAGAATGATGACCTTGCTTACTGAACGCTGATTCAACCCGGTGCTGTCGAGTCCATGTACAGGGTCGTCCACTTCTAGCTATAACACAGACACTGCTTTCAAATCAACATTACGTACAAAAACAGCCACATATCGATGCAAATCGATGCACGCACACAGGGACCCGGATGTGCTGCTTCACATGGCCTGCCACTTAGCTTTTTTGTGTGGCCGGTTCGAACGCAACAGCGTTTTGAAGGCGGTGAGCGTGTTATAGCTAGAAGTGGACGAGGCTGTACACAGGGCTATTGTACTTGTAATTTTAGGCGAACTCTCAGTTCGTGTATTGCAGAATAAATTTGAGCGATATTGGTGCATTTTTGCGTATGCGCTGTTTTGTTCTCCAAACAATACTATTTCTCCAGACACAATCTTATTTTTAATTTGAGTACAAAATATTGTCCATTTTTGAAAAAAAAAGTAATTTGTGAGGCTGTTAAGAAATTTTCATTTTGAAATATATTCACAAAATATCAACATTTTATAGATACTGAAATATAAAATGTGTGCGAAACAACTTTTCAGCTCAGGATTAAACTGGTTTTTCAAGGAACTTGTGATAGGGTGAAAGTGAAAAATCGCTGTCCTGCTAGATGTATCGTTTTTTTATGATCCCATAGTCACATCAAGCATTGTATTTTAATGTGTGCTTAAGAAATGAAAATAATATTTTGCCTCAGATATTCAGGCAGATTACTATTCTCTATACCAACAACTACTATGAATTGGTTTGAAGAAATCAGATGCCCGAGCACCACACCTGCTACCTGGACATAAAATCACCCATGTATACCTAACTGAATATAATCTTGCACGTGGAAGGTTGCCGATGGTATGGCCATATGATTAGCTGTGATGAGGGAAAATGCATCCCTGGTAGGCTGCTAGCCGATAAGGAAGTACGATATCATTGTACTCAGATCTAGCATAACATTTTCCTGCCTATGCAAAGTAAATTTCTAGTATTTGCTCAATTGCTCATTGCAGGATGACTGTAATAATTTTAGCTGAACAAGCATGCTCTGTATGATTACTAGAACTTCTTGTCGGGCTTGTTTGTGTTTATTTATTATAAACTGAAGGGGCCGAAACAATGCACGCACACAAGAAAAGAACGGGACAGAGTTCCACTCACAACTGATTTATTGTGCAGAACAAAGTACATATATATCTCACTGCCGGCACATGCGCAAGGAACACATTCAGCTACATCACATTCAGCATCATGTAGTTTAAGATAAGCTATGTTCAAGAATGATTTCTCAGAGAAAGAGGCTATGGTATGAGGCATGGGCTTGAACATATCTTATCTTAAACTACATGACGCTGAATGGGTTCCTTGCGCATATGCCGGCAGTGAGATATGTATGTACTTTATTCTTCACAATAAATCAGTTGTGAATGGTGCCCTGTCTCGTTCTTTTTTTCTTGTTTGTGTGCATGTTGTTCTGGTGTCTTTAATTTATAATGAGCACTGTATGAAAACTATTCCTTGGTACATTACAGTAAGGCAATTGTTTATACTAGAATATATATATACACTATACCGGGATTTGAACCCCAGTCCTCTTGCATGCGAGGCGGATGTTCTACCGCTACGCCACCGCTGCACCTCGCAGCAAGCAATAAAAGCTGTGAAAATTCAAAAGATGGAACTTGAAATGGTACGGTTATTGTAAACCACACAGGTGGGTCTCATTCTTTACTGATCTTGAGAATTTGAGAATATTATATGCGTACACAGCCTTGAGAATATCTGCGATGTACACATCTCCCTCAGTTAGCTGATTGAAGATAGCTTGATTGATTCTGTCAGGGCATTGATTTCTTTATTCTGGCCGCAGTAATGTATGCGTGCCTGTAACTGGTGTACTGCAGAAAAATATTCTTTAATGTGTTCTTTAATATCATCCAGTTTTGAATGCTTAGTAATCCATATTGTCTATTGCAGGAATGTTTAAGAATCTTTTAAAAATTGAAATTTCTGGAGCCTGAACCGTCATATTTTCAGGAACTGTAATTCTATATGAACACTAAGCATCCACTTGAAGTTATCGGTTTGCCGGAAGCAGGTTTTTCCTTTCAAATATCTTTCTTTTGTATCTGGAATGGATATTATTTTGTATATATATTTATTATCCCTACGTCATAAGATGCTGCATGCCCTTGCAGGCCCAGAAACCTGTCGCAAAGTGCTCTAAAAGAAGAATGTGTGGCAATAGGCCTTCAATATATACATGAACCCCTTTATAGTAAAGCCACTGAGGCCAGCGAAAATATTTACTATATCATGGTCTTTACTGTATCAGTGGTCTGTGATGACATGGTCCTGAAAGTGCTGTCTAGTAGTTAAATAAGCACTTACTGAACACGTCTTGTTGCTTAATGAAAAAAAAAAACTAAATACCTTCCATCTCGCTTTTATCATCTCTTTGTGTGATTTTTTCATTGTAAAATTTCTCTACATCTTGTGGAAGTACCTCTGAAGCATGAAGACATGATTACGAATGCAACCAAGTTTGATTTCATGTAAAAACTAAAGCCGTGCATGAAAATGGTGTCCCTTTTTGCTCTTTCTGTCTTTTCAAGGCAATAAATGATAAATTCGCTTGGCACTCAAGTGCTGTAAGAGCTTACTCGCTGCACCTCCACTTTCTGCCACCACTGCCTCATGATTTGTACTGCACATTGCAGTGAATGTTGACCCATTTCTTTCGCTTCCCTATTTCTTGCTGCGCTTTTACTCCTTTACTTTCTGAATGGAACGTGACGCCTCCTTGCTATGTTTGTAGACAGCTTTACTTTTTTCTTCTTCGCACTGCGCACTGCGCACTTTCCCTCACGGCTCCAAGGCTTCTTCTGACTGCTGCTACGGGTAGCAGTAAAGCCACCTAAACGAACACTCGGGGTTATTGTTCTGTTTTCAAATACAAAACCTCTTGGCCTCGCGACTCTAGGTAGTGCGCAGGAGTCGTCGCCATGGCCAGAAGCACTTAAACCGATTTTTACCAAAAACATCTTTACTATAAAGGGGGAAAATGTACAGTTGGCTATGGAAGATGAACTGGGACTTCAGTTTCACTTTACTATATCAGAGGTTTTACTATAGCGGGGTTCTGTATTTTGTACTCAATCGTATAGGGCCCCCAGACTTTAAATATGTGTTTGGATAAGTGTTGAGAAGGTGAGTTTAGATCTTATGGTGATATATGCTTGCCTTCTGTGCAGATGTCATTTGTAAGACCCACGGGCCAATCTTCTCAACAAACTGTTCCTGAATAGTTGTTTCCTGCGGTGTGCCCAGCTACTACAGGGTCATGCGCTTCCCCCGCCCCCTCAATCTCATCACTTGATCCATTGACCCTTCACTGCCAACTATCACGCTCAACACTGTCCGCTGCCACTTTCCATCCATGGTGGACACTGCCCTGGAATGCACCCATGCTCAGCCTCCTATTCCTGCAACACCTCTCGCACTACAACTCTGCTCAACATGTCCAGCCCCTTCCATCATTATCAATGCACACTGCACCCCATCACCTCTACCTGCACTACCTGGTCATGTGCTGCTTAGTGCCCTGTTTCCAATTACACCTACTAGCCTCTCCCATATTAACCCTGTACCCAATGCCTCCTGCACTGCATTTTGGCCCTCTGATGTCCTTGTGGCATGTACATGTATATGAGCTCTGAATAAAATGTTTTCGGAAAATATCTTGCTTGCCTCATTTAATTGCATGGTTTTTATGGCTCCTTAGGGAGATGACATGCAAGGTGGTATTGGGAAATGACTGCATAAGAAAACCACAATTGTCAGAGTGACAGTTAAGCAAATGGCAGCAGTAAGGGCAAGGGTGAAATAACTGCATGGCTAAAGGTGGCTTAATAGTGGTAGTGCCAATGCCACGTGTGCCGGTGAATAGTTGTTGCATGCCAATAAATACCAATATGTGATACTAGCGGCACGGCCAGTTTATTACCAATGTCATGTGCCAATAATTACTAGTGGCATGCCAATACGTGACACTAGGGGCACGGCCAGCTGATAGCCTATATTAGCAGTGCCAGGACAGGTGCAATGTTGGAATATAAGCCAGACCAATATAAAAAATGTAATTTCTCAAAAAACCAGTGTTACGCCAATGCTGGTACCAATTTTTGTCGACGTTGGGCCGGGGCTGGTGCGATGTTGGTGTGCTGCCTGGGTATATCCTCACTATGTTATGCCCAGCCACAGTTTCCAGAGGCTGTTCCGCTGCGCGAGGTGACGTCCGAGAGTGTAGTGGATTCGCTGCTGTCAGTGTTTGCACGAGTTGGATTCCCTTCCGAGGTCCAAAGTGATCAGGGTAGCGTTTTCACAAGTGTGCTCACCACCTCATTTCTCGAGCGATGCGGCATTAAGGTAGTCCACAGCTCGATCCACCATCCGCAGAGCAACAGCGTAGAAAGATGGCATTCTGTTCTCAAACGCGTCCTGAGGGGACTGTGCATGAAAACAAGCGCGAATGGGATACCTGCCTGCCTGTAGCAGCTTTCGCTTTGCGGTCAGTGCCGCAAGAATCCGCTGGATTTCGCCCAGCCGAGTTGGTGTACGGAAGGTGACTGCGCTCAGCTTTGCGAATGGTGCGCGAAGCATGGGAGGGGCGCGGAGAAGACCCAACAGTAGTAGAATTCAGTATGAACCTCCTGAATCGCTTAAATAACACTAAGGAACTCGTTAAAGCCAGCATGAAGTCAGCCCAGGCTCGTTCCAAAATGTACTATGATAAGTCAGCTCGTCAAAGGACGTTTCGTATCGGGGACCAGGTGATGTTGCGTAGAGGTTCAAGGCAGAATAAGCTCGAAGTACAGTGGGAAGGACCTGCTGAAGTCGTTCCAAAGCTTTCTAACACTAACTGCGCAGTGAAAATCCCCGGTAGGCGTAAGGAAGTGCGCATTTATCATTGCAATCTTATGAAGCCTTATGTGCAGAGGGAAGCCGTGGTAAATCTAAAGTTAAACCTTCCCGGGGAGATGGGTGACAACTTGATTTGCCTCAGCGGAGAAGAAAGCAACGCTCAGGAGCTTCTCAAAAAGACGGAACAGAGAGGAGAACTAAAGAAATCTCAGCTGCCCGATCTCGGCGAGCTAATAACAGAGTTTGAGGCCTGCTTCGCGGATAGGCCAGGCTGGACTGATTTGACTGAGCACGATATTGAGCTGACTTCAGACGTGCCAGTGCGATCAAGGTGCTACCGATTTTCTCCAAGGCAAAGAGAAATTCTGAATAGGAAAGTAACTTGCATGCTGGAATTGGGAGTAATAAAACCCTCGGAAAGCGATTATGCTTCGCCTATGATCTTGGTAGAAGCTCCAGATAAAGACCCTAGGCTTGTGGTAGACTACCGAAAGCTAAATTCTCTCACCAGGGATCAAGTGTATCCTATTCCGAATATCGAGGAGAGAGTAGAACAGGTCAGCAGAGCGGCCTATGTGACTACGCTGGACCTTACTCGAGGATACTGGCAAGTACCGCTCACTGAACGCGCCAGCGGATACGCGGCTTTCGTCACTCCGACGGGCAGCTACCAGCCAACAATGATGAGTTTCGGGCTCAAAAATGCTCCATTTTGTTTTTCCCGACTCATGGATAGGGTTTTAAAGGGATGTGAAACATTCGAGGTGCCCTATTTAGATGACATTGCGGTTTTTTTCGACTCATGGGAGGACCATATGGTACATCTAAGAGCTGTGCTGAGCCTTTTGCGTCAAGCTGGGCTAACCGTAAAGGCCGAGAAATGTTGCCTGGCGAGGGCGACCGTGGACTACTTGGGTCACAATCCCAGGCATCACACGAACATCGCACCAACCCCGGCCCAACGTTGACAAAAATTGGTACAAACATTGGCGTAACACTGTTTTTTTTGAGAAATTACATTTTTATATATTGGTCCGGCTTATATGCCAACATTGCACCTTTACTGGCACTGCCAACATAGGCTATCAGCTGGCCGTGCCCCTAGTGTCACGCATTGGCATGCCACTAGTATTCATTGTCTGTTACGTATAAGGTATTTACTAAGGTAATCGCTAATAGAATCAGGACAACTTTACACTGCAATCAAGCAAAGGATCAAGCAGGGTTTCGGAAACGGTACTCTACTATCGATCATATCCATACCATCAATCAGGTGATAGAAAAATGCTCGGAATATAACCAGCCCTTATACATAGCATTCAATGATTACGAAAAAGCATTTGACTCAGTTGAAACCTTAGCGGTGATGCAGGCATTGCGAAATCAGGGGGTAGACGAGCCGTACCTGAAGGTGCTGGAAGATATATATAGTGGCTGCACAGCAACCATAGTTCTGCATAAAGAAAGCAACAAAATTCCCATAAAGAAAGGTGTTAGGTAAGGAGACACAATCTCCCCAGTACTATTCACAGCTTGTTTAGAGGAAGTATTCAGAGACTTGGAATGGGAGCAGTTAGGGATAAGGGTAGATGGAGAATACCTCAGTAACCTGCGATTTGCTGATGACATTGCCTTGCTAAGCAACTCGGGCGATGAACTGCAAATAATGATTGATGACCTATAGAAAGGTAGGCTTGAAAATCAATATGCAGAAGACTAAGGTGTTCAACAGCCTCGGGAAGGTACAGCAGTTTACATTGGGCAGCGAAATACTGGAAGTAGTAGGCGAATATGTCTACTTAGGACAGGTAGTAACCGCAGATCCGGACCATGAAAAGGAAATAACAAGAAGAATAAGATTGGGATGGAGCGCATTTGGCAAGCACTCGCAGATTATGACTAACAGCTTACCGGTATCGCTCAAGAGGAAAGTATACAACAGTTGCATCTTGCCTGTACTCACCTATGGGCCTGAAACGTGGAGGCTATCCAAGAGAGTTCTACTTAAGTTGAGGACCACTCAGAGGGCTATGGAACGAAAAATGGTAGGAGTAACATTAAGAGATAGAAAGCGTGCAGAGTGGGTCAGAGAAATAACTCAAGTTACCGACATTCTAGTGGAATTTAAGAAGAAGAAATGGACAAGGGCAGGATATGTAGTGCGAAGAGAGGATAACCGATGGTCGCTGAGAGTAACAAACTGGATTCCAAGGGAAGGAGAGCGTAGCAGGGGGCGGCAGAAAGTTAGGTGGGCGGATGAGATTAAGAAGTTCGCAGGGGTGAAGTGGATGCAGGTAGCACAGAACCGGGTTAAGTGGAGAATTATGGGAGAGGCCTTCGCCCTGCAGTGGGTATAATCAGGCTGATGATGATGACTATGATGAGTATTTATTGGCAAATGTGACATTGGCAATAAACCGGCCGTGCTCCTAGTATCACATATGGATATTTATTGGCATGCAACAAGTATTCATCGGCACACGTGGCATTGGCACTGCCACTGTTAAGCCACCTTTCGCCATGCAGTTATTTCACCCTTGCCCTTACTGCTGCCATTTGCTTAACTGTCACTCTGAGAATTGTGGTTTTCTTATGCAGTCATTTCCCAATACCTCCTTGCATGTCATCTCCCTAAGGAGCTATAAAAACCATGCAATTAAATGAGGAAAGCAAAATATTTTCCGAAAACATTTTATTGAGAGCTCATATACATGTACATGCCACAAGGACATCAGAGGGCCAAAATGCAGTGCAGGAGGCATTGGGTACAGGGTTAATATGGGAGAGGCTAGTAGGTGTAATTGAAAACAGGGCACTAAGCAGCACATGACCAGATAGTGCAGGTAGAGGTGATGGGGTGCAGTGTGCATTGGTCATGATGGAAGGGGCTGGTCATGTTGAGCAGGGTTGATGCACTATAACCTTGTAGTGCGAGAGGTGTTGCAGGAATAGGAGACTGAGCATGGGTGCATTCCAGGGCAGTGTCCACCATGGATTTTAAAATGGCAGTGGACTGTGTTGATAATGATAGTTGGCAGTGAAGGGTCAATGGATCAAGTGGTGAGGTTGAGGGGGCGGAGGAAGCGCATGGCCCAGGTAGCAAGCTGGGCCATTCAGGAACAGTTTGTTGAGGAGATTGGCCCGTGGGCCTTACAAATGACATGTGCACAAAAGACAAGCATATATCACCATAAGATATAAACTCACCTTCTCAACACTTATCCAAACACATATTTGAAGTCTGGGTGCTCTATACGATTGAGTACAGAATACAGAACCCCGCTATAGTAAAACCTCTGATATAGTAAAGTGAAACTGAAGTCCCAGTTTATCTTCCATAGGCAACTGTACATTTTCCCGCTTCATAGTAAAGAAGTTTTTTGGAAAAATTGGTTAAAGTGCTTCTGGCCATGGCGACGACTCCCGCGCACTACCTAGAGTCGCGAAACCAAGACTTTTATTTGAAAACAGAACAATAACCCTGAGTGCTCGTTTAGGTGGCTTTACTACTAGCCGTAGCAGCAGTCGGAAGAAGCCTACTTTACAGAAGCCTTGGAGCCGTGAGGGAAAGCGCCGCGCGCGAAGAAAAAAGTAAAGCTTTCTACAAACATAGCCAGGAGGCGGCGTGTTCCATTCAGAAAGTAAAGGAGTAAAAGTCAGCAAGAAATAGGGAAGGGAAAGAAATGGGTCAACATTCACTGCAATGTGCAGTACAAATCATGAGGCAGTGGTGGCAGAAAGTTGAGGTGCAGCGAGTAAGCTCTTACAGCACTTGAGTGCCATGCGATTTTATCATTTATTGCCTTTTAAAAGACAGAAAGAGCAAAAAGGGACAGCATTTTCATGCAAGGTTTTAGTTTCTACATGAAATCGAACTTGGTTGCATTCGTATTCACGTCTACATGCTTCAGAGGTACTTCCACAAGATGTAGAGAAATTTTAAATGAAAAAAGCACACAAAGAGATGATAAAAGCGAGATGGAAGGTATTTAGGGTTTTTTTTCATTAAGCAACAAGACATGTTCAGTAAGTGCCTATTAAACTACTAGACAACACTTTCAGGACCATGTCATCACAGACCACTGATATAGTAAAGACCATGATATTGACACGCTGCATTCTTTATCTTCCCTCTGTGCTGATCGCGAGCGTGTGGTTCACGCTCCTCGAGGCGAAGAAGCCGACGTTCGTCATCTCGAGGCGAAGAAACTGAAGTTCTTCTGTCGAAGCGGGCCTCCTAGTTTCCTGCCGCACTGTGACTTCTGTTACTCCTGTGTCCCGCGGTGACTTCTGATCAGAGACTTCACACCGTGACATCTGGTGGAGCTGCTGGGTAACGCAACCCATGCTCCGAACACCTCCAACCAGCCGAGACTCCAGCCCTCAAGGATCTCCTACCATCGAGATTACGCCTACCCATCAGAGTAGCCGACGGCTTCGAGGGCTTGATCGTGAATTCGCGCCTCTACAATTTTCTCGTACTGCGAGGCCGCCACCATCTTCTCCAGCACCACCTTCGGAGACAACACAACCACCCGTAATGACGCAGGTAGACACCACTGCCCCCTCCTTCGTGTTGCAGCTGCCGCGGGAGATACCCATCTTCCAAGCCTTTCCCGGCGACGACCCAGAAGACTGGCTAGATAAATTTGAGCGAGTAGCCCAGTACAATCGCTGGGGCGACGACCAGAAACTGCAGCATGTATTTTTTTCGCTCGACGGTGCAGCTCGTACGTGGTTTGAAAATCATGAGACTACTATCACAACGTGGAGTTCCTTCAAGGACCAGTTCCTGAAAGCTTTCACCACCGTTTTTCGGAAAGAACGCGCCGAGCTGCTCCTACAGACGAGAGTTCAGCTCCCTAACGAGAGCGTCCTCGTTTACTTCGAGGACATGACGAGGCTTTTCCGTCGCGCTGATCCAAACATGTCCGAAGAAAAAAAACTTCGCTATCTCATGATGCGAATTAAGGAACAGATCTTCGTTGGATTAGTGCGATGTCCCCCCAAGACCATCGGGGAATTTGTATCCGAGGCCACTACCATTGAGAGGGCTCTAGAGATGCGATCTAAACACTACGAGCGGCCGTCCATCCCTATTGCTGCCGCCATCGCGGACACTGGTAGCACTGACGTGCTCCGTGAGACCACACGGGCCATCGTACGCGAAGAGCTGCAAAAACTATTTTCGACGACAGCACTCCCTCAATTATCCAGCCTTTCTCAGATGGTTCGGGAAGAGGTCAACCAGGCACTCAACCCACCCGAGCCACTCCCGACAATGCTACCACAGCAGGCCATGACCTACGCCGCAGTCACTCGTCATGCCTGTCCACCTCCCAGTCAGCATCCACCTCCCGGTCAGCACCAAGCAGCCCCTGCATACACTCGTCAAGCACCTCCCGCTCCAATTTCTCAGGCGCGTCCACGCAAAAGCGACGTCTGGCGCACTCGCGATAATCGCCCGCTGTGCTTCCACTGTGGCGAAGCTGGTCACCTGTTCCGCGATTGCTGTTACCGACGAATGGGTCTTCCGGGATTTAGCGCCGACGCGCGAAAGCCGCAGCGTGGTGAACGACCCCCTGCCACTGACGCGTACTTGGCTGAATCATCCGGAACGCCCTATGACTACTCGCGGTCGCCTTCACCGCGCCAATACTCCTCGCAGACACGTGGTAATGCCGGCCTGACGCGGGTCCGCTCCCCTAGCCCCCATCGGGAAAACTAGACGCGGCAACCTTTGGAAGGAAGGTTGCTCATCGACGAAATTCTCAAGCTCCTCCACCGCTGCAACCGGATGGCCACTCCGTTTCACGACGACACGACGCGCCCCACAATGATCCGCTGCCTCGGCGATCCAGTTCTCCGACGACACGAAATCAGCTAGTACCACACCGCAGCCGTGACCGGACCCCGCGACGTTCCGGCAACACCACGGCCGTAACCGCCGACCTGAACATTTCAGTGGACGGAACCGACGTGACAGCGCTTGTGGATACCGGCGCCGATTATTCTGTGATGAGTGGGCCTTTCGCCGCCACTCTGAAAAAGGTGACTACACCCTGGACAGGCCCACAAATTCGTACCGTCGGAGGCCACTTGATAACGCCGACCGGTACCTGCACTTCTAGGGTAACTGTGCAAGAAGAAACGTACTTAGCAATCTTCGTCGTACTTGTCCAGTGTTCCCGCGACGTCATCCTTGGCATGGATTTCTTAGCAGAGAATGGAGCCGTTATCGACCTGCAGACTAAGTCAGTGACCTTATCGGCTGAGAACGCAATACACAGTGCTTCAGAGCGACCGACAGCACTGCACATCCTTGATGATCACGTCACTGGCTGCGAATACACTGCGAAACTTTGAAGGTGTCGTGGAGAGTAAACAGATCTTACTTTTCGAACGCAGTCTTGCTGTAGCCAGAGGAGTCGTTCGCCTCGAAGATGGCAAAGCAGACATCCTACTCACAAATTTTGGCGGTGAGCACCAGCATTTAAGCACTGGGACTGTAGTGGCCCATATTTGCGGTATCACGCATGTTCAAAAAGCCTCTGGACTTGCGACGCTGTCATTGACCGAAATGGAGAGGCCTACCACCGATTTACACTTCGACATTAACCCTGCGCTTTCTCAACTGCAGCATCGCCAAGTGAACCAGCTCCTCCAGCGCTATCGGGCTACCTTCTCCAACTCTTCACGTGTTGGCAGAACCGATCTCGCCAAGCATCGCATTATTACGGATGATACCGTGCCACCTCTCAGACAGTCACCTTACCGAGTGTCTCCGACTAAACGCGCCGCTATCACCCGCCAAGTGAAAGAGATGCTTCGCGACGATGTCATCCAGCCCTCGCGGAGTCCATGGGCTGCACCTGTCGTTCTTGTGAAGAAAAAGGATGGTACGCTGAGGTTTTGTGTGGATTACCGCCGGCTAAACAAAGTTACAAAGATAGACGTCTATCCCCTGCCACGCATCGACGATGCTCTGGGTCGTCTCTGCTCCGCGAAATATTTCTCTTTAATGGACTTGAAATCCGGATACTGGCAAATAGAGGTAGATGAGAGGGACCGCGAGAAAACGGCGTTTATTACTCCGGATGGGCTCTACGAGTTCAAGGCTATGCCCTTTGGTCTCTGCTCTGCTCCGGCTACTTTCCAACGGCTTATGGACACCGTACTTGCAGATCTCAAGTGGCAGACGTCTCGTTTACCTTGACGACGTTGTGGTCTTCGCTCCAACGTTCGAGGAGCACCTTCGGCGCCTTGAAGCTGTTTTGCAAGCCATAACATCCTCTGGCCTTACGTTAAAGAACGAGAAATGTCATTTTGCTTATACGGAGCTCAAGTTCTTGGGGCACGTCGTAAGCCACGCTGGTGTCCTGCCGGATTCAGAGAAAACGACAGCTATTGCCAACTTCCCTCCGCCCAAAGACCAGAAAGCTGTTCGACGATTTCTTGGCTTATGTGCCTACTACCGGCGCTACGTCAAAGATTTCGCTCGACTCGCCGAGCCCCTAACACGTCTAACAAAGACAGACACACTTTTCACTTGGGACGCACCACAGGAACAAGCATTCAAAGAGCTTCAACACCGCCTACAAACACCTCCCATATTGGCTCACTTCGACGAAAACGCCGACACGGAGCTTCACACCGATGCAAGCAACATAGGCCTGGGCGCTGTTCTAGTTCAAATCCAGGGCGGCCAAGAACGTGTAATCGCTTACGCCAGTCGATGTCTATCTAAAGCGGAATAGAACTATTCCGCAACAGAGAAAGAATGTCTAGCCATTGTGTGGGCGACGTCGAAGTTTCGGCCATACCTTTACGGGAAACCATTCAAGTTAGTAACTGACCACCATGCCCTATGCTGGCTTGCAACCCTAAAGGACCCTTCAACCCGTCTTGTAAGATGGAGTCTACGATTACAGGAATTCGACATAACTGTCACGTACAAATCTGGCCGTCAGCATTCGGACGCAGAATGCCTCTCACGGGCCCCTGTAGATCCCCCCGTAGATGAAATTCCTGATGAGGCCATACTGCTAAATGCCATCACCACAGAGTGCCTCGCTGAAAGACAATCTGCAGATCCCGAACTTCGTCACATCATGGACTATCTAAACGGTGCATGTACAACCGCTCCGAGAGCTTTCAAGCGTGTCTGTCATCGTTATGTGCGCAATGGTGTCCTCATGATGAAAAACTTTTCCGCCAGCCAAACGCCGTACCTGATTGTTGTACCTATGTGTCTACGTGATGAAATCTTACAAGCTTGCCACGATGAACCAACCTTTGGACATTTCGGAGTCACCTCGCCGAAGAGGCCCGTCAGCTGGCCAGGCTGCGAATTCATAATCAGCAACGCCGCGATGCCCAACGATACAACCTCCGACACCGTGACGTCCGGTACACAGCTGGAAACCGTGTCTGGGTTTGGTTTCCTGTACGTCGACGAGGCCTCAGCGAGAAACTGCTGTGTCGTTACTTTGGCCCGTACAAAGTGGTAAGCCAAGTTGGGGACCTAAACTATGAGGTTGTTCCTGATGGATTTAAAAAGTCCCGACGCTCCACGCTCCCGGACGTGGTCCACGTGGTCCGCCTGAAACCGTATTACGACCGATAGTGTTGACTCTTTCTGTGCGTGAGCAGCTGCCCTTCGTGCAATGGTTTTTTTTTTATCTCTACCCTCACTCCCAGCATCGGGACGATGCTTCTTGTACCCGGGGGGGGGGGGGGGGGGGACAATGACACGCTGCATTCTTTATCTTCCCTCTGTGCTGATCGCGAGCGTGTGCCTCCTCGAGGCGAAGAAACCGACGTTCGTCATCTCGAGGCGAAGAAACTGAAGTTCTTCTGTCGAAGCGGGCCTGCTAGTTTCCTGCCGCACTGTGACTTCTGTTACTCCTGTGTCCCGCGGTGACTTCTGATCAGAGACTTCACACCGTGACAATATAGTAAATAGTTTCGGTGGCCTCAGTGGCTTTACTATAAAGGGGTTCTACTTTATATATTGAAGGCCTATTGCCACACATTCTTCTTTTAGAGCACTTTGCGACAGGTTTCTGGGCCTGCAAGGGCATGCAGCATCTTATGACGTAGGGATAATAAACATATATGCAAAATAATATCCATTCCAGATACAAAAGAGATATTTGGAAGGAAAAACCTGCTTCCGGCAAATCGATAAGTTCAGGTGGATGCTTAGTGCTCATATAAAATTACAGTTCCTGAAAATATGACGGTTCAGGCTCCAGAACTTCCAATTTTTAAAAAATTCTTAAACATTC
This sequence comes from Amblyomma maculatum, assembly GCF_055883805.1. Classification (NCBI taxonomy): domain Eukaryota; kingdom Metazoa; phylum Arthropoda; class Arachnida; order Ixodida; family Ixodidae; genus Amblyomma; species Amblyomma maculatum. The sequence continues at coordinate 185,791,269 of NC_139349.1, forward strand.
CTGCAATAGACAATATGGATTACTAAGCATGCAAAACTGGATGATATTAAAGAACACATTAAAGAATATTTTTCTGCAGTACACCAGTTACAGGCACGCATACATTACTGCGGCCAGAATAAAGAAATAATTGACCTGACAGAATCAATCAAGCTATCTTCAATCAGCTAACTGAGGGAGATGTGTACATCGCAGATATTCTCAAGGCTTTGTACGCATATAATATTCTCAAGATAACCATACCATTTCAAGTTCCAGCTTTTTAGTTTTCACAGCTTTATTGCTTGCTGCATTCTACTATAAACAATTGCCTTACTTGTAATGTACCAAGGAATAGTTTTCATACAGTGCTCATTATAAATTAAAGACACCAGAACAACATACACACAAACAAGAAAAGAAGAACGGGACAGAGCGCCATTCACAACTGATTTATTGTGCAGAATAAAATACATATATATCTCACTGCCGGCATATGCGCAAGGAACCCATTCAGCATCATGTAGTTTAAGATAAGATATGTTCAAGAAGCCCATGCCTCATATCACAGCCTCTTTCTCTGAGAAAGCATTTCTTGAAAGTAGCTTATCTTAAACTACATGATGCTGAATGTGATGTAGCTGAATGTGTTCCTTGGGCATGTGCCGGCAGTGAGATATATATGTACTTTGTTCTGCACAATAAATCAGTTGTGAGTGGAACTCTGTCCCGTTCTTTTCTTGTGTGCGTGCATTGTTTTGGCCCCTTCAGTTTATAATAAATAAACACGAACAAGCCCAACAAGAAGTTCTCCTAATCATACAGTGCATGCTTGTTCAGCTAAAATTATTACAGTCAGCCTGCAATGAGCAATTGAGCAAGTACGAGAAATTTGCTTTGCATAGGCAGGAAAATATTATGCTAGATCTGAGTACAATGCTATCGTACTTCCTTATCGGCTAACAGCCTACCAGGGATGCATTTTCCCTCATCACAGCTAATCATATGGCCATACCATCGGCAACCTTCCACGTGCAAGATTATATTCAGTTAGGTATACATGGGTGATTTTATGTCCAGGTAGCAGGTGTGGTGCTCGGGCATCTGATTTCTTCAAACCAATTCGTAGTAGTTGTGGTATAGAGGATAGTAATCTGCCTGAATATCTGAGGCAAAATATTTTCATTGCTTAAGCGCACCTTAAAATACAATGCTTGATGTGACTATGGGATCATAAAAAAAACGATACATCTAGCATGTCAGTGATTTTTCACTTGCACCCTATCACAAGTTCCTTGAAAATCCAGTTTAATCCTGAGCTGAAAAGTTGTTTCGCACACATTTTATATTTCAGTATCTCTAAAATGTTGATATTTTCTGAATATATTTCAAAATCAAAATTTCTTAACAGCCTCACAAATAATGTTTTTTTTTTTAAATGGACAATATTTTGTACTAAATTTAAAGATGAGATTGTGTCTGGAGAAATAGTATCGTTTGCAAACAAAACAGCACATACTCAAAAAAGCACCCAAATCGCTCAAATTTAGTGTGCAATACACGAACTGAGAGTTCACCTAAAATTACAAGTACAATAGCCTTGTGTATATGGACTCGACAGCACCGGGTTGAATCAGCGTTGAGTAAGCAAGGTCGTCATTCTCGACCCGGCTGATGTCTACATGAACTCGCTTTCTAGTGAGTAAGTATCGTTGCAGAGCGTAGCATCGAGATTCGAAGTTATTGTGCAAGTTCTTACTCGTATTTGATCCCATTGCCTTTTACTATCGAGAGCTTCAATTATATTTCATCGTTGATGAGCGCTAAAAAGCATTCATTTCGAGTGACGCTCGTCGCCGCTCCAGAGGATTTTTCATATCCCAGAGTTCCCCATAACTAGACTCCCTGACTGGACAGCGTCTACATGCCTTTAGATAAGCGGGTCAAACGAATTAACCTACCCCCTGCAAGCGATTTAACGCGACCCGCTCCGCCGCCTATTTTACTCGACCCGACCGTGTATACATGAACCCCGCAACTGATTTTTCACTCGACAGACGTATTTGACCCAATTCTGAAGGGTTCATGTATACAGGGGTGGAACGCACTTGTAACAAGTAACAATGCTGCTAAGAATCCAATCTGCTTTCTTCTGGCTGATCCAGTTTTCTAAAAAGATATCTTGTCTGACAAAGGAGGATATTTCGAGTTAAGCAGCTAAGCAACACAAGATCCATGTGCTTGCTCTAACGCATGACTCCTCAGTGCACTTACAGTTGCAATTTGCTTGGCCATGTGGCAGTTCACTAAACCGTCTGACTAGACATGACAATCATAGAAAAATCGGGGGATCATTTCTACTTTTATTAAGACATGCAAAAGCTTTTTTGTTGTTGACATAGCATTCAGAGACTTCGGGAGTTTGGCAGTTTTATACGTCTTATTTCGTTTGGCAGTTGCAAGGGGATGTAGAAAAAGAAATATCAGTAAGGAATATAAGGGGTGACAACATCCCGAAATGAAACTAATGGACCAATGATGCACAATGCGTATCCTTAATGGCGCCACTGGTAACATCAAACACAGAAAATCGTCCTTGAGTATGACAAATTTGACGCCCAGGAGGTGAGTTGGTTGTGAGCAGGTAGTTAGAAAAGGGCAGTCCCCCTGAGAGGTAGGCGGCAATATCACTGCCACCCATTATGGGGAAAGCCCTGGCAAGCATGCAGGCAAAGGTGCACATATTTAAGAGAAATAAATGCACAAGGAATGCACGCCTGAATGAGCAGCTACACTAATAATTTTCTTTTGTCTTGCAGCCCACCCCTCCTGCACTGTAAGCAAGTCTGCTCTGTTTTCCGAACACAGAAGCATATGCAAAAACAAACAGAATGTTCTCTAAAATTTACAATATTTGAACGAGTATTGCATGGTGATCTCCTTTCTGCAAATGTCTTGCTCTAGGGTTACAGAATAAATTCATTGCAGCTGTGAATAAAGCGAGTTGGGAGCTAATGGCTAATCGCAATGGCATGGGGAGAGAATTAATTATAATTGTCACTTTGAGCAAAGTAAATAGCCAGGTTTAGATCAAAGTAATATTACATCTACATGGCTGAAGGCAGTGTAGGCATCCAGAAATGTACAAGCAGTCAGTAGCTGCATGTCTGTTTGAACACATACATAGAGTGCAGGCAGCAGTAATGAAGGGAGAGTGGAAGGCAAATAACCTGAGCAATACTGAATGGCTTTCTTCTCTGCAACCTCAATACAGGCTTCCTGCGAATTCTTGTAATGCAAGCATAATCAAGTATGCTAAATATTCCATCACTTAAAGCACCTGCACTCCCGTATTACGCAAATGACAACTACTTCGTCAGTTCAACAAGCTATGTCTGTTATTGTGCTATTGCACCACAGGTTCACTCAATCATGCCTCAACTTGAAATAGTCGCATACTGTTGAAATAAAGCAACGAAATATAGCACCAGCTATTAAAGCACTGCCAGGAACATGAAGGATATTATTTTCTGCATAATGTGGGCAAGACTTCTGAACAAGTAAGTCTTGAGCTAAAAAGCCAGAAAAAGTCATATAGCATGCATCCGTACAGCAAAAAGCCAGCAGAGCATTTAAAGCCTTTATATAATGTAAAGCAAAGGCAATGTGTCACACCTACCGAGGCAATGTTTCCTTACACACAGCAAGATTCATGGCAAGGCTCCCACAGTTGTTGACAGGTAATGCAGCACCAAAATGTTGACGATGTTGTCTGCCTCACATTCAGGCAGCACCCCTTTGATGGCAGATGATTGCTTGTGCAAAAGCAGTGCGATGATACAAGTGGAGCAGCTGGACTGCGGGCGTTATAGAGCAAAGAGCCCTAAATGCAAGGAAAGAAAGTCTCCATTAAATCGATGCCTCTAAATCATGATAACAGCATACGACGGCTCTTCTATGTTTAGTTAATCTATAATTTCAATTGAAAGCTGTCTCAAAAAATGGACTAATTGCAACTCTATGTTACACATGGTATAACATAGCTATGCCAGGGCGGTGGGGCGATCAGTTAGCATAACGATCGGGAAATACATACTGATGTTTCATGCAGTCTTGATGCTGGAGCAAAATGTCATGGTGCGAAGAACAAAATTAAAAGCATGCACGGGCGCCAAACGTGTGCTACGCAAGCGACGCGACTAGAGGTGTGCACGGGCATAAATTTTGAGCCCGACCCGGGCCTCATGCTACAAACCCGAACCCGGCCTGGAACTGAAATTGCTGAGCCGACCCAGCGTTCACACTTAAGGCTCCGGCCCTGCTGGACATGCTATAACAGACCAGTTGCAAAACCTACAATACAAGTCGGCTTCCCTGTGAGGCAGGAATTGGTGTACAGTGGCGACAGAGCCTGATTCAGGGATAATAGTTAGGTGCAGTACATGCATCTACCACAGTCCACGCTGCTCGGGATGCAGTTCCCCACGCACAGGCCATTTTCAGAGAAAGGTTTTCGGGCATTCTTAACACTGGTATAACGGGGGGAGCACTGTCACCCTAGGGGTGAAGAAAGAAAATTTAGAAAAGGGACACTAACCGGAGAGGGTAATAGTGGGGCGATAATGCGCACGCGAATAATACTGTGACGAAGGGCAAGAGGTGCGGGAATTACCCTACCCGTCAGGCGATGTGCTAGCACAGTACCCAACTATTACCCTACAGTCTATGCCGCCATTGTGCAGGAATGTCTGCCGCACCGGGAAGCTGACGTGTAGGTTTTGCAACTGATCTATTGCAGCTGAAGCAACAATACAAAAAGAAAAAAAATAGGCGACAATCCCTGGCGATGCATCGCGCGACGACGACGCCAACGCCTGTCGCTGCCGTTGGTGCACATCGCACAGAGCGAAGGACCTCAGCGACAGAGACGCGTTTTCAGCCTTCCTTTGTTAGCGCCGCCTCTTCGTTTGGTAAATGAGTACAGTTACGCTATATCCAGGTTCTTGCACTGAACAGCAACACTGATGAAATGTCTTGAAAAACGTCAAGACCACCCCCCCCCCCCCCCCAAAAAAAAAAATGGTCCCAGCGCAGCGGCGTGCTACTATACTGCGATACAGACATAATTGAAAGCAGTGGCGTTTTTCTGCAACTTTCGAAAATTAGCAATACCTAGTCGCACTAGTCTTTTTTGTTTTGCAATACTACCCTACCAAGCTTTTACTAAACCGTCTCGATGCGATCATATATGCATGGATCAGACGAAATGAGCGTCTGCAGGATTTTCGCTCATACCAGACTAGGGAAACAAACTTTGCCTGCAAAAAAAAATACAAAAAGAAAACAACGAAGGTGAGTACCCCAAATACCTTTTGCAATTGGCTGCCTCGCGAGCTGGTTCCAGCATCATGAGCGACTTTCTAAAAACCCAAAACCTGGGCGACAGCGCCGAGCGGCAATGCTTTAGCGGTACTCAGCGCACTGCGCATCGTACTGCCGCGCGAATCATGCGGTTAGCGTTTTATCGCACCAGACACGAGAAAATATGCTTTTGCCCGGACTCCGCCCGAGGCCACCCGACCGGCCGAGCCACGCGACGGCTATACGCCGTTCCAGCCACTGTAACGCCGTGAATATCCGAAGTTGGCTTTTAGAGCTACGATGCCACGCAGTTGTTTACTTTAGGAAATCAGTACTCTGCAAAACAGTAACGGTTTATCTTGAAATAAGCTGCAAAATGATCGGCATCAAGTCGCGCACACTTGAGAACCACTTTTGAAAAGTTAACAACGTAAGAAATATGCTAAAAGAAGACAAATATCCCTAGCACATGGCTTACGCAGCCTGTAGCAACAATGAAATGTAAGACAACGCTTGTAATTTAAAAAATGCTCAATCTAAGAGGCTAATATTTTTCTCCAATATACACAAACGCTTTATGAAATCTGAATGAAAAAATTTGAAAACTTACATGAAGAAAGAAGCATTTTCCGTGCGCGGTGCCACCAAACGTCGAGCCGAGCGAACGAGTGGCCGTTGGATGGACGAAAGAATGAATGAATGAATGAATGAAAAACTTTACGGAGCGCCCTCTTTGAAACAAAATACAACTGTCGCCGTCATGCCGGCTAAGCGATTGCCGTGTCATCTTTCGAGCTTTTTAGTAATCGCTTTTTCAGCAGCAGCAGCATCGATGTGCTGCTGCTGCTGCTGCTCATCTATGTAGGGCTCTGTGCCAGCAGCGATGCGCGTCGTCGCCCTGGAGAGGCGCCTAGCTGTTTTGTTTATAACACCCAAACCTGTTCAAGTTGTATTTTGTGAATGCTGTGTTCTACTGCGAATAGTTTGCTCACATTTAGCATACCAACGAATATGCTTTCATACAATAGTGCTCAATCGAGTGGAATATTTCAATCACCCTGAAATGAGGATTTGAAGCAAGTTTGTTGAAAATTATTGAGCTAAGCATCTCAGTACCACGACTTGCCACCTCTTTATAAGGTAGTTGCATACGATGCTTACATTTTTTCTCATATATCCGCACCGTCAGCATCATTCTATCTGCTAGATTAGTCGTTTGTTGGCACGATTCATTAGGCGCTTGTTTCTTTCTCAGTTTAGTTTCTTGCGTATATTTTAATGGCCAAGAAAATGCGGTAAAAGCACATTTCTCTATGCAACCTGTTTTGAGAGCCCGGAAATGTTTGAAAGAAGTCTCCAGTCTGTTAGCGTTCGTGTTTTTGTTACTGCGCAATTCCTTCCCCTGGGCGGCGGCCGTCTGCCCCTTGGACCCTGAGTGGTGCGTCGACCCGTCCACCGCTTTGGCGCACCTGCGTGGATTTCGACGCGCGCATGCAACCTCGGACCTTGCTCGCATCGCATGCGGTGAGAGAGAGCGATCGGAGGAACGACAGGAGTGCGAAGTGCGTGAGGACGGGATTGAGCGGTGCGTCAGCACGGAGAGCAGGCGCTGGAAAACTGTGCAAACGAGCGTGTGCGAAACAAAGATGTGTCATTGTAATCCAGTTGTTAATATACCCATTCTACCTTTTCGTATTTTATTTGTGTTTCCAGTCTTTTCTTTCACATTTTTTTTTTCGTTCTAATGCGAACAAGTCAGTTTACATGTGTGTATCTTCTCTCCATACAAAATATTTGTAAAAAAAAAAAAAACTACCTTCCCCGCGCACGCCTGTAACTGTTCCACCACGGAGGTAGTTAGAGAATAAATAAGCTTTGATACCGGATTAAGCTTAATTGTAAAACAACGACTGCTTTATTTAGTTTTTGAACTCTACAGTTATTCCTTCTTGCCATATGTAGCGCAAGCATTGTATTGCAGTGAACGACGACGTAATCGCAAAATTGGGGGTGTGAATAAAAGCGGAGAACGTTACAGACTTCTTTTTTTTGCACTTATGCAAAAAAAAATAATCCAGAAATTATGCTATCAATGCACTTGCATGGCGTCGAATCAAATGTTCTGCTTAGCCGCCGTTCTTGTATACTGGCTGCTACACGAAGCTATTTTTATTTCCTATGAAATTCAGTGTGACAAAGCCCCACGCGGATATATTTCGCGTTTCAAGTTCTTGTGAAATGTGGTAGCCGGCCCGTCGCCATGCCGCGGGCGACTCTAGCTGGCTCTGCGATCATTTTTGCCACTGCAGTCATTTGAACATTCGCGGCTTGTTTAGCAAATAACTGGCGTACTCGTTTGCCGAATGAGTGTTTCAAGATAATCCTAGAGCATTTACCAGTACCGTATGTGTTCGATATTACATCAGTGATTAATGCGCCATAGTCATTGCAGTCGTACTTTTGATTATACACGTATGGTGTGGTCCACTCTTGCAATGCCTAAGACTAAGTTACGCTAGCTCTACGTATGTCAAATAGGTATATGAAAGAAATAGAGCCTTAAAGTATAGCGGCTGACGCAGTTCAGTTCAGGCGTTCAGTCGTGTCCGACTCTTCGTGACCCTATGGACCATGTCACGCCACGCTTTCCGGTCTCTCACTATCTTCTTAACATCACATAGCTTCATCTGCAATGCCTCGAGGATGCCATCTAACCATCGCGTTCGCTGCCTACCCCTTCTCCGGCGACCCTCAACCTTTCCCAACATCAAATCTTTCTCCAGCGACTCCTCTCTTCTCATCAGATGACCATAGTAGCCGAGCTTTAACTTTAGAATTTGACCCTCCAATGAGCAGTCAGGGTTTATGGTCGACAATATCGACTGATTTGATCTTCTGGCAGTCCAAGGAACTCTCAAGAGTCTTCGCCAGCACCACAATTCAAACGCGTCAATTCTTCGGCGGTCAGCCTTTTTCACAGTCCAACTCTCGCATCCATACATCACAACTGGAAAGACCATAGCACGAGTTATACGGATCTTGGTTGGCAGACTAATGTCTCTGCTCTTTACTAGGCGGTCAAGGCTAACCATTGCTCTCTTTCCCAGAAGCAGGCGTCTCCTAATTTCATGGCTGCAGTCTCCTTCCGAGGTAATCTTGGCGCCCAAGAACAGAAAATCTGTCACAGCTTCCACTTCTTGTCCATTGATGCTCCAGGACTTGATAGGGCAAGACGCCATGATCTTCGTCTTTTTAATGTTCAGTTTAAGCCCAAACTTCTCACTCTCTTCTTGTACGCGCATCAGAAGTCTCTTGAGTTCCGCTTCACTTTCTGCCATTAAAGTGGTATCATCCGCATATCTAAGGTTGTTGATACGTTTTCCAGCAATCTTCACTCCAGCTGAAGACTCGTCCAGACCGGCCTTCCTCATGATGCACTCTGCATATAGGTTAAATAGGCAGGGCGACAGTATGCAGCCTTGCCTCACCCCTTTCTCAATCGGAAACCAATCAGTAAGACCATGCCCAGTTCTGACTGTGGCCTCTTGCCCTTCATACAGGTTCCTGAGGAGACAGATGAGGTGAATTGGAACTCCCATTGCTGACGCATTGCGTCGTAAATTCCCGCCCGGGCGGCGGGCGTGTGCACCTTGAACCACACGTGGAGCGTCAGGGCCTGCGTCTTGGATTGCAACGCGCAGCGTGTAACACGACAACCCCACCTGCAGAGCGCATCCACTGGGGCAAGTCGGCGCCGCTGTTGCTGGCGCCGTGCCTCCATGTTTTTCTTCCTTTGTTTGTGATGTTTTCAATGCACCTAGCAAGCAGCGAACAGAGCGTCCATATTTCGGAGGAAGTGAGTGCCATCAGTGGACTGTAACAGAAGTGCGCGGTGTGTCGTCAACAAGGGCGGACGCTTGAGAAAAAACAAATGTGCGAACGAGTGCGATGAAGAAAAGTGAAACTGTAACCCAGTTATTTGTTTCAGCATAACCTTAATATTATTCATACTGAGATTGTACGTGCAGTGTTTTCTCTTCATTTTTTTTTAATACTCCACTTCTTAGAGCGACAACGAAGCAGGAAGCGTCGATACGATTTGCCATATGTGGTAACGTCCATGCATGTGCCCAGGCAGCACAAAGCATTGGGCCAATGTTGGAAGTACGACGGCAAACAGTGGCCCTACATCGGGCCAGCCTAACCAGCATGCTCCCAACATAGGACATGCCAGTCAACGCAATGTCCAACAATGGCCCAGTCTAGCCAGTGCTCTCCCAGTGTTGGCGCTGCCAGTAGCCGACGCTGGCTAGCTTGGGCCAAGATCTACAGTGAGTTCCCGATATTGGCCCTGCCGTACATACAGAATGTCTATGTTGGACCGAGATTGCCGTTGTTCCTCCAATAATGGTCGCACCGGGTTTTAAAACTGGCTATAATGGGCTAAGCTGTCCTGCGTTCCTCCGTCATTGGGCTTTCCGTTTTTTAAAACTGGCTACAATGGACCAAGTTGTCCTGTGTTCTTCCGGCATTGGATGTTCCGGTTTTTAAACATGGCTACAATGGACAATGTTATCCTCTGTTCTTCCAGTATTGAATGTTCAGTTTTTTAAAGATGGCTACAATGGACCAAGTTGTCCTGTGTTCCGCCATCGTTGGCCGTTCCTTTTTTAAAACTGGCTACAATGAACCAGGTTGTCCAGTGTTCTTCCGGCGTTGCCCGTTCAGTTTTTAAAACTGGCTACAATGAACCAAGGTGTCCTGTGTTCTTCCGACGTTGACCGTTCCGTTGTTTTAAACTGGCTGTAATCGACCATTGCAATTTGTCTTGTGTTTTTCCAGTATTAGCTATGCCTCTATGAAAACTGCCCACGATGGACCACTTTGTCCCCTGATCTTGCAATTGTCATTGCCATCCTAAAAACGCAGCTTTAATGGGCTGCCGAAGTGAATATTTTCCGTTGACCATTCAATCAAAACAAATTCTCCATTTTTATAGTTGAATACACGTGCGCTGGACGCCAAACCGCGGCATTTAATTCCGACAACATTTCAGCCGATCGTTCGGACCTCACAAAGTACCACGTACGGGACGACAATTACTATAACGCATTCAAGCACGTACCGCTGCAACTGTCTGGATTCGTCTTTTCGGTGCGCTCATATGCGGCGCACATTTGGGGGTCAGCTATATGTGTTTATGGTTTTAGCCTATTGGCATGCATGCAGATTTCGTCGCAGGCGCATACGTTTGTCGCACAATTATATCTAATGGTAGCACGATCGTGCGACCACATATGTATACCCCAGACCGGCTAGCACTCACGACCCAATATGCCTGTATTGAACGCCGATTACATCCCTGCATCTATACTTAACCTATAGTACAAATCCAGTTGTCAGTGAGAACGCGCATAAAAACGAAATCGTGTCGCCATAGCATGTTCATGTGACAATTAATTAGTGATTAGAAGATAGCTTTTTCATTGCCGAGAAGGAAATAGTTGCCTCAAGGTGAAGGCACAAATGACCATTTTCTCAGCGATGTTTTTGTTCTAGTGCTTTTGTATTATCCATAAGGAACTACGCGCAGCATCATCTGTTTACCTGGAGAAAGGACCGAATATGATGTGTGTACTTTCTACACGCAATCACTGGAAGATGAAAAGCCGGAAGACTCGCGAGGTTACCATTTTAGTTTTGGGCATTCACACGGTGGTAAAAAAAAAAAGACAGTTTTTTGTGCAGACTGCGAGCATGAAGGCCCCGGTACATTTATATGGCGCACAACATATATATCGCCAATAAACAAAAAAATAGTTTTTTCCGCCTATTAGTTTAGAGTTTGACCATTCCAACCGCGCTAGGCGGTGGCAAAGGAATAAAAAAAAACTGTACAGGAATGAAAATAATGTGCGCTGTCGAGTCATTCGAAAAAACGAATGCAGCCTAGAAACACTGTTTTAATGAGGCAGTTTTCCATGCCCTTTCCAATTCTTTCATTCCACTAAAATGATTTGGAATACGTTGCTTGCTCATTGAACGTTATCGTCTTTTTGTGCAATCCGCGTTAAGGTGAAGGTGAGATTGCGAAAAACGTCTGTGTATTGCCTGATGCCCCAGCGCATCAGGACCTCGACGCGCACAAACTTGATTCTGAATCATTCATTGCTGTGTCTGTGACCGTCGATTTGCGAAGTCGAGACAAAACATGAGCGAAGAAATATTGTTACAGCTGGAGAATGATGAGGACGAAGTGGCGCGCTCGTTTGTGGAAGATTAAGAAAAAGAAGTGCGTCAAATGGGCGGCCCTCGTAGCCTGGCTCCTTGGCTGTTCTTCAATGTATATATCTTTAATCCTCTTTTGTAAATATATTTCTCCCTGTTACAAAATTATATGCCAAAATTTAAAAACCTTGAACTATTCACAAATTCCGTAGAATGTTCAGAACAGCGCGGTGCGCTATAATTGGACAAAGGCTTTATCGATGTGGCCATAATTACTTGCGCAACAAAATTATGCAAGGTGTTTTAATGGTTTTGAAAGCTGAGATAGTGTAGAATAGGTGGAAAAAGTTTAAACAATGTGAAAACTGTTTTTGTTTTCCTAAAAATTTTCAATGTTCGCTGTTTTCTGTAAATTAGCGCGATCGTATCTCTGTGTCCAAATGTCATAAAAATATGAGCTTTAGCTGTTAGCGGATAATTATGCTGAGAACATATTGTGGAATTATTACTGCTCTACCATGAACCTTTTCTGAAATAAAGGCCTGCGAATTAGGAAAATTTTCGTTTCCTGGGCCGATGTTGAGAATTTTTATAAAAACATCTACTCATACCCGAAAAGCGAACATTAACTGAATACAAATAAAAACATGTATATATTTAGTCGGATATTTTTCAGCTAGCTAACTTGAGCATAATTTGTATAATCTATAACCAAAGTTGGCCAGAATAGAAGAGAAGCTCGGAACTCCGCCTCTTTGATATTATTAATCAGTCATCACGCAACAATATATAATATTTTGAAGTAAATATAAAAGGTCGGACGACCATCCTTTGTTCGATCATAGGTGGCGAAAGGGAGGAGACGCGCGCATTTGTCGATGCACCAACTGTATGGATTTACGCAAGAATGTGGATGGTAGATGGGGAGGCTTTCTATTTTTTTAGAAAATGTTTGTCCGTGGTTGGCTTGAAGAAACAATGCGTTTGCGAACACACAAAACAAAACTATTTATTAGAACTCGACTCGAGCGGTGCGCGCTGGCGGCCGCTCATCGGCACGGTCCGAAGTCACGGCTGGCCGGTGCAAGCAGAAGAGGGCTGGGTAAAGGAGGAATGGAATGTTGAGAAGGTCGTTGGTCCTTCGTTCCCACGCGCAGCCCTTGCGAACACAACACCGCGGCGGGAATCGCGCGCTGGTTGAGCGGTTCGTTGTTCCCCCTCGCCTACGCGTCTACGTGCAAACACAACAGACAGCATCCTCAGCTGCGCTGCTGTGAGGCCTCCTCCCGAAGCGCTCATTTCAGAGCTTGTTGGAGACGCTACAAGACTTGTGACAGTTTCTTAAACCTTTCTTTAATTTCTTCCCTCATTAATTTTCTTTTTCATTGTGCTGTGCATAATTTTCTCTTGCGCCTATACATGTCCATGTGCTCCGGTTGGTGCTTGCTACATATCAGTGAATAGCTGAGCTGTGAAATGTCGCCGGAGTACGGATTACAGCAACGGCGGGAAACCATCGGCATTCTCGGACTCAGTGAACGCCGTCATCTTAGACCGTGAGTATATATCTTTGCAGCATGCCATTGCTTCATAATTTGTTCTATATAATCTCCTACCAGTCCCAAATGTTCTCTTTCCGTATTCTCCTCGAAACAACTGCGCGAAGCATGACTTCAAGAACTAAGCGAATTTTCGTCCGGGTTACATGCAAGCAAGTGCGTGGACTTATTTGCTGGCTGCGATATGAATAGCATTTGCGCCGAAAATAGAGGAGCCGTGCGTAACAGGTGTGTATGCCACCAACACGTGACAGAACACTGCAGGCAGCCATTTGCGCAGTTTTTTGACTGTGCAGCGCGCCGCAATCAATTAGTAACCAGATACTATGCGCCCGGCTTTGTACATATATTTTGGACAGCCTCTCTTCTGCGCGCAGGAAGCCATGTTCACACAGTTTTTGGATTTTGTTAAGAGTTAAGGGCAGTTTTTTGTTTTCAGATGTACAGACGAAGTTTTGAAAACTGTTCGTGCCGTCTGTGCAAGCGAAGTTTACAGTGGGGCAGACATGGGCGTGATGCCGCTTGATGATTAGGCTATAAATAAGTCATAATGAACCTCCACTTTTATAATGGTTAATATCATATTGAGGAAATGAAAGCCGTGAACAGCGCAAGTGAGCCCCTTTTCAAAATTTTCTTAATCGACGCCCCCCTTCTGAGCCCGCGCCTTCAGGTGAGGGCGTTATCAGAAAGCGGCGACAATAGGAAAGCGATTTCGCAGACGCGCTTCGAAGGCGGGGGAAAATAACAATACAAGCAAAAAGGCACATCAGCCCTGTGTGCACTGCGTCCCTGTCACTGCAAAGTAAACAGCGTGCACGCGGGACACATTGTACAAAACATTGACGGCCGGTATGAGGCAACCATATCGTCCGAAATATTGCTCGCGAAGCGCTCGATCACGGCGCGCACTTTCAGGCGAAATGGGACAGGCCGTCAGGTCCGCCTGTTCGGCAATTACAGCTCTTTGTACCTCACGTACCGTACCGTATGCATGAAGTGCACGCCATAGCCATCGTGCAAGAATGTTGAAACCGAAGCAGCGATCCACGTATTCTAATTCTATAGGAAATCATTTGGCAGTAGAAAAGAGCAACTTAATATGATGTGCATGGTTCTTTAATGAACGATATGTATAAATGGACGGTTGAATAGCTACAGTAATGGAGTGTTCCGCTAGAATTGTTTACGGCCGTGACCGCAATAAACATTACTCATATTGCTCTTAGCTTTAAGCTCTGGCATTGATAAGCCTATCTAAAGAACCGACTGGCAGTGACAGGTTGTTTACAGCTGTTGATCAAAAGGTAGGCCATCATGCTATTATTGCAGGCATATTTGCTTCTTTTTGTACCTCTGTTTACTAAAACTTAATTTTGTTCCCCATTCCTAAGGACGCTGCACCTCTTACAACACTCACTGTTCAGTCGCTTTTATTCAAGGTACAAAAAGGAGGAAATGCGCATGCACTCATAGGATAGCCTGTCTTTCCGTTAACAGCTGCAAATAACACGCCACTGCTCCTCGGTACCTTGGATGAAGTTTTCAATTTGGTTACCTGAGATGCCTAGCAATTGCTGTAATATTTATACCAATCCCTGCAGCGAAAAAGAAAGGTAACACTGCATCACTTTAACTGCTGCATGCACCTATAAACGTGCCTTAATTTATTGCCTATTCTTATAGACGCAGGACCTCTTGCTATAGGCTTTGTTCAGTAAGCAACCGTCTTTCATTGCTTCAATTTCTATCTCTCCACCACTTTCTTGTTGCTCTGGGTGTGATCATTTGATTTCATTGTTCAAATCATATTGTTTTATCATGTGTGAATGATTTAGCCTGCACATACATGCTTTCATTTTTTTAGATGCGCATCGGGAGCGTTTTCTACGTAGAAATGGATCGATTGAGTTGTATCACTGGTGCGAAAACCGACAACCCCCAGAAGATATGTGTCCTGTGGTTGGAAGGGCAATAAAGAAGAAGAAAATCAGCGGAAAAGCCTGCCTAAAAAAAGGTAGCACTGCATCACTGTAACTGCTGCATGCACCTTTAAGCCTTATTTTTATTGCCTATTCTTATAGACGGTGGACCTCTTGCTATTGGCTTTTTGCAGAAAGCAACCGCCTTTCATTGCTTCAATTCCTATCTCTCCACCACTTTTTTGTTACTTCGAGTGTGATCCTTTGGTTTTATTGTTCAAATCATATTATTAAATCGCCGGTGAATGATTTCGCCTAGACATACATGCTTTCATTTTTTTTAGGTGCCCATCGAGAGTGTTTTCTACGTAGAAATGGATCGATTAAGTTGTATCACTGGTGCGAAAACCAACAGTTCGGTACCCCCAGAAGATTTGTGTCCTGTGGGTGGCAGGGGTATAAATAAGAGGATAATCAGTGGAAAAGCCTGCCTAAAAACTTACAAAGATGGCGCAAAAGCGAAATGCTGATCAGGGTGAGTGTCTGATTAGTTCTGTTATCCCACTTCACTTACTAGGTGATGTGACTATATATGAAGCACCTCAGTATATTTTGTGGTATACTCACTGAAAATTGTGTAGACATTAACTTTTTTCTCGTTCAATTATTTTGAGTGACGCACGAATTGGAATAAAACGAAGTCATCCACACATCTAATGCCCATAGACATTAGATGCGTGGATGAGCTCATTGTGTTCCTATGTGAGCATGCAATAGTTTGTCGAATATATTAATATGTTAAAGGTTGGTTTTTTTACTGTTAACCGGAGTAATACATATGCTCCATATCATAGCATTATTCCCCTGTAGTTTGTATCTGCTCTTTCCTAAATTGTATTCTACAAAGTATACGTGTGTCATCTCGTACGTCTATTTAACTAGCGAACAATTTGCAATCGAATTCCTTTTGTGATGTTGTTTCAGCTACAAATAATGTATGACAGTTGTGACAATATAGGTAGCTTTAGGTATAACATATAGCGCGAAAATCTTTAATATATGCGATATTTTTATTCACCGCATTGGCTAAACCAGCCTGTTTGAAGAGACGAAATGAAAACAAATATGGATGTCTTCGGACAGGAACAGTAATCGTGGTGCCATGACCATTTTTTTTTTAATTAAATTTTCATATGTCGTGGGCTAATGTCTCGACACAAAGGAATGACCCTTAGGTTTGCCAGATGCGGCGTAGTATTCTCGAAAAAAAAAAAAACGCCTATCACTAAAGCTGGAAAACGCCGTTTTTGTCGTTTCAAAAAGTTGCACGTTTGGAGGCCGGCTGGTTGCGTAAAATTTTGTCATCCACTGTGTTTTACTCACCGCATTTGGGTAACGTTTACTTGTATAAGAAGTATTAAAAGTGTGTTTCATTGATGCAGTTGATTTAGTAAAAAATCGCAAACTTTGCTTCAAGAACAACGCGCTACAAAAATGTTAATGTTCAACCTTACATACTGGCGTGACGCGTTGCGTTGTTTGCACTAAAACATTCTGTGTTTATTACGCAGGTCATATTGTTAATTTAAGGAAGAATTTGGAGCTCTAAGCTGCTATGTGTGTTCTCTGTAACGCCACCAAAAGTATTATGCTGGAAAGCGAGTTGCTTATGATTGTAATTATAAAAATTACACATTGAAAAATCATCTTCAAAATTATAGTATTGTTAGTGGTGGTCAAAGCTGAGAAATGGAATAATATATTAATAACCTAGATTGAATACTATTGCACCTAGCAATAAAAAAGAATGCAGGAATGAGAAAAAGTTCAGCCTTCACTTGCGTTCTGCCATGAAATTGACAGAAATAGTGAATTAATACCATTTTAAGCTATATTAAGTATTTTTCCCAGAAGCAGAAAAACGGTGTATAAGCGCTGACAAGGTTTTAAATTTTACTTAAGGTAAAATGTAACTAAATTCAGCAAATACTAAATTGAAGTTTTGATGCCTATTCCATAAGGGGGAGCCATATAAGCACATCTAAAGAACAAAAACAAGCTTTTTTATATTTCTAATATTACATTTTGCAGAATTCAATCTATTTACTGACTCAAATTAACAAAATAATTTGCATTGTTTCCACAGATTTTGATAAAAATTGATGTTGCGGCCGTTTCTTCAATTCTAATCAGTTTTCCTTGTTTTACCATTTTCTTACTTTTGTCCAATTTCAAAATAATATGCAGATACACACACAAATCTAGAGCTTCAAATTTTTTCAGAAATAATGAATGGAACCTAGATAATGTAGAGAAATAGTTTCTGTGCCAAGATATTATTGGATCTTGCAAGAATGCAGCACAAGCACTCGGTTTAATATTTAATGTTATATTTTTAAACAGTATAACGCAACACTTTTTAGTCCGTGATATCTTTGAGGTACTGAATATTTTTTAGAGGGATTTGAATGAAAATCGAAGATGATCTTTTTTTAATTGCAGCAAATTTGCCCTTTACTGCTGTTTTCGAATTCTGAGCAATTTTGATGCGTTGTGGAGAACACACCTAGTGGTCTGAAGCTCCAGATACTGCCTGGAATTAAGAACATGCGTCAGGAAGTGAAAACATATTTAGTGCAACCAACCTAATGCATCATATGCCAGTACATAAGGTTAAAAATGAATATTTTTGCAGCGTATCGCTCCTGAAGAAAAGTTTGCGATTTTTTATTAGCACAACTGCAAAAACAAAATAGGTTTCTAATAGTGTTTGTAAATATAAACCCTGCATATATTTAGTGAGTAAAAAAGAGCAGATGACAAAATCATGGTATCCAAACTTGCAACATTTTGAAATGGCAAAAACAGCGTTTTCTACCTCTAGAGATATACCATACAATTGTTTTTTTCGAGGAAACTACGCGTATCTTGAAAAACTAAGGTTAATTCTTTTGTGTCTAGATATTTGCCCACCACATAAAAGAATTTCATTGGAAACGAAAGATGGCCATGGGACCTCGATTATGTTTCTTATCTATATAAGGCACCCATAAGACGCTGTGAGAAAGCCAATATCAAGGGCTTTTTTTAATATTCCATATTTCGAACGATTGTGCCATCTAAGAAAATTTGAAAGCTAGGCACACCGTAGGTGTCGCCAGCCCTCACTTTCTGTTACAGCTGCACTTGCTAAGCTGAATTAATGCGTTGAGTACTTTATTTTAGCCACGAATATAGCGCTATTACGTGTCAATTTTAAAGAAAGGCCGCAGTGACGCGATTCCTGTAGAATTTGTAAGTGAAATCTGTAAACCTTACAAATCTACCCATATATATGATCTCTTGCAGGTTTTATTCAAGCTACATTACACCTGCTGCGCCCCATAGCTTGAGCCAAGGGTTATAAATAAACCATTAGAAACAGACGATGGAAACCGGTGGTGCATTGCTGGCAGCCACTTAGGACAGCGCAGAAAATTTTTATTTTGTACGTGGGGAAGTGAGGTTATTCGCTTCAAGTACTAAATATTCACTTTAGACAATAAATAGGACTTACAGAGTCGGTGTGAGCACGTTCGGAAACCCGTGTTTCAATATTTGCGGTTAGAAACCTCATGTGTACCTTTTTTTCCAGCTGCAGATAATTTCCGGGTTATGTAGATACCGAAACCGTTACCAGCCCATTCGCGCACCTCAATTGTGCTGCTCACAACATGATTTTCAGCGGACAAAACAACCTGCCGCTATGATTGCTAGCCCCATGCATGAGTAAGGGTGATATGCTGGCGACGGTTGCTTCGCGTCGGCCCTTTGGCGCACATGAAGGCTCGAGTTACAATGAGCGCGCCGAACTTTGCAATGCGGATGATGACTAGAAAGCGGTAAGGATATAAATGAGTTTAACAGTATTTTTGAGCTGTAAAATACAAATACAGTCTTGTTGGACGATGTGCTGGCGCGGACGAAGAAACCATAGGCAACTTGTAGGTCTAACGCTACACAGGGCTATCGAGCCAAGCGAAGACCTCAATTGTATTGTCCGGGAATGAGATTTCTGTATTTTCGTGGTTTCCTATTGTATCTGGCGTTCAAAATGCAGACGTGAGGGTTCTTTATCACAAATAATCAAACGTGGTTTGTGCCGGTACTCTTCAAAGTAGCAACACCATTTATTGTGTAAGTCATTAATCAGTAATTTAGGTAAATAATGTCAATTAAGGATTCCAAACAAAACCTTTTCTGTGGCGCTCAAGGTAGCTTCCAGCAATATATATCTGGTTTCCTTTGCCAGCCTCCGAAATGTTTTTTTTTTATCCCTTGGATCAAATTTGCTTCGACAAGCAGTATATGGGTAAAAATGATGCACCTGTGAGCTACCCGTTTAAGTGAGCTCCCGTTTAAGTGAACTACCCACAAAACCAGTCAAAAGCGTATATCAGCTAACCAGCGGCCAGTGCAGCAGTCGTGGGCGTATATCGCTTGTGTATATTATATCTAGCCATTTAAAAAAATGCAAATGGTCGCCGAACATTCTCTTGGTAACGATATTTAGTATAAACTGTTTGCACATCGCAGAAAGCGTAGGAGTGGCAAAAAACTAGCGCGCCAGTCATATTCATATGCGGAGACAGCCGACAATCAAGCACTAATTCCTAGTGTGGGATGAAACACTGGCTGTCTCAGCTGTATTGCTGTGGAGGCGATCAAAATGCAACAGGGCACATGCTATGCAATGTATGTGCGTCTTTCATCCTAATAAACCCAAGGCAGCTGAAACTAATCTGGAACTCATCAGTATAGTGTTTCTCATTGACCATAAATTTCGGTACATGAATCCTGGAATTTTCTACATCTTCCTAAAATAATGCGCGCGATTTTATATGCCTCGTAATAGTGTTGTAAATTTTGTTTCCTCATTGTTTTTGTACAGGTGCCATTTGCGAAAAAGTTGGGGTGGACGATTTGGAGGCACACGCATTTATTCGCAGGTGGCTGCCTGGTTCCTGTGACAGGGGGGGTGGAAGAAAAAGGCGTTATGCTGAAACCTCCCCTGGCGAACCAGGCATGCCACCTGTGAATGCAATTGCAGGGTCAGCCCCCTCACTACGCCTATGAGTGTGCACTCCAGCTCCCTGGCCCCTTCCACTTCCCGAGAGCCCGCCCTGCCCTGACCAACCCTGCCACTGCCCCGCTAACTGCTGCTGTGTGTGCCCTCAGCGCTGGCTAGTAACAACTGCCGTCTATAGTAACAATTGCAATAAATATTATCTTTTTGTGAACCATGCCCTTGTTTTGTGAATATCTACTGGTTGCTCATGAGCGACAATTTGAATTTATATGGCCACTCCTATTTGAAAGGCCATTATTGTCCCAGCAAGTTCGATGTGGTGTCACGAATATGGCTAGAATGAAAAAGGCTGCATTTTATGGCCTGCACAGGCAGTGCCACAAAATGTGTAATCTTGACATCATCAATGGTACATGAATGGAGTAGCCGGTGTACCCATAAACCATTGGATTAATATTGGTATCGACAATATGCGGCATGAATGGAGTAGCCAGTGCACCTGCAATGGCTAACCATTGGTATGATATTGGCATTGACAATGGGCCATGAATGGAATAGCTGGTGTTAAACAAATATTGGTAATACAATGATGGTATAATGCTGGACAGTATTGGCAAGAATCATGGTGCATGAATGGAAAGTCTAATATTGTGCCTACATTGGTGGCTCCAGCTTGGTTGAACACTGGACCAATCTTGGAACGAAAGATGGGCCAAGAATGGAGAATGTAGTAAAATGCCCAAATGCCAATATCAGTCCAATATTGATGCCATTCTTTTCCAGTGATGAACCATTGTTGGACCAATGCTGGTGTGCTGCTTGGGTGCGGACCGACGTCTAATTTACCGCTCAATAACCCAGCTTTAATTTAGATCACCATTGTTAAATCGTTTAAGCGAAAGTATGTGCTGCGATGCTTCGTATTCGTATAGCTTAAACGGCCTAGTGTATTTTTAAAGTGTATTTCGATGGAAGCGCTCTCGCCATAGTCGATCTGAGTCACGTACGAGCCTTAATAGGCCGATGCTTATCGCTCATTTTTTGCATCGCACTGCATGCGTGTCCTGCGGTAATCGTCTGTTTGAAGCCACTGTTGTTAAAACTACTACACTCGGGGGCAAAGAAATTTGCTAAAACTTTTGGAATTCTCTGCACCCATAGCAGCA
Source organism: Amblyomma maculatum (assembly GCF_055883805.1). NCBI lineage: Eukaryota > Metazoa > Arthropoda > Arachnida > Ixodida > Ixodidae > Amblyomma > Amblyomma maculatum. The sequence goes on from NC_139349.1 coordinate 185,812,552, forward strand.
GGAATCGCCACGGGAGCAGCCATGGAAGAACCTAGACCATTGCCGAATAGAATATAAAAAATAGCAACCATTGCCTATGCACAATATACGACATGTCGTTTTGATTCTTTCTAATCTCCCGGTCGGCGTGAAGCTATTTATCGCCGCCGCCGCCTTGACGGACCAGCAAACGGTGGTGATATTTGACGCCGTTGACCGATCGTCGGTCTCATTCAAATTCGCCACAGTATACATGTGGATTGATTATAGTGCCAATGAAGATCTAGTGTAAAAGAACATGGTGTAATCCCAAGCAACATCAACAACAGCTAGGTTGGATTAAAGCAAACACGACGGAAACCAGCACCGCGGAACTATAACTATTTAGACACAAGATTTCCGAAGTATTTAAAATTGCAAAGGTAACTTGATAATATCGATTATAACAGCACAGTTTATGAATTTATTATTAAATGAGCCTGGCAACCGCAGAAGCACGCTAATGCGGTTTTCCACAGAATATTTCCAGCCACATGCTAATTTGCATCTAATATTGATTGGTGAAATAGACAAGACAATGTTGACTAAAGTGTATGCCAATGCATCTGGCGAGACAGGGTAACAGAACTGACAGTATTGTGTTGTCCAGCATATGCCATATATTGGCCAATGTCAGTGGAGAATGGCTAATGCTGTTCGATATAGCCATCCTTATGAAAGAGCAATGCCAATACCGTTGATATATAAGGTATGCACTGTATATCTGACATTGGCGGGCCATTGTAACAGAGCTCACATTATTGTCCAGCATATGTCGAATATTGGCCAACATTAGTGGACTGACGGCTAGTGCTGTCCGATAGCCATGCTTATCTCATGGCAGCGCCAACACCGGTGATGCGCCGATATCCAGGCCCATCATTGCCATCCTCGTATAATGGTACCACCGATATTGTGAGGGCATCGGATATGACGGGCCAATGTTGTTATCATTATAAATAGGTACGAACTATACTGGTTACCAATGGAATCCTCAGGGCCAGTGTTGGACGTGTTATAGAATGGCACCACAAATACCAGTCATAAGATGGCAGCGCTGGGCCTCCGCCAATTCACTGACAATATTGGCCCGGGCTCTTGTGCTGCCTGGGATTTAGGTCAATGTTTCAGGAAACCCAGCGAGATTACAATTTCTGCGGTAGCAGACTACCCGCGGCCGAGCACGAAGACGGAAATTCGGGAATTCCTGGGGCTGACGGGATACTACAATCACTACAACCCTAACTATTAAGCTTTGGCTAGCCCCCTGACCGACGCTCTCCGCAGGACAGAACCGACAAATGTAGTCTGGTACGAACAAAAGGAAGCCTCCTTCTTAAACCTTAAGGCTGTGCTGATTAGCTGTCCGGTATTGCGAGCTCCAGACTACGACCGAGAATTCACGGTCCAGTGTGATGCAAGTGATCGAGGGCTAGGTGCTGTTCTCTGCCAGAGAGATGACGACGGTAATGAGCACCCCGTGCTCTACCTGAGCAGAAAACTGAGCTCCAGAGAGAGGGCGCGTCAGAGAAAGAGTGCGCTTGCATTGTATGGGCCATTCCAAAATTGCAGTGCTATCTTGAAGGGGCCAAATTCCCCGTAGAGACGGACCATTGTCCCCTGGCTTGGCTGCAAACTGCGACATCGAAGAACAGTCGCCTTGTGATGTGGAGCTTGATTTTACAGCAGTACAATTTTGAAATAAGATACAATAAGGGGAAGTTATATGGGAATGCGGACGCGCTTAGCCGCTGTTTCTAAGCTGTCCGAGGTATTCCTCACCATGTATCCAAATTGATACTCAAGTTCTTTTTTTTTTCGTGCGCTTGTATAAATGTGGCTATGTAAAGCAGCACGTTTGGTTTTCTAGGCATACGTGGGTCCTGAGCGTCTTGAGTATGGGCTTTTCTCGGACAACGATGGCAGTTTTCTTTTGACCTGGTCTCTTCAGACGGGAGCCGAGTGCTTGCTTAGACATGTGGTTGAGTTTCAGAGACAGCTCAAGCGATTTGGCCTACGACAATCAAGACAACGCGATAAGCGACAGGGAGCTTCAAGCGCTCATGTGCAGGCCATTAAGTCGTCTCTTCATGCAGCAGCTGCGACTGCTGCACTCCGTGACTCCTCTGGCAGGGGAGGAAGCTGTTGTGACCCTGCATGGTCCGCGCTTGCGCGCCCTATAGTTCCCCTGTGGGCATGGTATTGATATGTGCTGTTGGTGTAAGGGCTCTAAGTGAGCCGGTTTCCATTAATCTTTTTCTGTGAGCATGCTTTGCTTTGTCGTGACCCTGCAACTGCCAAGTTGGCCCTGTCAAGGGAACATCAAGAAAAATACAAAGAAACGCCCTGTGAGAAATAGCCGGAAGTGCTTTTGTTAAACTTCACCCTTCCCGTCGAGAGGCGCTATTGTCAAGTGAGGAATGCCTATTGTCCAAAGGAGACGATCGGAGTGACACGTCCGCTGACATACAGGAGAAGAAAGGAGCATGAGGTTTACGGCCATTAGAGGATTTACTGTGAATGCAGGAAAGAGTTGCAATTGCCGGAAAGGGACAATGCTGGGAGCAGTATTCGTGGCGCGCACCTACACTTGGGTTTCTGAGAAGGAAATCCACTTCCATGGAACCAAAATAGCTGATCTTTGCAGAAGAATAGAAATTTACCTCCTCGCCGTTCCCAAGCTCTACCCGCCAACAAGTGACCACGCCCGACGACACAACACTGCACCAGTCAGTGCATCAGACCATCAGTGCAGTGATGTGATTGATTGGTTGCCAGTATCTGAGGGGTGTGCCCTGAAACTGACTGGTCAGCAGCTTCAGAGAGGGGCTGGACATGGGGGGATTTAAGGACGTTGCAGAGCACGAAATGACGCTCTGTGCCCTGGGTAAACAGCTCACCCAGACGCTTCTCGCTATGAACTCTTAGCGCTTGCCATTTTGCTGATATACCCTTTTTTCATGTAAATAAGTTTTTCCAAAGTGCCATTAAACCTGCTTGTATAAATTTTACCAACTTCGAAGATTCAATCCTTCATCAACCCGGAATCTCTGCACGCTACCAAGTGAAGGCCGGGTCGACTCAGTCCCAGCGTCACGACAGCGTCGTGCAAGAGTGTGAAGTGCGTCAAATGCTCAAATGCTCCGAGCGGCAAAAATACTGATACTACAGGTATATATGCGTCTAAAAAAAATATGCATGATGAAAAGTACCTACTCTGGAGTTTGCACCCAGCCTGTAACGCACCAGTGATAGCTGCAATGAGGATTTCTTCGGTGCGTGTTTGCTTTAGTTTCGCCGGGGCCTGATGGCGATGTATTTTGTCGTTTCTTTTCTTTTTTGCGAAAAGGCTAGGTAGCTTAGATATCACAGGCGGCCATGTGCGCTAAGCCGCAATATGTCGCATGTTTTATCGTGACTGCCGCTTGGCAAACAAGGAAAAAAATACGGCGTTTTAATACCCTGCTGTTCGCGAGCCTCATGACCAGCTAAACCACTCGGTTCGCGAACGGCGGTACATCACAACAAACGCGCTTTTTTTCTTTTTATTCAGGCGGCAGTCGCGATAAAACATGCCAAATATTACGGTCTAGCGCACACAGCCACCTGTGATATCTGCGCTACCCGGCCTCTTCGGACATAAAGAAAACAAACGACAAAATACATCGTCATCAGGCTCCTTCGCACACAAAGCAAACAAGCGCCGAACAAATGCTGATTGCGGCTGTAACTGGTGGGCTACAGGCTTGGTGCAAACTTCGGTAGATACTTTTCATCATGCACATTTCCTTTAGATGCATACATGCCTGTAACGAAGTGTTTTTCGCACAGTCGAGAGTCTGCAGTCGGTTGCTAAGGACGGCCATTTACATCTTGACGCTTGGTGGCCCTAATTCAAGCTTCACGTCGTTGTTGGTCGCGGCTCGCCGAAGGAAACCTTAAAAACCGCGTCTTACATCCCGGCACACCTAGAGAGTGGCAACCGTACGCGGCAGATGTGATTGACATCGCTTTGCCAAGCCTGTGGCGGTCACCGTGCCGCCTGGTGCCGCCAGCCCCCGCGCACTGGCGGCGCCGAGAAACGCCGTCGACGCCGTCCAATGTGTTTCCATCGGTCGCCGCTGCGACTTCGCGCATGCGCAGAAAACTTGTGCAAATGGCGAATTGCTCTCATTTCTCCGACCACAAAGCTTCTTTTATGACAGCCAAGAACTGTTAGTGGAGTGTTTCTTGAAGGAATACGTGTGAAAAATTAAAAAAAGTTGTCTGTAATGTTACGACCGTGCATCATCCGCACTTGCGCGCTCTATTGTTCGCCTGTGGGCATGGATAAGTGCTGTGGATATGTGCTGTTGGTACAATGGCTCTAAGTGAGCCTGTTTCCAGGAATCCTGTTTTGTAAGCCTGTTTTGCTTTGTGGACACCCTGCAAATGCCAAATTGACCCTGTCAAGAGAACGTCTAGAAAAACACAAAGAAATGTCCCCCTGCGGGAAATAGCCGGAAGTGCTTTCTTTCTTTTGTTCACCCTTCCAGTCGAGAAGCGCCATCGTCCAGTGAGGAATGCCTACTATCTAAAGGAGACGACAGAGTGACATGTCCGCTGACTTGCAGGACAAGAAAGGAGCATGACGCATACGGCCATTAGATGATTTCCCGGGAATGCAGGAAAGATTTGCAATTGTCGAAAACGGACAATGCTGGGAGCGCATGCGGCGCGCACGTGCACTTGGGTTTCTGAGAAGTAAATCCACTTGCCGGAACCAGCCTATCGATTCTTGGCTGAAGAGTAGAAATGTACCCCCTCGCCGTTCCCAAGCTTTTCCCGCCAACAAGTTACCAGGCTCAACGAAACAATGCCGGGCCAGTCAGTGCTTCAGACCATCAGTGCAGTGATGTGTTCGATTGGATGCCGATATCTGAGGGGCGTGCCCTGGATTTGGTTGGTCAGCATCTTCAGAGAGGGGCTGGACATAGGGGGTTTTAAGGACGCTGCAGTGCACGAAATGTCGCTCTGAGCCCTGGGTAAACGGCTCATCCAGTCGCTTCTCGCTATGAACTCTTAACGCTTGTCATTTTGCTGATGTACCCTTCTTTTTCTTGTAAATAATCTTGTAAATAAGTTTTCTCAAAGTGCCATTAAACCTGCTTGTATATATTTTACCAACTTCGAAGATTCAATCCTTCTTCAACCCGGAGTCTCTGCACGCTACCAAGTGAAGGCCGGGTCGACATAGCCCCAGCGTCACGACAGTAATAGTACATACGTGTCATCATCATCATTTATTGAACCCTTAAGGACCCTTTAAAGGGTATTACATTAGGGGGGGGAAGCGACGTACATTTTAAAACAGTATATGAGGAAAGTCAAACATGATAAAACAACAAAAAAAATCTTGTAAAACAGATATATATATATATATATATATATATATATCATCATCATCATCATCAGCCTGATTATACCCACTGCAGTGCGAAGGCCTCTCCCATATTTCTCCACTTAACCCGGTTCTGTGCTAGCTGCATCCACTTGACCCCTGCGAACTTCTTAATCTCATCCGCCCACCTAACTTTCTGCCGCCCCCTGCTACGCTTTCCTTCCCTTGGAATCCAGTTTGTTACCCTCTGCGACCATCGGTTATCCTCTCTTCGCACTACATGTCCTGCCCATGTCCATTTCTTCTTCTTAATTTCCACTAGAATGTCGGTAACTTGAGTTATTTCTCTGACCCACTCTGCACGCTTTCTATCTCTTAATGTTACCCCTACCATTTTTCGTTCCATAGCCCTCTGGGTTGTCCTCAACTTAAGTAGAACTCTCTTGGTTAGCCTCCACGTTTCAGCCCCATAGGTGAGTACAGGCAATATGCAACTGTTGTATACTTTCCTCTTGAGCGATACCGGTAAGCTGCTAGTCATAATCTGCGAGTGCTTGCCAAATGCGCTCCATCCCAATCTTATTCTTCTTGTTATTTCCTTTTCATGGTCCGGATCTGCGGTTACTATCTGTCCTAAGTAGACATATTCGCCTACTACTTCCAGTATTTCGCTACCTAATGTAAACTGCTGTTCCTTCCCGAGGCTGTTGAACATTACCTTAGTCTTCTGCATATTGATTTTCAAGCCTACCTTTCTACTTTTTCTGTCTAGGTCATCAATCATTATTTGCAGTTCATCCCCCGAGTTGCTTAGCAAGGCAATGTCATCAGCAAATCGCAGATTACTGAGGTATTCTCCATCTACCCTTATCCCTAACTGCTCCCATTCCAAGTCTCTGAATACTTCCTCTAAACAAGCTGTGAATAGTACTGGGGAGATTGTGTCTCCTTGTCTAACACCTTTCTTTATGGGAATTTTGTTACTTTCTTTATGCAGAACTATGGTTGCTGTACAGCCACTATATATATCTTCCAGCACTTTCACGCACGGCTCGTCTACCCCCTGATTTCGCAATGCCTGCATCACCGCCGAGGTTTCAACTGAGTCAAATGCTTTTTCGTAATCAATGAATGCTATGTATAAGGGCTGGTTATATTCCGAGCATTTTTCTATCACCTGATTGATGGTATGGATATGATCGATAGTAGAGTACCGTTTCCGAAACCCTGCTTGATCCTTTGCTTGATTGCAGTCTAAGGTTGTCCTGATTCTATTAGTGATTACCTTAGTAAATACCTTATACGTAACAGACAGTAAGCTGATTGGTCTGTAATTTTTAAGGTCCTTAGAGTCCCCTTTCTTGTGAATGAGGATAATGTTTGCGTTCTTCCATGGTTCCGGTACCGTCGATGACACCAGGCACTGCGTATACAGGGTGGCCAGTTTTTCTAGCACGATATCCCCCCCGTCCTTCAGCAAATCTGTAGTTATCTGATCCTCTCCGGCTGATTTCCCCCTTTTCATAGTTTCTAGTGCTTTCTTGACCTCGTCCTTCGTCACTGGTGGAACGTCGGACTGTTTTTCCCTACCGCCAATCTCATTACGGTCCTGACTACTTTGGCTACTGTAGAGATCTGTATAGAACTCCTCGGCTACTTTGACTATCTTGTCCATATTAGTGATGACGTTGCCCGACTTGTCCCTTATCGCATACATCTGGTTTTTGCCTATGCCCAATTTCTTCTTTACCGCTTTAAGGCTTCCCCCGTTTTTTTACAGCATGCTCAATTTTGTCCATGTTATACTTCCTTATATCGGCCACCTTGCGCTTATTGATTAGCTTTGATATCTCGGCCAATTCGATCTGGTCTGTTGGATTGGAAGATTTCATACTCTGGCGTTTCTTAATCAAATCTTTCGTCTCCTTAGACAGCTTACCGGTATCCTCTCTAACTATCCTACCGCCTACCTCTACCGCGCACTCAATAATGATATTTCTGAAATTATTGTTCCTTGCCTCTAGGGTAATGTCGCCATCCTCAGTTAGAGCTGAATACCTATTCTGTAGCGACATCCTGAACTCTTCTGCCCTCCCCCTCACCTCTAATTCGTTGATGGGTTTCTTTCTTACTAATCTATTGCGTTCCTTCTTCAGATTTAGGCTAATTCGGGACCTCACCATCCTGTGGTCACTGCATCGCACTTTCCCGATTACCTCTACATCCTGCACAATGGCGGGGGTTGAACACATTATGAAGTCGATTTCATTTTTAGTCTCTCCGTTAGGACTTTTCCATGTCCATTTCCGGTTCTTCCGTTTGTTGAAGAAGGTATTCATGATTCGTAAGTTATTGCGCTCTGCAAACTCAACTAGTAACTCCCCCCTGCTATTCCTAGAACCAATGCCATAGTCACCTACTGCCTTGTCTCCTGCCTGTTTTTTCCCTACCTTGGCATTGAAGTCGCCCATTAGTACAGTATACTGCGTCTTTTCGCATTGCCGATTCTACATCTTCATAGAAGCTTTCAACTGCCTGGTCATCATAACTACATGTAGGCGCATAGGCCTGTACAACCTTCAGTTTATACCGCTTATTAAGCCTAATTACGGTACCTGCAACCCTCTCATTAATACTATAGAATTCATCTATATTGCCCGCTATATACTTATTGACAAGGAAACCTACTCCTAGTTGTCGCCTCTCCGGTAAACCTCGATAACACAGTACATGCCCATCCTTCAGTACAGTATATGCCTCATTCGGCCTCCTAACCTCACTCAGCCCTATGACATCCCATTTCATGCCCTCTAGTTCCTCTAACAGCACTGCTAAACTAGCTTCACCAGCTAGGGTTCTAGCATTAAACGTTGCCAGGGTCAGTTTCCAATGGCGGCCTGTCCAGCGGAGCCAGGCTTTCTTAGCACCCCCTGCTGCGTCACAGGTCTGACCGCCGCCGTGGTCAGTTGTTCCGCAGCCGCTGGTGACTGAGGACCGGGGTTTTATGGAGCTTATCATAGGAGGTTGTGGCCAATTACTGCACCAGGGTGGCCAACTCCTGTTCTGGTGAGGGAGTGCGTTGCCGGAGGTGTTCACCGGCATCAGGTCGCACCCCAAACCTGTGTATGCAATTCCATCGACACGCGGACTTTTTTTTTTTTTTTTAAATCCGGTGGAGAATTACGCGGCACCGGGATTTGAACCCCGGTCCTCTTGCATGTGAGGCGGATGTTCTACCGCTACGCCACCACTGCACTCTTTTTGTATGCTAATATATATATATATATATATTAGCATACAATAAGAGTAAGGAGTACAACAAATACAATGAGCAAAATAAAAAAATTGCAATCAAGGAGAGCACGTGAATTAATCAAAAATGGGTGGGAAAATAAATTTGACAAATTTAATGTTCAAAGCCAGAAAGTAAGCAATGTTTGAATTTGACAGGGTCACTTTCCCTGACAGTAGGATGCGGCAATTCATTCCATTCCTGTATTGCTGTTGACAAAAATTATTTATTAAAAGCAGATGTTGATTCATGTAGGCAGAAGAGATTGGCGTGGATGCGTAAAGTGATAGAGTTTTAGCTGACCGTTTTTTCGGCCAGCGGAGAGGAGCGCACGAGCTGAGATGCCACTGCGCATTCGCACGTCGCTGTGCTGGGCAGCGTTTTTACGACGCGCAGCGCGCGATCGTGCGTAAGAACGCGCGGGCGTGTATGGGTAATCAAGATGGCAGCCGTCAACACAGCCACCGGCGCTGCTCCGTTGTCGACGGCTCAGGCCCGTGTACAAGTTAAGAAAGCCCGGAGGTGTTTCACAGCTGAGGAAGACTTGTGTCTATTGCTTGAGATGTCAGCGACGAGACCGTTTGGAGTTGGAGATGACCATAAATGGATCGAAGTTGTGCGCATCGTGAACCATGTGATGGGCCGTGAACGTACGCTGCGCGGAGCAAAAGACCGCATGGATTTACTAATATGCTGGCGACAGCAGGACTTAAGAACCTTAAAAATTGAGTTTTACTTTTGCACAACTAAAACGTGTAATACCAGTGCTTAGAAATACAATTGACGCGAAATGAGAGAATGCAGTCTTTAAACCTAGTCGATCACCGTCAGTGCCGCTGCGCGGCCGACCTCGATTAATGATAAAAAATACATTTCTCGATGACACAGCAGCAGGAAGGAAAAGCAGCACTTACGCGTTATAAAGCGTGAAACGCGAATGCGGGCTGCCGTTTACTGTGGTGTGGATAGTGCCTTCGCTTACATTACAACAAAGCAACTGTCGTCTTAGCTGTTTTAACGGCAAGCCCAACGCCTAACATTAGGCGCTGCGCATCTGTTCGGGTTTCGGTCACCGCTCGGAAGAGACATTCGAAACCTCACAGCAACCACTGAATGGGCCGAGAGCTTTGTTTGCGCGCTCGTCGGGCCGCCGTGTCTGTTCCAAGATCGTTTTTCAACACACTTTAGCGCCTTCACCGCAAGGACCGTGCACGCGGCTCCTATACCCACAGATATTTGAAGGCGCCTTGCTGATGCAGCCAAGGTCGATTTTCCTTTTCTTTTTTAGTCTCTATTGAAAGGCGCTGCGTTCAGCTGCGCCCTCGATCAGTTAAATTGTGTTAATTAAAAAAGCTATTCCACTGGCTTCACGGAAATATTACCGATTCTAGTTTATCTGTCACATTACTCTAACATAACGCCGATCACCAAACGTGCGTTTGTTTGTGTTTTTCCTGCCTCATTGTGGGCTTGACATGCTTGGTGGATAAAACAAAAGCAATCGTTATTGTCTCTCACACGGCCAAGAGACTTCTCTTTCCACCTGTACTTTGCAATCTGGCTTGTATAGGATCCTAAAAACCCACCGAAAGAAATGATGTCTTCATTAATTCTGCCAATTAGTACACAGGCTACATATAAAGAGGAACTCTGTTAGACATAACAAAAATGGCACACAAGCAGAAACACAGGGGTCAAACTGTTTACTGTCCTCATAACAGTCCATTTTATTTTTGTACAACGTGTACATTTTGTGGTACTCGTTCTGTATAGAAAGTTCCGGTTATCCGCGAATGTCACATGTCAACTGACTGCGTCTGGTAAAAACGTGTATTTGTGACTATTTTGCTCCAGTGGAGAAGCTCAACTGAATTTAAGGTTGATATAAAGCTGTTTGTCTTTTTTTACAGGCACCCGAGGGTTACAGAGCATCGGGCTTCAGCTGATAACCATGAGGAGAAAGAAACGACTATGAGCTACGCAGAAAAGCGCAAGAAATTGAAAAAATAAAAAGTTGGAAATGAAGCGCGGCGTCTCGCTTTAGACGAGAGCAGATTGGACTTGGAGGACAGAAAGCATGAGTTTGAAGTGAGACGTTATAACAGACAACATGAGAAGCTTCTAGAGAACGTGCAGAGGATGTTCAAAGAACAGACTCAAACATTTTTTATTTCTTCAACGCACACCGCGCATGACATGAACACCCAGAAAACTGTCCTGGTAATATGTTGTACATCTTGTGCGTAAATAAAACACATTTCAGAAAGATTTGTGAGTGGTAAAAGTACCGAGGAGTAAGGTAAATTTTAAGATCTGGTGGATCAAGACCGAAGTAATGCGATACCTGGGCATCATACAAACATGTATGACAGTTCGCTAAAAGCGCACTAGCTTTATAGATACGCGGCACGTTCTGTCGGTACAGCTTCAAGACATGAAACCTCTTGTGGCCACTAAAGTAAAGTTTCCGATCCCTTGATCATCGGCATATTGCCCTTGCTGTACCATCGATGAAACCCCAGTAGTTTGTCAGTGGGGCACCTTTGGTTGAACAGCCTCAAAATGTAAATGAAATTTTAGGTTAAGAAATTTTTTGTTTTCACAACCTTGACATTGATTCTGCTGTAATTGCAACTTACTTGCTAGAAGTTCTCCAGCCTTTTGAGACTGAGCCAAGAATGACTATTTACATCGTCGAGCAAGTGAAAAACCGCTCGTCGATATGGCGTATAACTTCGTTCGTCAGTGATTATATCGTTGAACTGTGCCGCCCGAAAATATCTTCAAGGCCACACAGCCGGTTCGGATCTGCCAGCCGTCGAAGGGTAATGCAGAGGGCTTCATCTCCGGGAACCGCAACCCTTTGCGCAGTTACAACCTTATCTGGTATGCACATAGCCCGCTGAAGTCTGCGTATATGCTCCTTCTCGAAACGAAAATACGTCCTAAAGACACCATCGTCTATCGTACCAATGTTCAAAAGTCCACGCACTGAAAGTGGCTCACGTCGTGTCCGCAAAATACCTCCAGGCACTGCCCATCTCCAACTTCGGTCCAGGTCAGTTGCGACAGCAGCAGCGGGTCCTGTAGTGTGCTCTTCGGCATGATTCAAACAGCAGTAGCAGCCGCCAATTCGCGAATGCGCGAGAAAACAGTTGACTTTTGTTTCGGTTGACTTGACTAGAACTGGCGAAAATATTCTGTTTAACATACTGCTATTTGTACATCTAAAACACAAAATATACCAAATAATTAACTAAAAACACAAAATCTACCTTTACTAAACAGTTTCGGCGCATTATTAGCAAGCTTAATTTGTATTCTTTTCATTATAACTCGAATTGTGACTAAGAGGTGGAGCAGCAGAGCAAGCGACTCTACTCCGCTCGAGAAGATGGCCGATCCGCCCGGCTAAAACTCTTTTCTCGTGCGCCTCTCCGCTGGCGTATCCGCTCGCGCGCTCCGCTCCGCTGACCGTAAAAACGCTCAGCTAAAACTCTTGTCGAGGAGGCATAGGCGTGATATGTTGCGGCGGAAAACCAATAGAGTAAGATCCAGGAACGATTTTCTACTGTTGATACTAATTTTGTAGCCGTACTTTGAAGATATAAAACGAGCGGCTCGGTTCTGCACTGATTTCAAAGAATTGATGAGGGAAATCAGATGTGGACACCAGATTGAGCATGCGTATTGGAGTTTCGGTCGTACGAAGGTTGCGGACAGGTGGGGGGGGGGGGGGGGGGGGGGGAGGAGGACCATGATAACGTTCTTCTAATAAATCTCAGTGTTTTAGAGCTCTCAGCGACTATTTTAATTATATTTTCAGACCAATTTAAATTGCTTGCGATTAATACACCGAGGTAACGCTATGTTAATGCTTGTGATATATTGACTGAGATTAAAGCGTAGACGTGTGTGATGCTAGAACGTCTGCGCGAAACTTGCATAAACTTGCATTTTGAAATATTAAGCTTCATCATCCACTTATTACCCCAGTCCTCTATTAAAAAGTCATCCTGAAGCATGGTCTGGTCAGTATGAGATGATACTCGGCGATGTAGGACACAGTCATCTGCGAAGAGGCGTACTGATGATGAAGTGCCACAGGAAAGGTCGTTAATATAGATGAGAAAAAGAAGCGGGCCAAGAACTGAGCCTTGTGGAACGCCAGAAAGAACCTTAGCTGAGGCTGAAGGATGTCCTCCTATGACGGTGAACTGAAAGTGGTCGGTGAGGAGTCCAGGCTGAGAGAAGAAAGTTTACAGATGAGTCGCAAATGAGGAACACGATCAAAAGCCTTTGAAAAATCTAAGAATATAACATCAGTTTGAAAAGTGAATCAAGGTTTAAATGAAGATTAGTGCTGAATTCAAACAGCTGTGATTCCCAAGAAAATCCGGGGCGAAACCGTGTTGATTAGCGTAGAAAAATGCGTTGTTATCAAGGTGTTGGGCAACTTGAGAATAAAGGATGTGCTCCATCAGTTTTCAGGCGATGCATGTAAAGGATATCGGGCGATAGTTTGATGGATGGGACTTGTTACCACTTTTAAACACCGGAACAACTTTGCTAATTTTCCAGTCTGACGGAAGAGCGCTTTGAGCGAGGGGCTGGGCAAAAATCTGCAGTATACGGCTGATTGGGACTTTCGTTGCTTTAAGTGCATTGGCATAAAGGCTATCGGGACCAGGGCTACTTGATAATTTCAGCTTGTCGATAAGCTTTTCAATACCTCTCGGGTGGCATTTGTGAAAAACTGGTACCCGGAAAGTTGGGAATATTTACTTTTGGCTCTTGGGTAAAGACTGAAGAAAAGTACGAGTTCATTACATCGGATCGTTCGTCTGGCGGTACATGTGAACCATTAGAGTTAGAAAGTGAAATGTTTTGCGTATGATGACTAACCGGAGAAAGTATATTCCAAAACTTTTGAAGATTTTTGTTCATTATGTGCAGAAGATCTTCGTGGAATAACTTTTTGCACTGCTTCAATCTTTGAGATACGTGAAATATTTTTCCCACTTGACGGCTGAGTTGGGTTGCTTAGCAATGTGAAAAATGCATTTTTTCTTACGTGAAAGCTTCTTTAGGGTGCTATCGAACCATGGTTTATTTGCATCACCACGAATGGAAATAACTGGAACATGAGTTTCAATTAATGTCAAAAGTTTCTGCTTGAATAAAAACCGGCTTTGATTGACTGTTCTGAAGAAGCGAGCTGTTGATAAGTGTGGAAGAAGTTGTCCAGTTCGGCGTTTATAAAAGGAAAGTTTGCCCACTTGTAATCACGAATGACTTTAGTGGAAGGGTAGCGAAGCGGCTTCGGCACTGCTACAGTAAACATTAGGTTGTGGTCGCTGAGACCGTTTGTAGAAGACATTGGCTGGACCATTCCTGGACTTGAAACAAAAACCAGGTCAAGTGTGTTGCTGATCTCCTAGTTGACTGTCTGGGTGAGGTTAAACAAGAGTACAAGATCGATGAATGACGCGAAGTGGCGAGTAAATTATCCCAAACGATGTCTGGGTAATTGAAATCGCCACAAAGCATGAAATTTGCTCTGGGAAAGCGGCTGTTTAAGTCGAGAAGTACAGAGTACAGTTCCTTGACGGAGGAAAGGTGCTCGATAGCAAGCGATGAGTATGATAGAGCTTCCAGGAAGGGATATGTTTACGCCGAGAATTTTATAATAACTTTTGATATCAATGGTAACTAAAGGCAAGGCTCGATTGACGAAAACTAGGATACCACCGCCTTTGCGTCCCAACCTGTCACGCCTGTGTATTGTAAATGACATATTATTCAGCAGCTCTTCGGATGAGATATCAGGATTTATCCATGTTTCCGTAAAAACAGTAATATCAGTGTGGTTATCTTCGAGGATGGCTTCGACGCATTCCCTTTTGGGTAAGTAGCTACGGATGTTTGTGAGAACAGCTGATATTTCGCGGTGCGCAGCTAAGCGGACGGGCTGATGCGTCGGCTGATGCGATGTAGATTGAGTAGGCCTTGAAGTATTCTGTGAACACAATGAATTCAACTCGTGGATAGAATCTGACTCGGCATCATAGGTGTACTGCTTTTTTCCCATGACCGACTTATCAAAGCGTATCTTAAAATTTAAGTTGCTATCTATGCCTTACGAGTATAGTTTTGCTCGAGCTGAATAATCTTCCCGAATTGAAAATGTGGTTTCCTTTAGCTTAAATCCAGCAGATAGAATGTGTGAATTGGTTTTAAAGCTAGACAGTTTAACAATGATAGGACGTTTTTTTATCTTCGCGGAAGCGGCCAAGGCGGAGGGCTCGCTCAATATCTGAGCTCTGGATAGACAATTCGAGGTGTTCGGCGCAGAAAGACACGACTTCCAATTCCGACTTTGCCCACGTCTCGTCACTGCAATTAGGGATTCCAAACAAAAGCAGATTGTTGCGACGGAGACGGTTTTCGGAATCGTCGCATTTCCCTGCGAGAACTTCGGCGGTCAGCTTTTCAATGACAGTGTTAGAAGCAGGTTGGTCTGCAGACTGGCAAGCTTCGACTTTTTTTTCTAGGATGTCAACACGGCAGGAAAGATGGTTGACAAGGGAGTCAATATTTGTTTGTGCAGAACGTATCAAACCAAGCTCGGACAACATGGTGTTTTGTGAGAGCCCCATTCGGGCGATGGCCTCTGATACGGATTCAAGGGTTGGTGGTCCACGGTTCAACTCAATGTCACCAGACAAAGCAATAAAAGCAAAACCAGGTGTGCATTGGCACAGAAAGAACAAAGCATCGCGGAAAACAGATTCTGCCAACTGTCAAGGGTGTCAAGGGGGCACGACACCGCAATTAAGAAAGGTTCATTACACCGAAAGCATTTGGCGTTCGGAAGGTAACTGACCTGCAGCAAAATAGGCATCTTTGAGACCTTGCACGTAGCGGTGGCGTGCCCCAGCTGGCCTCTGTGTGGCGGCAGATTATATAGGCTAGGCGGATCATCCGCGCTGATAGTAGCGATCGGTTGCCAGGCGAAGAAGCTCTCTATGCTAGGAAAAGGTGAGTGGAAGGTTTCGTGGCTGTCCGTCGTGTGGGTATCAGGAAACCAGCAGTCCTGGTTGGAGCCGTCCGAAAGGACGTTGCTGAATGCCCATGAGAACGTCAAGAGCAGGAAAATGTGCAGCAAAATATGCATCTTTCAGACCTTGCTCGTAGAGGTGGCGTGGTAGAAAATATTTCCTCAATTTGCCGAAAAGGGGAAACAGCTAATGAGCTGCGCTCAAATTTCGCATTAGAAAGTAACGTAATCTTGGGCAATTTTTTTTTTTTTTTTGAAGAACGAACACTTTTCTTTCTTTACTCGAACCCCGCGCTCCATCAACAACTTTAGGACCGCCCGCTTCGAGATTTGCAAAATGCTCATCCGACGTCGTGCCTGGGATGAGATCATCATACAAATAGCAGCGGAAGTCTCAACCTTGTGTCCATAATTCGTTGCAAAATGGAAGGCACTGAAGAAACCCCGTACGGCAGCCTGTTTACGACGAAACGTCCTTTATGGCTATTTAGGGTCAAGTATTTTCTTGAGGACTCCGACATCACTACCTGCTGATACGCTCGGTTGAGGTCAATCTTAGAAAACTCTTGGTCCCCCTGCGAGCGCTGCAAACAACTCGTCGGCTCTAGGGAGTGGGTACCGGTTAGTTTCAAGACAAGGATTTAGGGCAGACGTATTCTCCGCATAGCCATATGCTACCGTCTTTCTTTTCTACTGGTACCACAGGTGCGGCATAGTCACTCGTCGCGACTGGTGAAATTACTTCCATGCCTTCCAACTTTTGATGCTCTGCCTCGACTGCAGGTTGCAATGCAAAGGGAACACTTCTTGCCATTAGAAATTTTGGCACGCTATCTTCCTTTAGTGCCAATTCCGCTCTTTCTCCTGCAATTGTCCCGTGATTACACAAACTCTGGTCTAGAAGCAGTCTGCCACGTGGACTTGAACATGCAGAAACATCTGGAAATAGCGTTGAGCTCAAAAATACGGCTCCAGTCGAGTCGGATAGACCATTGTGGACCAAGCAGCAGGAGTCCCTTTTCTCTCGTGATGTTTCTCCGTACGGCAACTTGAGCTACTCCGACAGGCTGAACGATGGCTCCCTGGAACGTCCTTAGCATGTGCGCCGTTGACATGACCGAGGGAAAACTCGGCAAAGACATGACGGACACAGTAGCCCCACAATTCAGCTTCAAAGGCACACCTTGCACGTGCTTCAAAACTTTTATAGGGTCAAGGCGAAACAATTTCCTTCGTGTTAACAGACGCGGGAATTAACACCTTCACCGAGTTCCGCCACTCTTCCTTTATCTTTTGCTGCTACTAGCTTGCTTATCACATATGAAACAGCTGGCTGCGATGTGCGGCCGCAAACGGCTGTTTCCCAGACCCACATCGGTAGCAATTCCGCTGCGTCATACCACTTTCCCGCTTTGACCTTGTGACGCTCATTTCAGAGGCGCTCCTTTTCGCCGCTTCGATGGCGCTCGTTCGACGGCTTTCTGGAAAATCCTCCGCGAATAACACGCGCTGTATGTCTTCTCTGCACAAACCGCAGAGGAAACAGTCCCGCAGAGACTAAGTTCGCATGTCTGCTCCAACTTGCGCCACTAAGCTACATATTTTGATGGACTCGAGTAGCGCTCTTCTGTGAAACTCTGCGCTAATTACCGATGGCTTTGGTGACAAGTGGTCCCCTAGAAGCTTCTTTAACACCTTTAGCTGATGGCAATTCCGGTCCGGTCAACGAGGAAACTGTATGTCTTTGGGCCTACGAGACTCAAAAAAGCATATACCTTGTCGTCCTCGGGGATACGGTTAACCAGAAAAAAAAACGTCAATCGTTCCTCGTACAACGGCCAGTCGCTCGTACGCTCGTCGAAAAGCTCGATATGTCCCGGTCGACCGAAGACTTGCGTCACTGAACCCGCTGTTGCCGGATCATGCGTTGCCGACATGTCGGCTTGCAGAAAAACGGTTCAGGATCCCATCCTAGTCTCCAAATGTCGTGTTTTGTCGGGGTACAGCAGACAAAGGCCCGGTGAGTTAGTAACCAAACGTAGTTTATTCCATCACAGCTTGTAGTGGAATGCCTCCCGGTGCCCGAAAGGCGTGGCTTATCTTATAGCCAGCTCTCGCGATAATTGCGCCACCGTTATCGCCATCTCTATAGCCGCGATTACCCAACAAGCTGCAATAGCTGCCGTCTAAACAACCCATGTTAACCTTTGTGGAAAACCAGTTTCCTCCCCCTTCGCCGCGACCGACCACCACCACCCCAACGAGCTTCATGGCAGCGCCGGCTGGGAGAGGAGGTAAATACCTCCCCTTGGGGGAGGGAGACCAGCGATTGGTGGGCCACCAAGACTGCTACGCGGGTTTCCGCGAGAAGACGACAGGGGGCTTCTGGATCCAGCCGGCAACGAGAGCGGTCGTCTCCCACCGCCTCTCCCAGCAAATGCCGGGGGATAGCGGGCACGGAGTACGCAGCGCACACGGGAGGGCCCGTCGTGCACGACCGCCCGTCTTCTGGTTCCCAACGGCGAAGCGACCGGTAAATACCACACGCTCTCGCCGCCTCCCGCGGCAAACGCCGTGGTGTGGCTTTGTCCGAAGAGTGCGGCGCGCACGGGAGATCCCGGCCGCCATATTCACGACGCGTGCAAATGTCCGCCGCCGAAGTCGCACCCCCATTTCCCAGCCGGTGAGTCAAATGTCCTTACGTAGCCTTGCCCCTTCCAAGGAAAACCTTGTTGATGTATAGCTAGCCGGCATGCTCTGTATTATTTGCAAGTGTAATAAATAGCATTCGAGTAGTAACACTGTGTCGCCCCCGTCCTTTGTTCCCTCCGAGGGTCGCTAGCGAGAACGCTGCACCTGCGGAGTAGGAATACCTTCCTCCTCAAACCCCCACACCTTCGATCCCGCCGTGTTTACTGCCCGGCTGTAAAAAATTACTCAAACCATACACGCTAGGAAAAGAGAGAGTAACATCAGAAAGCATTTAAAAAGCGCTTGTATTTAAACATGGGTTCTCAAGAAATGTAAAAAAAAATACTACCACACGGATTAAGTACATAGCCGTGCTAAGCATGAAGTTTCTGGACCCAAAAAGGCGCATTTGCTTTTCAGTCCAAACAGCATTTAAAAATAATGAGAATGCATCATGTAAAAAAGAATACTGAAAGCACACGCAAACATGAAACCTTGTGATGAACATTTTAGGCCCCACGCTTCGGCATTCGAAACTTTCTCATGCATTTCGCGCAAAAAATATGACGGTTCTTTAGTTTCATGCGCAAATGCACCAGCGGCATGAGGTAACAAATCTATAGGTTGTATTCACGGTCGGCTGCCGCGCGGTGGACGACGGGAAGAATGAAGCCGTTTTCCGCTTTTGGTCCGCCATAACCTTGGTCATCATCGTCGTCTGTTCAGGTTGTTCCATTTGGGTGGTGGGAGATCCAAGGTGCTGTGAACTCTAATTTGCTACAATAACGGTCAATTGCGCTGTCTACGCGTATGCAAGAACGGACATCAGTGTGGCGCCACGACTTATATTCCTTCGAATCGAAATTGTTACGCAGCCGTTTGTCGGACGGCGCCTTCGGGTTTGTCATACCATTTCGCTTTCTTTTCAGCATTTACCTACTTTTCAAGTGAAAATCAGTTAGCGGTAGAAGATAGAACAGACGACAAAAATATATCCAATTGTTTGCCTTCCAATGGAGGCTTCAGATGGACAACAGAAAATTACTGCTGTTTTATCGTGAACCTATTTCAGTCATTGAAGTAGAACAGATATTCTCTGTACGGGGACAGAAATTGTATTTAAAAATACCTGTAATTTCACACACATTGTTTACAGTGTGTCACACAACGATGATTTTTAGACGTCGTCTTCGTATGACTAGCTCGTCTGGCAACAACGCCGTCGGTCGACAGTCAGCGTAAGTCCTCATTATAGTGAACTAGAATACATTCTAGTGGCGCGAAAGGAAGGAAAATGGGCGCCTCTTGCACGCCGGACGCCACTGACCGCCGCTGGTGGCGCTGCAGTTACGTTTACTATAAAGCCCCTCTATCTCTGGAAAGTAGCGAAATTGTAAGATCTTTGCCGACGTTTCCCTCTCCCGGCGCTTTCCTCCTCGCTCCTCTACGCTCCCCTCTCCAAAGAGAGAGTGAGGGCGGGTTTTCTGGTTTGTCGTTGGCTGCCGGGCCTCCTGACGTGACAAACACGTCACCATACGTCATCAGCGCGCGCAAAATCTTGTTTTGCTTGTTTTTTATTTTCTCGCTGCCGCCATTAAACTGCCTCGTCTTACCGTTCCTGTGGCTTGGGCGCGTGCAGTTTCGTGCACGCGATGCCGTGCTGCTGCGCGTTTCAGTGTTTAAGTAGAACAGAAACACAACATAGAATAGTAGAACAGAACGACTGCCGTGCTTCGCTGATTACCAACACGGCACCGGCAAGGTTAATTGAGTTGAACTTTTCACAGTCTCACATGTCACTGACGAACCCATCGCCAGCCGTAATCGAAACCGTAAAAATTGCTGAGAACTTTTTCCGCAGTAACAGAGAGGGTCTCCTCAAAAATTCAATCACCCCTGCACAACTGCAGGCCCGGATAAAAGATAGCATTTCATTGGTATCTTGCTTCCCAGCCTGCCACGATGTTGTAAAAGAGATTGTGAGAGTTTTCGTGAAAGTACGGATCCAGATTTTTGTCCGAGATGAAGCCTCCAAAATATCTCCAGTGACTAGTAGTAAATGCGGTAGCAAAAGTGTAGGCATGCGGGTCGCTGCAGCTCAGATTCGGTGACAGTATGCATTCGTAATTTCATGTTTTATTAATTTGAAACATTTGTGAAAGTTGTGGTTTAAAAATCTGCATACAATTAATATTTTGCCTGTCGCCTGAATGAATCTGTAAATTGTTCAAAATTTCTGGTAACTGCTTGCATTTTTTAAAGATATTCTCGTGCATATCTGAAGCTTATAATCATCGATATTAAAATTGGATTGTAGCGTGTGTGAAAAATGTTTCTACGAAAATTATTTGCTTGCACTTCGTTTTCATATTTTTTCATTTCGTTAAGGTTTCTCAACATCTTCCAATTGTCTAACAGCGTTTTTCTGTGCAATTATTTTTATTTGAAAATGTGTGTTTTCAATTAATGTGCCTGCGCCAGTCTTAGGACCCTTTTCAAAGCGACCTGTGCTGTGTCAGTAAAATCAAAGATGCTACTTGGTTCCAATGTGCAACAGTGTTTATCGCTACATTTCTTCTGTATTTGGAACTGTATTTTGTATGCGCCACATCTTACGACCTTTAAAGCAAACCAGTATTGTGACAATAAAATAAGACCCTATTTTGCCTGAGTCACTTTGCCGATCAATTGATTTTGCGAAGAAATAAAAGCCACTTTTTTCACCTACACTGCCTCTGATTAGCAGCTGTAGGAACACTGCTTCATCGTTTTCTTACAGATGTGATTTGAAAATGAAAGCATACAACAATCGACGATTTTGCTTATAGGTTAGCCAGAAGCGATCGATGTTAGAATTCGCCGGTTTGCCGCTCACGCGCAAAGATGCAGAAGATTTCTGAAGGGGCCATTGGCTCTCATTCAGGGTCATCTATCTGTCAACCAACACAGATGACACCATAATTGCCTGCTCAGTTTATTTCCCGTTCTTGATGCTTCAGAGTACCCGAGCGCGATGCTGAGTGCAAACATTTCTTGCCGTTTTGAGCGTGTCTTCTCCTTCCTTCTTTGTTATTGCGAACAATATGTGCCGCTAAAACCAAACATAACATTTTCAAATCGATTAGTAGTTAGCTGTGCAAAGCAGGTTTAAAAGAACGCTTTAAAAGGCAGCACAAAAAGCCCCCGCCATTCACTATCATTGACCCTTCCGCGGCGCCCCTCGAGCGCAGGCAGGTTCAGCGTGCCGTGCGCAGCGCTCCCGCCGGTGGGAGAGTGAAATCAGAGGAGAATTGAGGAGGAAAGCAGCCGAAGGGAGGAGAGTTTCGCTACTTTCCAGATAGAGGGGCTTTAGTTTACTAGGACCGCGTGCCGTGAGCGTCCGCAAAGGGAAGGGCTTGGCGTGTCTTGCAGTCTGCACATTCTTGCGATTTTGCCCTCCAACTTTCACTTCTGCCTTCCATCACAGCAACTAGGACATCTCAGCTTTTCAAAAGCACCATACGATGTTCGAAATGGCCAGGAAAAAGACCAACTCGCACTGTTTTGCTCCGAGATGCCGAAGCGCGGCTATCCGGGTGCTCCAGTCACCTTTGTTTACAGCTCCGAGAGACAACAAACATCGCACAAAGTGGAAACGAAGTTTGTGAAGGCAGGAGAAGCCTCTCACAGAAACATTGGCAGTGTGTGAGCATCATTTCGAGCCGCATCTCATCCTGCTGCGTGACTACGCACATATATGGTCAATGGCAGAAGTGAGGATATACCGCGTAAAAAGCTATCACTGGCACCTGATGCGGTGCCTATACATTCTTGCCGGGTTGTCCGGCATATATTACCGTCAAACCCGTGAAGCCAAGGCTGGATGTAGACAATATTGATGTTGCAGAGAGTTGTGCTTAGTGCAGATACTTGCTATTAAGCCTGTGGCACCAAACGATAGCCGACATATTTTATACCGCGTGTCCAAGCTAACTTCAGCCAAGTGTTAAAAATAAACCATTTGAGATAGGCCAGAGAAATCACTTGCTGACAGCCACCTGGCGCACCAGGTCTGAAAAAAAGGAAGACTTCGGGGAAGAAAGCTTCGACTGTTTGCGTGATCTCGAATACTACCACTGGCTCAATAAAGCATACAGCTGAGATTAAATTAAATTCAATTCCGCGTAGTCATGGTATGTCCTTGGATCTCTAGCTGGCACATTTATTAATTAATTTATTCATTCTTCATATCACACCCTACTGATGTCCCAATACAATAAATATCGATAAAAAAAAAACGGTGCAGGCAATTTTTCATTTTGCAATTCTAATTTACTAAGTATTGCTTTCAAATAAATGTGATGTGCAAAGTTGGGGAGGACTTTCTGAAACCCCCATTTAATTTATTCCCGATAAAGAAAACCTCACGTGCATAGTTTTCTCACCTCTATAGAAAGCCCGCGAAATAAAAAAAAAATCACGTGACTGACGCATTCATGCGCTACGATATTGTTGTGCTCCCAACAGTGCATGGTTTCAGTGACAGAAATTAGCTGCGGCCGTGACTCAACAGCCCAGTATCAGCGCTATACAGGCTGATAATTTTTGTATTTCGCGGGCTTTCTTTAGAGCTTGGAAAAACGATGAGGCTTTCTTTATTGGAAATAAATGGAATGGAGGTTTTAGAAGGCGCTCTCAAATTCTGCAAACACAGTTATTGTCTAAAGGCAATAGTTCGTAAATTAGAAAAAAATAATTTCTAATTACTTAACTTCAAAATAAAAAATTGCCTTGGGTGAGCCAATTGGCTGGCAACTGTATACAATTGTGGTCTCTCTATCCTACCTCAAACTAACTGTGAGAAAGACTTTAATCTTTTTTTGAAAAGAAAAAGATAAGTCACATGTATTAAACTTGGCTAATTTTACTAATTTTAAGCACAACAGAGGCCTTCTGTACCCTTCAAGTGATACCAGTTTGTGGCTGACCTTGAGAATGTGTTTACAACCTGCTTCAGCATAAATTCAAGCAGACAGCTTGTACTCAGTGTATGCTACTGGCCAAGCAAACCTGCTAACTTGAGTGCTCTGACCACTGTCAGATTGGTGCAGCTGAAATCACTGCTTAACTACCCGCATGCACTTTTTCACAAAATGCATTAACCAGCGCAATGTCAAGCTTCAAAGCACCTGAAGATGAGCAGATGGATGCTCTAGGACTGTTTGTGTAGTCAATAATTTCACAAAACAACTCATTGTTGATGGATTTTGTCCCATGAACTCAAATAAAATAAAACAGCAATGGAGAAGCCTTGTGAAGTACCTAAACAAAACTGCTCTGCCCTCCTCACGTAGTATGTATTTTGGCATATATTTTATGCATATGAGATGATGAAAGGATTTTAATTAGCACCTGGCTTACAGCTGTGATTTATAACAGATATTGTTGCTGTGAACAGAGAATAATGGTGACACCACAGAATATCGCCGGATGATTCGTTTCAAAGCGTAGGATTTTTTTTTTCATGACCACTTTGTCAAAAAAAAAAGTGTAACAGCCTGAAGCTGCTCCTCACTTTACCAGTTGGAAAATTTCCTAACGCTAAGCAGATATCAAGCTAAAATTAGCATTCCTGGTTACCAGTGGATACCGAATAGCGCAGTGTAATATAATCATCATTATTGGCTAAAGGAATGTTACTGCGGCGTGGTTGGAGAGATGCGAGAACCCGTGCGTGCGCACGATGCCTGGCCACTCTGCTACCAGTCTGCTGCTGACAGTTGAGTTGGCTCTGTAATAAAGCGGGCTCTGCAGGGCTCAGAAAAATACCCGTTCCGTACAAATGAATGTGCCGTAACGATTTACAGTGCGCGATAACTCGTCCCGCATGAGCTGTAGCAGACGCCAGCGAAATAAGAGCGCTTTCACCCTAGTGCAACGGCGAAAACCCGAATAATGTCGAATGAAACGCCTTCTATCATGGGTGGAGGTCCACATACGTCGGCATAGGGAAAAAATCACCACTTTTACTGAATAGGCGCACAAAAGCATCGGTATTATGTCGCACTATTGCAAGAAAGCATTGAAAAGTCGACTAGATGATGATGATGATGATGATTTATTGACTCTACCCTTCGTATCGGGCGGGTACCATGTTGGCGCCGCAGTCGTAAAAAAAAGAAGAATCATACACAAAACAAAGTACCGTAGACACAACACCACACTTAACTTAGATGTTGCAGTGGCGCCATCTGGCGGCGTTAATGAAAATCGGCGTGCCCGAGCGTCGTTGTTCGCGCCACTAGAAAGGCATCATTCTCACAGTTGGTTTTTCCCTCCTCCGTCGCGCCGGCGTGCCAGTACTATAGTGCTCTAGAATATTGGGCAGTGTGACGACCGGCGGCGGAGGGCGGGCCGCTTTTGCGATGACAAGAACCGACTCCCGCGAGAGGGCGCGACGTGCAACAGGGGTGCCACGTTCGCTGCTCGGCGCGTAGCGGCCGCGGGATAGCGGGGGTACAGAGGAGGGTTGCGGTTCTCTTTGGAGCGATTTTCAGACGCTACGCAATTAGTGTGATAATTATTAAAGAGGCTACTTATTCCAGGTGCTTAAACGGATCCCTGCCATTCTTTTACGTCTATCGGGAGACATCGTGCACGCTTGGGTAGTCCTTCGGAGCAGCGCGCGATTTTTGAATCGCTATCTGAAACTCAACATTTCTTCCTGCGGACAGTTACAAATCGTCCAGATTAGCAATTTGTACTTAACGTTTGCAATGAAGCGTGGTGTTTTGCATTCGTTCTTCCCTTAAGGGAATAAAGGCTGCTGCCCAGGAGCGTTATCGACACGCAGAGAAAAACAGTGTACATGCGAATCAAAGCTTGTGCTTCGTAAGGCCTCTTTAGGAACACCTATTTTTTACAAACTTTATTTGCGAACACCTGCTTACATTTTGCAGCTTGCGCTTATTAATGCATAACAACGTTTATCTTAAATCGTCAGTAATCTGTAATATATCTCTTTAATCGGTGTTCTTTATGTGCCCTAATCACCGCTTATAGAAATTACAAATACTGTGTGAGAGCAAAACGCATTTATTCACTACCGCACTAATTTAAAGCACTGTGGTATTTACCGGCAAAAAGAAAATAAACAAGGTATACACGACTCAAGCATTTATTCTTTGTTCGTGATTAACAATTATGTATACCGCGAACATTTGTTTGCGTGCCGCTAACTAAATGGCGAACCAAAAAAAAAAAAAAAAAGTCAAGTACAGCTAGGGCATTACTTCAAATAAAATATGAAAAATTAAAACCGTCACATACGTAATACGTTCATAGTGGGCACTTGAGTGCGGACGCTTTACTGGCATTAAATGGTACCAGAGCAAACAAACAAAAATAAAAGCACTGATAATTGCGCGACGAATTGGCAGGCATGATGCAGTTCTTGGCGCGCACCGAGAGAAAGCGGAAAAATGCGAAAAAGATGACGAGCACCTAATACGCAAGCAATTAATATAATGCAAAAATCAAATGCGGACATAATGCGTGTTTATTCTTTGAGTGTGTGGTATGAAATATGAGTAATCGACTGGATATACTTGCAACTACTGCTTACCGGACTATATATAATCGGGCTACTTGCCGCGGGTGCTCTTTGCAGTAATAATCACACTATAATTGTTAACAAGGTTGATATTACACGTGAAATACTTACAAGGGAATTTAATTATTTTCCCTTTGGGAACTCTTGTCGTGATTCGCTTACTTCGCAAAGAGCGAAGCCGCAAAAACACATTAAATTTCATTGCTTCAAGTGGGAGCTTTTCTGGTGCTCCAAGTAGGTAAACTTTTTGAACCTTCACATTTTACAGGAAGTTTGCAAAATCTGAAGTGCAAAGCAGTCGAAAAGGACCGTGCATCTGAGCCAAATTTTTGAGTAAATTGCGACCTAGCTTCGAACCTATGGCACTATTTTTGTTCGTGGTGAGAAACCGTGCCGGCCTGACAACCTCTCTTTCGCAGAAGGATGATTTAGCGGAAGCGAATTCAGCGTACCCTATAGCCTCTGCGTCCTCTATTTTCCGTCGTTATTTCTTTTTCAAAGCTATTCATTTTTTTTTTATTTTGTATGTACATAAAACAGGACTAGAGCGATCTTCTGGAGGCAATGACTTGCATATTATCGGTGGCTTGCGCACCCTAGAATGGAAACATTTTCTGGAACAATTAGGTCACTGTTAAACTATAACGCATTGAGATTAAATGTTTTAAGTATAGCGCACATCTCTGGGTATTTATAAAGCTACCCGTTACAACAATGTTTCAGACTATGGAGATAAAAGAAAATGGTGCGTTCTTAGATTAGTGTACAGTTTCACAAATTGTTGTCACTTAAATTTCGACGCTTATATCTTTATACGCGTTTGATTGCAGCCTGTTTGTGCGCTGCTTTCTTCTTCCCGGGCCTTCATTTGGTTCTTATGCTCGGTTGTTTCCTCTTTTTTTATTGTTTTTATTATATCTCCATTTTTCTTCGTCTTTAGCTGCCTGCTTTCTTCGTCATGCGTTTGCCGTGCCGCGCGAAAATTCTGAACCTTTATTCACATTCGCGGTGGCTCTTTTCATGGCGCTGCGTGCCTTCAACCAACCCCTTTCTCCTTCCCTGGTAGGTGACACGTTTCTTTTTATTTTCCCGTGAAACTTTTACCTACCAGTTCTTCCACCTTTCCTGACCCACTGTGTTCCGTTATTCAGTAGCCAGTTGGCGTGGTGTCGTTCGTTTTTCATGTCCTTACTTTAGTATATCTCTACCTCCATGCGGGGTACGTAGTCCACATTTATTTCATTCCAACTGAATGCCGACTTCTCTTGTGGCTTCAGTGACGTACTGTAGTCGGCATAGTTGGCGTGAAAAACAACGGAATATACCATTTTGGACTGTTTTGATAATGGGAATACTGCGACCAGTTTTAGTCAGCGCTCGAACGCACGTGTTGTATGTTTCACTTCTTCATACAACCTGCCTCCACACAGCCCTCTTTTCAAAACGACTACATTTCTGGACGTGAATTAGGTGCTTTAGGAATGCTAAAGCAAGCTGTACGGCGAGTGAAGCGTGCTGTGCGAGTCGTACGCCGGCCCTCTCCAAGCTGTTTTCTTCGGAGCCAACTGCTGTCATGTTACTTCCCCGAGGTGTTACCGACGGCCAAAATGGAAAATAAGTTAGGTGGTGGCTAACAGTACTGAGCACCGTTAACCGGCATATTTGTAAAATCTTGTCGCGAACAGCTCGAGACGACGCACAAGCAAGCAAGAACGTACAGTCCGCGCGGTATCCGCCCCGCCGCACAGCGCGCATACGCGGGCGCCCGGATGGCTGACACACCAGTTGCTGGTGGCGCCCTCTGCGCTGCGGCGCCTCCGTCATCGCAAAAGCGGCCCCTCGCTCCAATGTATTTCGCGGCGCGGTCGACACACTGCCCAATCTTCTAGAGCACTATACCAGTACTCGCCGAAATCCGATGGCCGGCGCCGTGGGCTTTTGCAGCGAACGACGGACACCGCCCCACGAAAGACGGTCCAGTGAGCGCGCTCGCTTCTCTCACGTGACTCTACGTCACGGTAGCGTGTCGCGACCAAGCGAGCGCCGGCGGAGCGGCCGCGCGGTCCCACTCCAGCGTAGAAGAGACAACATTTTTGGTGATATTCATACGCCCGCTGCGCCTCACTCGTTTAGTTTATAAATGTGACATTAATATATTTGTAAAGTTTAGTTCATCTCCTTTCTAATGGGGCATTTGGTTTATAAATAGCTGCAACGATGTTTAAGCTGTAAAGGAAAACACAAAGGTAAGAAACGGCTTTTCAGCTCTACTTTTCTCGGGAAAAGCAAAATTGTGCAAAATCTTTTGCACCTAGAAAAAACCCGTTCGAGGTGTTTGGAGATTAGATGTTAATGAACAAAGTTAAGCATTTTTATTACTGTGTATCGCATAGTTTATTAGCCACGCGCCTGTGAAAAGTGTATAAAACAGGTAATTATACATGCAATAACTTTCAAGATATGCATTCTGCTGCTGAGATTTTTTGCGCAGTTGGAGTTCGTACATATTTCGCTTTTTCTTGAAAATATTATCTGTCTGCTTCATTTAGTGTAAAAGTTATTTGCGATCAAACTTAGCGTTTTTTGTAAAATGGCTAAAAGTAAATGCTAAACTGTTCAAGTAATACGCTTTTATCTGAGCTGAAATTTCGCATGGAAAAACTTTACACCTCGCTGTCAGAGGATAAGCATCGGTTTTGTTCTACGACTCTCGAGGAATGCGCACTGTCAGGGTGATTTCAGCTAATTTTTTCATGGTTCACTTGAAGCGCGCGAACTCTTCATGAAATATTTAAAGCATGATTGAAATGCTCCATGGCTTGTTTCTTTCTGGCGAATATAACTTAAAGGTTCGGGCTTTCGTTCCTTTATTCAACCGCTAATAATTATCAACTACAAAGTGTACAAAAAGCAAATAATAGTGGAATAACAGAGCCACGTATGATGAATTTAGTAGGTAGCGCCATCTATGAAATTTTATGTGCACTAAAATGTCGCAGTTCAGCAAAATTACGAGGATGGCGCCACAAACACCCTGTATCGAGGGGTATTTACGAGAGGGTATTGTGCTTCTACAATGTTTTCCCTCTGCCCTTTCCTTTCCATCGGGCGAGAGAGGTAAACACTGGCGAGTCGGGTCGAGTGGTCGGGTCAAACTGAGGTACGGGTGCTTCGCGCACTCAGGTGCTTCGCGCATGCGCAGTAGCGCTACTTGAAAATGGTCCCTTGACAAATGTACACTTGCTTGCTTTGAGATTTATTTATCGCCTCGAATTAAGTGTGTCATACTGTTTGTGTGCCGAAACGTTGCCAGCTAAGGCTCTCGATCGTGCGTGCAGCTGAGGTGCGCCCCGGCTACAATCAACACTGTACCCCGGTGAACGAAACGTGCTTCTTGTCCAGTACAAGTAGTGGCTTTCGTTACTCGTTTCTAGCTTTTTTAGTAACGCACATGATATATGCTTGTGTTTGGCAAAAGCAGGCATGTTTCTGCTCGTGGGGCTGCCTTGCACGAGAAGCGAATAGCCGCTAACATGGGGAAACCGACGAACAAAGGAGGCCTCTTTCCTTACTCAGAAACGACTAAGCGGAATGAGCAATTCAAAGAACAGCGCTGTCATAATTTCAACCTAGCAGCTAGAGATACATCCAGACAACGCGAAATCTCTGCATTCTTATTATCGAGTCAGTCTTAAACTGAAAGTGAGGCAATGAAATCTTGCGTATTAGAGGGTCGGTATCATGCAAACCCTCAACGGAAAAATAAAACTTGATGCTATGGAAATTATCAAATGAGGATAAGAGGTTACGTGCCGCACAAATTTATTGCATGATATGAAGATTTTACGAGTTCAGAACAAAGATAGAAGCGGTAAAAGAAACACTAAAATTCTGCTTCGCTCTGCACACATGATAAAGAATGCATCGGCTGCTAAAGTGTAGTTTATTTACTGGTATCAGCCTAACTGCATTGCTGTTTGTTTATTTTCCATATCTTAAGAAGGACAGGAAAAAAAATGTTACAAAAGTGTGTATAAATTTGACTTTGCTGCCGCAGCCGAGGGAAGAGAAAAAATGGTTGGCAGGGTCTGGGAAGTGATCATAAACGTATTAGTCTGCAGATGGGGCCCTTGATGAAAAGAGAAATGGAACTTAGACAAACCGTAAACGCAAAATTAAACGACGATCAAATAGCGCAGATAGCAGCAGACATAGAGGAAGCGATAGAGAAAAGCTCCATGGAAGACTGGGATTATGAACAGGTAGAACTACTCATAAGGAGGAAAATTCAGGAGGTTAAAGTAGCAAACCGCTGGAATGGAAAGAGGAAGCCACGGAGCTGGTGGAATAAGGAAATCAGGGAAGCTATTGAACAACGACGGGCTGCTTCAAGGGAACACCGAATGGCAAAGAAAGCACAGGTATCTCAGGAGGAAATCGACCAAAAATGGGAATCATATCGACAAAAGAAACTTCGAGTGCAGGCCCTCGTCCAAAGTAAAATAAGACAGTCCACCGACGCTGGATGGCTGATATACACGATGCCTCTAGATGCGGAGCAAGAAAATTCTGGAACCATATAAGCTGGTTAGGGAAGAAGAATTAAAGAAAGCAGGATCGGATTCAAGATAACGAGGGAAATTGTTTAAAGGGAGATAACGCTGTGAACCATTGGGTAAAAAATTGCGCAAAAAAACACAAAGGACAAAGAAGAACACATAAGACGTGTGACAAGCGCTAACTACCAACTCTTTATTCAAGCCGAAGACACAGCTTATATATGAAAAAATCGAGCATGCGCAGGAGGGGGCAGATAAAACAGTAGCAGTCAACACAAAAACATGTCAAGAAAGGCACATTCCGCCGAGTACATGTGTACAGACGTATCGCTAACACAACGATCGGATAGCTTATCGATATGATATGCCTCTAATAGAAGTCTAGCCTTATAATTCCCACTTCTGCCCAGAATCGTCGTCTTCCCAAATCCTGCCCTACACTTACAAGAGGCAATGTGCCGCACAAGGTTGGCGTTTTCATCTTTAACTTCAACGTTTCGAGCATGCTCCCTCAACCGGTCATTGACACAGCGGCCAGTTTGTCCAACATATGAGGCACCACAAGAGAGGGGGATTCGGTAAACCACTCCCACTGCACAGTTCACATAGGGTGACACGTGTTTTTTGCTGCAACCCCCGCCGGCACACCCAGTGATGCGTGGGCAAAGCTTAGAAAGCTTGTTGGGTGCTGTAAACACCAGGGGCACGTTGTGCCTGCCCGCAACTTTTCTAAGGTTGTGTGACAAACGGTGAACATAGGGCACCGCAACCGGCTTGGAAGGAAGGGGTTCAGCTCTTCTTCGGGTGCCCTTCTCTTTTTGCAGGATGGCCTCAGCTACAGCTGATATGACCGGTTTTGGGTAACCTGCTGCTACTAGCCTCAAAACCTGATCATTTAGGCTAGCTTGCATATTGTGAGGACAAGACTTTTGAAGCGCCGACTCCAGGCAAAGTGAGGCTATGGCTCTTTTAACCACTTTAGAATGCGCCGAATCATAACTTAATAAATCTTTCCTGGATCGGGGGGAGTACATCCAGCAAAGATGGTCATCGCAGAACATCAGCTTGAGGTCTAAAAAACGCAAAGTATTATTATCGGGAAGTTCGTAGGTGAACACTAACCCTTGTCCAAGTTGATTAAAATAAGATAAAACTAGATTAATAGCATGGTCGGGGGATGTAAAGGTCCCCCTTTCTAAAAGAATTAAAAAGTCATCGACATATCTAAAAACTTTAAAAACAGGCCCCCCTTGAACAGACTGTGCAAGTAGGCGGTCAATTGAAGATAAAAAAATGTCACATAAAATGGGCGCCACGCAAGAACCAATACAAATGCCTTTTCGCTGCAGAAAAAACTGATTGTCATGAGAGATAAAAGTAACCTGTAAATAACGTTCTAGTAATGTTAAAAAATTATCAAGAGAAATCCCAGCTGAGTTCTGGAAAGCCACCGCCCCCGAAGCTTCAATGCAGTCTCTCACAGAAATTAACAATTCGGCATGCGGCACTTATCATATCGATAAGCTATCCGATCGTTGTGTTAGCGATACGTCTGTACACATGTACTCGGCGGAATGTGCCTTTCTTGACATGTTTTTGTGTTGACTGCTACTGTTTTATCTGCCCCCTCCTGCGCATGCTCGATTTTTTCATATATAAGCTGTGTCTTCGGCTTGAATAAAGAGTTGGTAGTTAGCGCTTGTCACACGTCTTATGTGTTCTTCTTTGTCCTTTGTGTTTTTTTGCGCAATTTTTTACCCAATGGATCACCAACTAGCCCGGCAATACGCTCTTCTCAACGCTGTGAACTACATTACATCAGTTATAGCCGAGTCATTTAAGAGCGACGATAGGGTAATCTCCGCAAATCAGGAAGCAACACAAGGTAGCAGAATACAAAGCAGCTTAGAACTGACCAATCTAAACTGGAAAAAGGCAGAAAAAAATATTTCTAAAAACACATCTACAGGAATAGATGGAATTCCGATCAAGCTGATTAATGAAATCGGTCCAAAAAGTAAGGAAACGTTGTTAAAAGCTCTGGAAACAGTTATAACGAATAAGCAAATTCCGGACAGCAGAGTAAAATGAATTTGATTTATAAAAGGAAAG
Organism: Amblyomma maculatum; assembly: GCF_055883805.1. Taxonomy (NCBI): domain Eukaryota; kingdom Metazoa; phylum Arthropoda; class Arachnida; order Ixodida; family Ixodidae; genus Amblyomma; species Amblyomma maculatum. Next base: position 185,845,255 of record NC_139349.1, read on the forward strand.
GAGACAGGATGCACATAAAATCCTACAGGCCGATTACCATAACATCTGTTATGTACAGGTTAGCCATGCAGGCGGTGAAATTAAAGGTGCAAGCATGGGTTGAAAGTAACAAGATACTCGGAGAACTTCAGAACGGCTTTAAAAATGGTAGGCGCTTAGATGATAGCCTGTTCGTGCTTACCCAAAGCATCGAAATATCTAGAGTGGAAAATAGACCTTTGTATTTGGCCTTCCTGGACATGAACGGGGCTACGACAACGTAAGCAGGGAACTCCTGTGGAACATATTAAAAGAAGAAGGTATCGGTTATGAGATAATAGCGTTCCTACAGAAAATATACCGGGATAACAAAGTAGAAATTACGTGGGAAGGGATAAGAAGTACGGAGGATGTCAAAGTATGCAAAGGATTAAGACAAGGCTGTCCTCTATCACGGTGCTGTTCATGCTTTATATGATAAACCTGGAACGGAGGATACAAGACAGTAACCTAGGTTTCAATCTGTCATATAGATTAGGTGGAAAGGCGGTAGAGCAGCGCCTCCCCGGTTTGATGTATGCAGACGATATTGTGCTGCTAGCTGAGAGTCTGGAAGAATTGCAAACTCTAGTAAGTATTGCGGAGACGAAGGGAACGCTCTAGGCTTCAGTTTCAGCGCAGTTAAGTCGGGTCTGATGATTTCCAACGGCTCAACTGATCAGGGTCTTAAAATACAAGGCCTTGAAATACCTAGAGTAGCAGAACATAAATATTTGGGGGTGTGGGTAAACGAAGAATTGGCATGCATTGGAAAGCATGAGCAATCACTTAAGACCAAAGGGCGAAGGAATGCCGGGATAATGAAGCATAAGGCATTGTGGGGATACAATAGGTATGAGGTTTTGAGGAGTATTTGGAAAGGAATTATGGTGCCCGGACTTACTTTCGGAAATGCGGTTTTGTGCCTAAGATCAGAGGTACAGTCGACATTAGAAACAAATCAGAGATCCATTGGATGATTAGCACTAGGTGCCCACGGCAAAACTACAAATGAGGCGGTACAGGGAGATATGGGCTGGGCATCGTTCAAAGTACGGGAAGCTCAGAGTAAAATATTATATGAGGAACGCCTGAGGAAATTGGACAGTAACAGATGGGCAGCTAAAGTATTTAAATAACTGTACCTAAAAAGCGTTGACTCACAATGGAGGAAAAGAACTAGGAAACTAACCAGTAAGTATGCTAGTAACAAGGAAGGAGAAATAAAGAGCATTAAGCAACAGGTGAAAACCCACTGCCCACTAAAATTCAAAAACGAATTGAGTACCTTTGTGCAGTCAGATTAACTTTTTTATATTGCGTTCACTGTGTGCAGGTTGATTTCGTCCAATGCCACTAACTATTGTATAATGTCATAATCCTCGGTTTATTACTTCCCATGCATGCTCTAATACTTATTTGCAGTTCTAGTCCTGTATTACTGTTAACTTTTGTATTTTAAACTATGTACCATTGTTCTTTTTGACACACTGTAGCCCCTCCCCCTCACACAATGTTCCATGTTTGGAACCTGTGAGCTATTTGTATAAATAAATAAATAAATAAATACAAAACACAGAAGGTAAAAATTGGATAAATTCGATGGAAAAGAAACAGAGTGTGGAATTATACCGAAAGTGGAAAATGCAGATCAGGAAGGAAGATTTCTTTAATAACTCAAGAGGCAGTGCCCTACTTTTTGAAGCTAGATCAGGGTGCCATAGAACACGCAGCTACAAAAAGAAATTTAACAATGGAGATGACGCATGTGCTGTATGTGGAAACTCCAGTGAAACAATTGACCATATTATACTCGAATGCAATGGTATTCATCCGGAAGTTGATGCAGGCGCAATCACTGTTCCTGAAGCTCAGGGGTTTAGAGATAACAGTGGCCGGGTGAATAAACCAGCGGTGGAAACTAGCAAAAAACGGCTGGAAGATTGGTGGCTTAAAAGCAGAGAAGTGACATAACGTTAGTAATGTAGGAACAAAATTTAATAAATAGAATGATAGTTTAGTTAACCATTGTAAATCAATAATTAGGATTTATGGAGAAAAATGAGCATGATAGCTACTGCTACCACCCCGTTTCAAAGGGGACGCTCCTATATTCCATCCATCCATCATACGTGGCTCTGTTATTCCACTATTATTTGCTTTTTGTACACTTAGTAGTTGATAATTATTAGCGGTTGAATAAAGGAACGAAAGCCCGAACCTTTAAGTTATATTCGCCAGAAAGAAACAAGCCATGGAGCATTTCAATCATGCTTTAAATATTTCATGAAGAGTTCGCGCGCTTCAAGTGAACCACGAAAAAATTAGCTGAAATCACCCTGACAGTGCGCATTTTTCGAGAGTCGTAGAACAAAACCGATGCTTATCCTCTGACAGCGAGGTGTAAAGTTTTTCCACGCGAAATTTCAGCACAGATAAAAGCGTATTACTTGAACAGTTTAGCATTTACTTTTAGCCATTTTACAAGAAACGCTAAGTTTGATCACAAATAGCTTTTACACGAAATGAAGCAGACCGATAATATTTTCAAAAAAAGCAAACTATGTATGAACTCCAACTGCGCAAAAAATCTCAGCAGCAGAACGCATATCTTGAAAGTTATTGTATGTATAATTACCTGTTTTATACACTTTTCACAGGCGCGTGGCTAATAAACTATGCAATACACAGTAATAAAAATGCTTAACTTTGTTCGTTAATATCTAATCTCAAAACACCTCGAACGGTTTTTTTCTAGGTGCAAAGGATTTTGCACAATTTTGCTTTTCCCGAGACAAGTAGAGCTGCAAAGCCGTTTCATACCTTTGTGTTTTCCTTTACAGCTTAAACATCGTTGCAGCTATTTATAAACCAAATGCCCCATTAGAAAGGAAAGGAATAAACTTTACAAATATATTAAAGTCACATTTATAAACTGAACGAGTGAGGCGCAATAGGCGTATGAATATCACCAAAAATGTCGTCTCTTCTCCGCTGGAGTGGGACCGCTACCTTAAGGCCGCTGTACGGTTGCTTTTTAGTTTTAGACCCGCTCCGGACGCATGCGGCCGCACCGAGACAACCGGTTCGGAGGGGCATACAATAGCGCACACCCGCATCCTTCGTCCGCAGAAACGTTGACTCAATCTCAACTTTTTGCCCGCACGTACTGATCAGCAAGGCGACCGGATTGCAGCTATTGGTTGCGCTGTAGGCGACGTCTCTGGCTCCGCCTCCTCGATCTTGCCAAGCAACATGGCCGCCAGCGGTGTGAAGCGAAGCGACGAGCGAAGCGTAGATGGTAGTTGTTGCTCTGCCGCAAAAACCAATATACTTAGCGCGCGTTGCTATTACTAGTGTTCCTATCGACTGTGATTTCCCTTCAAGTCGGATCATATGCGCCACTGTTATGTGCGCTGAGCTGAAGGCAGTGATCTTCCAACCGGCGAAGTGTACTAGGGCGCACCGGTGTCACGATGTGTTTGTGATTATCGCTAGCCGCGAGGATCTTCACGGCCGACAGCCAGCAACAGTAGTTCACGGTTATTTTCATGCGCACGAATCGGCTCCTCAGCGCATCGAAACGTGCCCGTGCATGTGTTGCGAAAGTGTTTACGACTTGAGCGACTGCCACCTAGCAAGGAAGATGACTGTCCATGTTTGCAAAGTTCATCACACACTGTGTTTTCCTAATGCTGAAATTAACTTGGTAACAGCTAGTTTGGCACCCGTTCCGCTGGTCGCAGTGACCGCAACAGAAACGAGCACACGACGTTGTTTCCGCGATGTGTCGATCGCCTGTGTTGATCGCGGTCCGTGTATGTGCTATGCTTGCCGAGCCCTTCCCGTGCGAGCGCCGAGCCCTTCGACGACGTCTTTCGGGCTACTAATATGCCACTATTCCGCGGTTTGCGCTTTGTGCTGATATGGGTGCTCGACGGCACTGTGCAAACTGAAAATATCGTGTACTTTCACGGCAGCTGTCACTTTGAGAGTACCTTCCTGTTATTTTTATTTCCTGCTAGCTATGTGCAGCTATGTCTGCAATATGTATCTGTGCAATGAATCGGTCGACTGAACACGTCTATATGTGATGGGTTAAACACTTTATCACCACATCAGGTCTTAAAAAAAAAAAAAATTTAAACGCGATGCAAAAAAGTACAGTATGGCGGGAGGTTATGCTTATGAAAAAAAGGCACACCATATGCAACTGTGCCTCATGATATGGACACTTTGGTGTACCTAAGGCATGTTGAGCATGAAAACATATTTGGTTAAAAAGAAAGAAAACAATTGAAGAAATTATTGTGATTACAGTCTGCTTTCTTCCTGCATAACTTGGGTGAGTTAAGTTCATTGGACAACTGCTTAGATAAATGATGTATATAGGCCTTATACTGACATGATGCTGTTATGGAGTTGCACACATTACATCCCATACTTGTTGCTTTGACAGCTCTACTCTCGCCAGACTGCATGCCAACTCAGTTTCATTGGTATTAAGTATCTATTCAGCTGCATTTCTTTGCTAAGGGGTACCAATTGAGATATTTCCGATGGCATCAAAATCAGATGTCGTCGATGCTCATGTCTGTGCTTATTTGCTGCTTTCATTTTGCTGTGAAGCCCATGATTACTTTCCTACTGAGTGATATCAATTATGTACGTGTGTGAACCTTACAACAATGTAGGATGCATTACAGATTTTTTTAGTCCTTGATACATTTGCTGCATGCCTAAACTTTTTGGCACCTTGCAAAGTGATCAACTGGGTTTTCTCACATATCAGTTTACATTTGCTGTATGGCCACCACTGTGCATGGTCTCATACCACATTTGCAAATATTAATTACCTTATCTTTTCATCGTGTGTTAAGCATTATCACATGGGTATTGGTTCTATAATGCTGATGCTGATCCACTATAAAAGCTCTGAGGCATGGATGTAACACCTGACTTGTTGACACTGAGGTCACATGTAACTTAATCTGAATTCATTCCTTTTCTGCTTGGATTGGATATGCTGTTTGCATTCACAGATTCACTACTCTGCTTTGCATCTATCCAGAGTGTTACCTTAGCTTCGCAGGATAAGGTCATAACAGAATGGTTACAATCTAAGCGGGCAGCTTAATTCATTTTGTGCAATGACTAGCAAATGAGCTGCCAAGCCTTGTAGTGGTGACTAACTGCTAACTATTTCAACATAAGAAAGAGTGATTTGGGAAGCAGAGTGTGTGAGCTGAAGGTCTCAGTGTGCTTCACAATTTATGAATTCACAAAAATATTGTACACAGTGCAATGAACGGTATGATGGCAGTTTCACAGAGTAACAGCCATGTAATTCAGTGTATTTGCATACGAAAGTAAAACAGAAAGAGCCATAAAAGCCCTCGCACACTATAATATAAACCTCGGTACGATAGTGGCAGTTTTGTTTGCAAGCATTGCTGTGCTTATTATTGAAAAATACATGGGTCACAAAAATACATTTTAACGAGGTGTAGCTGTATATGTGAACTTATTTCTTTTTTAGTTACAGTAATGACACAAACAGCCAGGCTGTGTGTTTTTAAACTGTGGGACTCAAGAAGGACATTTCTGTCTGGAAAGTGTGTGCAAGATAATTACAACACTGTGTTTCATGGAACAAAAATTTGATGAGTGGAAAATATGTCAGCTTAACCTGCTCTTAAAACTTTTAACATTAAAATGGGTTTTGTGGAGCTTGAAAAAACACTGCTAAAGGACAAGGACAGTAGAAAAGAATAAATGCCATTGTACTAGGTAGCAATTCTTCGTCTTGTTTCTTCATGCAGTTGCCTTTTTTCTTTTTGCACAAGCTATCCCTACAGTGTGTTTCTTCATGCAGTTTCCTCTTTTCTTTTTCCACAAGCTATCCCTACAGTGCACTCGGATCAAGCTTTTTAGAGTTTACGCAAAATGGCAACAGGACAAAGTACAGGAAGCATGCGTATGTGTACTTGTTATGCACACCGTAGTTACCCACCTCATATACATTGCCCTCAAAGTGCTGCTTATTCTCATCATGACCTCAAAAGCATGCACCCCCTTCCAATACAAAGCATCTGATAAGAGACTACACGACTATTTGAGCATTGCATATGACACACACGTCATTTATACTGACTCTACTTATGTAGTCCCAATGCACTACCAACCTGCATAAAGAATATATTACATTGGCAGTTAAGGATGGCACTTCATTTCATATTGAGCACAATGTATAGTCTCAATGCATTACCAACCTGTATAAATAATGTGTTACATTGGCAATCAAAGATGGTACTTCGTTTCATATTGGGCACAATGCATTTTGTGCAGTAGATTTCTAGAGATAGCTTGAATCCATGTAACAGCAATGTCAAATGCAGTATACATTCTTCACATCACTGAAGAGGCATATTGAACAAAATTCTAAATAGTAATGTTGATGAAGGCAGTTTTTGAGGCCTCTCTCTAGAGTGGAAGAAGATGCCGGAAGCAAAGGTTCTGTCGTAGATAAAAGGTTGTAGAATTTCTGCTAGTTTGTTCAGGAGAACATTGTTACATGTTGTTGTATGTGTTTCTAATGTTCAATGTGACCAAAGTGGACATCTGCTTTCCTTGCATAGCAACCTTAAAGCTACACCTCAAGTAAATATGACCTGGCAGAGTATGACATGGTCAATGACATGAAGAACATGTTATTATAATATGTGCGGAGTAATCAATCTTTTGCATATCACGTGGTGGCAGCCCCAGGGTTTGGTTCTAGGGGGAGCAAAAGGGCTTCCTTTTAACCAAAAAAGAATAGCAACAATTTCCTTGTTTACTTTTTATTTGTCAAACATTACCATGTGCTTTGTTGTTGAGCAATAAATGGCAAACAAAGTAAATGTTTTAACCTTACTCATGCTTTGCATACAACGGTTCTGTGAGCAATATTCATATATAATCATTTTTATATTTAGCTTACATTATTATAGCTTGAATAATAGTGTTCTACTTCCAAGGTCTTTATATTGTTAAGGAAAGAACACAGTGGTAAACGCTAGTTCACTCTTAGACGCACACCACACACCGCACACCCCAGAACGAAGTCACCTAGGCTTGAGCGTCGTCTTCTTCACACTACACATCAGCACGTCGTCGTCGTCTCGTTATACTGTGCTCCGTAACAGTTTTCCCCGCGCCGAAGAAGCACCGTCCCGGTGCGTCCAACACAGGAGAGCTCGAATGATATGGTTTTAGACGGGCCACATGCACAAGTTCTGGATGAGGGGCTGTGGAAGGATTCTTGGGCTGTAAAGGGGCGATCTCATAGGTCACATCGGTGACTTGCCGCAAGACGGAGTAGGAGCCCACGTAACGAGGCAAAAGTTTTTCACACATACCGACACGGCAAGCCGGATGCCAACGAAGTACGAGGGAACCAGGAGGGTAGTGAACGTCTCGGTGATGAAGGTCGTAACGACGTTTTTGAGAGCGCTGAGAGGCTCCAAGACGCTCTCGAGCTATGTGGCGGGCAGAATCAGCGCGGGCGATGGCATCCGAAGCTTAGCTGCAGGAAGAGTCGTCAAGAGGCAGCAAGGTGTCGAATGGGAGTAAAGGGTCACGGCCGAAGAGTAGGTAAAAGGGAGAGTATCGGCGGTGTCATGGCGTGAGGAGTTATAGGCGAACGTGACGAAAGGTAAGAAGACATCCCAGTCACGATGGTGATCGGACACATACATAGACAGCATGTTGGTCAGAGTGCGATTGAGGCGCTCAGTAAGACCATTCGTTTGCGGATGGTAGGCCGTGGTGAACTGGTGACGAGTAGCGCATGAGCGGAGGAGGTCATGAACCAGTTGAGAGAGGAAACAGCGGCCACGATCTGTGAGCAGTTCACGTGGAGCGCCATGAATCAAGATGACATCATGCAGAAGAAAGTCGGCAACGTCGGAGGCGCAGCTGGTAGGGATAGCCCTGGTTACAGCATATCGGGTGGTATAATCAGTCGCCACAGCAATCCACTTGTTTCCAAAAGTCGTTGTCGAAAAAGGCCCAAGAAGACCGAGGCCCACACGAGAAAACGGCTCTGTCGGCACTGAAATTGGTTGCAAGGGCCCACTAGGTTGAAGCGAGGGTATCTTACGGCGCTGACACAGCTCACAAGCGGCGACGTAGCGACGGACAGAACGGTAGAGACCAGGCCAGAAAAATCTGCGTCGCACACTGTCATAATTGCGTGTGACTCCCAAGTGTCCTGCTGTAGGAACGTCGTGAAGTTGGTCGAGGACACTAGAGCGCAGATGAGCCGGAACGACCAGTAAAAGGTCCGCGCCGTCTGGACGCATATTGCGTCTGTATATCTCGTTATGGAGTACAAACATGCTGGCGGAAGAATCGGGGATGTTGCGCAGCTGGTCAATAATTGGTTGCAGGGCAGGATCACGACGCTGTTCGGAGCCGATATTGATAAAGTCCGAGATGGACAAAACATAGTCGTCAGCAGTATGGTCGGACAAATCAGGAGGATCTACAGGATGGCGGGACAAGCAGTCAGCGTCTTGGTGTAAGTGGCCGGACTTGTACACCACAGTAAATTCACTCTTGTATTCGTAAGGCCCAGCGACCTAAGCGGCCAGTGGGGTCCTTAAGTGAGGACAGCCAACACAAAGCATGATGATCAGTCACTACACAGAAGGACCGCCCGAACAAATAAGGGCGGAATTTGTTCAGCGCCCAAACAAGTGCAAGGCATTCCCGCTCTGTGATTGAATAATTGCGCTCAGAGGACGAAAGCAGGCGGCTAGCATAAGCATATCTTGATTTGAAAAATGACCAGTGGAATATTTTACTTGCTAGAAGGCTTCAGGGGGGGGGGGGGGGGGGGCATCTCATTTAGCTTCCACAGCCGCATCACGACTGTTTCACTTGAAGCTGGCCCCAAGAGGAAAGCTTACCCGTCTTTATGCCAGCAAACCATGCATACCAAGTATCCCTGCTGAATTTAATCAAACTTTAAATTAGGTAGAGTGGTCTAAGCTAGTGAAACCAACAAAGAACTACTATTCAGAGATGATTGCCCTAGTCTCCAGTGGCTTTTCATTTGCCGTGGTTTTTCTGCAGTTAGCAAAAACTAATTAGTGACTTCTTTGTTTATTGGCCCCAAGAGCGAAGCATCAGTTCTAAAGTTGCAGATAGTGTTGAAAAACAGCTACCCACAATGTTTGCATCACTGCAGCCATGAAATTAGGAGACGCCTGCTTCTGGGAAAGAGAGCAATGGTTAGCCTTGACCGCCTAGTAAAGAGCAGAGACATTAGTCTGCCAACCAAGATCCGTATAACTCGTGCTATGGTCTTTCCAGTTGTGATGTATGGATGCAAGAGTTGGACTGTGAAAAAGGCTGACCGCCGAAGAATTGACGCGTTTGAATTGTGGTGCTGGCAAAGACTCTTGGGAGTTCCTTGGACTGCCAGAAGATCAAATCAGTCGATATTGTCGACCATAAACCCTGACTGCTCATTGAAGGGTCAAATTCTAAAGTTAAAGCTCAGCTACTTTGGTCATCTGACGAGAAGAGAGGAGTCGCTGGAGAAAGATTTGATGTTGGGAAAGGTTGAGGGTAGCCGGAGAAAGGGTAGGCAGCGAACGCGATGGTTAGATGGCATCCTCGAGGCACTGCAGATGAAGGTATGTGATGTTAGGAAGATAGTGAGAGACCAGGAAGCGTGGCGTGACATGGTCCATAGGGTCACGAAGAGTCGGACACGACTGAACGACTGAACTGAACTGATGATTTCCATAGATTTATTCACTGCCTTCCAAATCGAGCTACCATGTGACTAGCTGCTCACACATATCTCTCACCCACATTATGTAGAGCCACACCATGGAGAGCTCTTCTGACAAAAGCTGATTTTGTTCTTTGAGCCGAGCCATGTTTTGGGATATTGAAGTGAAATTGCTGTCATGCAGACGTATCCTTTATTGGGCTTGTTGCCATTTAAAATAATGAAAAACAAAAAGCAAAATAGAAGGCACCTTGGTGCAAACATTTCTGTCAGCTGTTTTGGAAGACAGTTTACTACTTGCTTATTGATACTAATTGTTCTTGAAGCCAATAGCTTAAATGTTAACTATATAGCCTTAATCATTATAGGGCTAAATAATGAACCACCAGCCTAGGCTAGGCAACTCTCAACAGCCCGCAGCTGGATTAATGGCTAGGGCGCATCGATTTTCTGAAAGCTAGGACACCTGGTATATAACGCACTGCGTGGTCTTTTTTTTTTAGTTGTTTTAATGTCACAGCCACCTTCTGTTTTAAGTACATAACGCAATATGCTAGGATCTGGTTTCTGGAACTCTAGGATTAAAAGAATGTATTCTATTGCACACATCAATGCTTTCATAAAGCAGCAGCACTAAGCGAGCCCTTCGGAACAAACATGTAGTAACAAGTAGTAACAACAGGGCGAACTGCAGCTAATGTAAATACCTTAACTGTCATCCTGGGAAAAAATTACCCTGGCTTTAGTCCCACATAGCAATAGCTACACATATTTCATGCCGAAATCAATCAGTTGTGTGTGAGCTTTTTTTCTCTTCAGGTAATGCCGTTGAGTCTCCATTTCCTTTTCACACCTGTGTCCCATATTTCATGTTAATTTTCCTTTAGGAGGATTGGGTGGGAGTCGTAAGAAAGCCTGCATTTGTTCATACTTGAGGCTATTCAATGTTAGATCCTATTCCATAACTGGTATCTTTCCCGGGTTGCACTGGTTCAGTCTTCACTACATTTTTTTTTTTTAGCTGTATGCTGGAACCGTCGACCATATCATTCCTTTTTGAATGTTTCTTTCAGCATTTGTGATTTTAACGCCTAGTGAATGTCGCCATTGCAGATTCCCGTCTTTTATCCCCACTGCACACATACACATTGGCATATATATCTCTTTATTGGGCTGACTTGGGCCCACAAAACAAAACGGCTTCGTCAATAGTCGCAATCGTGCTCATCGGTCGTCGAACTATGAATGCACGTTCATTTGACAGTGCTCAATTTAAATTCGGCGTATAAACATCTAAATATTTTAGCGAAGGCATACTAGAAAAGTCAGAAAGTGGACAGGCGATGCGGCGGCTACGAACCGTACGAGCAAAAGCCAATTAAAATTTACGGTGGTGGCCATGTAAGCACTCAAGAACTTTAGTGAAGCGCTACTCATTTGGCAGCTGACGAGAGCCCATGATCACAGAAAAAAGCACGCCATGGTGATCCCGAGGCAAGCGAACAGCGAGGCGCAGAAATCGGTAGCACCCCGCAACACGGGTTGCGCGCCAGCTTTGAATTTCATTTGAGGGAGCATGCTATTGGACAGAAGGCGATGCCCGGGCGCGCCAATCGAGACGCTGGAACCGTCCGGCTGAAAGGCAGTCAGCAAAACGATCGTACAACACCCCTTCCGCACCGCGTCTGCAAGCGGACAGAAAACGTGCGGCCGCATACGTGCGGAGTGGGTCTAAAAAGCAACCGTACAGCGGCCTTTAACGCGGGCTCGCATGCAGGCGGCGGTGCGCGAGCACAGAGAAAAAAAAAATGCTGTGGTTGCCCTCCTGTTGGTGCCCCGCGAAGCACGCGCTGACAAGAGACAACAGATGCCGTTTCTTTTTTTTTTTTTTCATTTCTCATTGAACAGGGTGTCGCAGCTAAACATGACCTCTTGCAAAACTTTACGATTTTTCAGTTGTTTGTTTGAATGGGTTTATCAAAAGAAATCTTTCAAGTTCTGACGACCCATTCCTTTATTGATGACAGAGTTATTATATATGTTCATATAGATTTCTTCGATTTCGCTGACTGCCATGAATAATTTTATAAATATTATAGAATTGCGCATTTATGCTGAGCTTGGATACTGCCTTGATATATATTCGTACCCATTTGTTGTTTCGTAGTGTACGAGCGGTGTTTGTACTGAGGCTGAGATAAGAAGGCGTTCCAACTCCGAACTGCTGCGAGAAGTCGCGACACCAAATGCGGAATATAAGAGACGGGGATTTTTTTTTTTATCTCGGGTGCTGAAGTAACAGTACTATTCTCAAGTAGAAGATATGTAATTTCACTTCCTTTCACTCCGGAGCTACGCAATCGATACGTCGTTGCAAACAGTTAAGCGGGTAGTTTTTCTCGCAAACCTAAGCCGATCCAAACGCAGAACAGGTGCTTGGCAAACTTAAATCATATAAAGCATGTGGCTCACAATTTGAGCTAAGATCCATTACATAGACCCAACCAGAAACACAAACAAGCACGGCGTAGCAAACAAGGTTCGGGACAGTAAAGATTCGGACGGGCGGAAAATCTATTGGCTAGGCAGGCGAAGAAGTTAAAATGACTGCCGCACAGGTGAAGGAAAAGAAAGAGGTAATGGGTGAGGTGAGGAAAGGAGCAGAGGAGAAAACGGAATAAAGAAAAGAGAAAAAAAAGCAGACGGGTGAAAGGCACGGCAAGAAAACATCATGAATGGGAGGAGGTCTAAAGAAAGAAATAAAGAAAAAGCATCAGTTTCAGTTTCAGTTTAGTCGTTCAGTCGTGTCCGACTCTTCGTGACCCTATGGACCATGTCACGCCACGCTTTCCGGTCTCTCACTATCTTCCTAACATCACATAACTTCATCTGCAGTGCCTCGAGGATGCCATCTAACCAACGCGTTCGCTGCCTACCCCTTCTCCGGCGACCCTCAACCTTTCCCAACATCAGATCTTTCTCCAGCGACTCCTCTCTTCTCATCAGATGACCAAAGTAGCTTAGCTTTAACTTTAAAATTTGACCCTCCAATGAGCAGTCAGGGTTTATGGTCGACAATATCGACTGATTTGATCTTCTGGCAGTCCAAGGAGCTTTCAAGAGTCTTCGCCAGCACCACAATTCAAACGCGTCAATCCTTTGGCGGTCAGCCTTTTTCACAGTCCAACCCTCGCATCCATACATCACAACTGGAAAGACCATAGCACGAGTTATACGGATCTTGGTTGGCAGACTAATGTCTCTGCTCTTTACTAGGCGGTCAAGGCTAACCATTGCTCTCTTTCCCAGCAGCAGGCGTCTCCTAATTTCATGGCTGCAGTCTCCTTCCGAGGTAATCTTGGAGCCCAAGAACAGAAAATCTGTCACAGCTTCCACTCCTTGTCTATTGATGCTCCAGGACTTGATAGGGCAAGACGCCATGATCTTTGTCTTTTTAATGTTCAGTTTAAGCCCAAATTTCTCACTCTCTTCTTGTACGCGGATCAGAAGTCTCTTGAGTTCCACTTCACTTTCTGCCATTAAAGTGGTATCATCCGCATATCTAAGGTTGTTGATACGTTTTCCAGCAATCTTCACTCCAGCTGAAGACTCGTCCAGACCGGCCTTTCTCATGATGCACTCTGCATATAGGTTAAATAGGCAGGGCGACAGTATGCAGCCTTGCCTCACTCCTTTCTCGATCGGAAACCAATCAGTAAGACCATGCCCAGTTCTGACTGTGGCCTCTTGCCCTTCATACAGGTTCCTGAGGAGACAGATGAGGTGAATTGGAACTCCCATCTCTTGGAGAGCTTGCCACAATCTGCTGTGATCTACGCAGTCAAACACTTTCGCATAATCAATAAAGCTGAAGTAGATGGGTTTCTGGAACTCTCTTGCTTTTTCCATGATCCAGCGAAGGTTAGCAATTTGGTCTCTAGTTCCTCTGCCCTTGCGAAACCCAGCTTGGACGTCCGGAAGCTCCCGATCCACATACTGCTGCAGCCTACCTTGGAGGATTTTAACATCACCTTGCTAGCATGCGAAATAAGCGCGATCGTGCGGTAGTTGGAACAATCTTTGGCACTGCCTTTCTTTGGAATGGGGATATAAACTGACCTCTCCAATCCTGTGGCCACTGCAGGGTTGTCCAAATCTTCTGACATAATGTATGCAGAATGTTAACAGCGTCATGGTTGAGGTTTTGAGGCAACTCAGCTGGAATGCCATCACTTCCGCTAGCTTTGTTCTTAGCAAGGCTGGCTAAGGCCCATTCAACTTCAGTCTTCAGGATGCCCGGCTCGAGATCAGTAATCACAACCGTCTTATGTTGGGTTTGCACATTCGGGTCCTTCTTGTACAGTTCTTCTTTGTATTCCTGCCACCTCTTCTTTATCTCTGAGGCTTCAGTGAGGTCCTTGCCTTGTTTGTCCTTTATCACGCCCAGCTTAGCACAGAAGCTTCCTTTGATATCTTTGATTGTCTTATACAGAGCTCCAGTGTTCCTTAATTGGCTGTTGTCCTCAACTGCTTGGCACTGTATGTTCAGGAAGGCATTCTTATCTATCCTTGCTATTTTCTGAAAATCCGCATTGAGAACCTTGTATCTTTCTCTTTCCCCCATAACTTTTGCCATCCTCGTTTCCTCAGCTATTTGCAAAGCCTCTTCAGATAACCAGTTTGCTTTCTTGCATTTCTTTTGCTTTGGAACTACCTTAGTTGCAACTTCTTGTATTATATCACGAACATCAGTCCACATCTCTTCGGGCTCTCTGTCTTCCAGATCTAATTCTTGAAATCGATTCCTCACTTCCACAGCATATTCTAATGGAATTTGATCCAGATCATACCTGAAAGTCCTAGTTTTCTGCGTTTTCCTCAATCGAAGCTTAATTTTGGCGACAAGAAGCTGATGATCGGTGACACAATCGGCCCCAGGCCTTGTTTTTACTGCTTGTATAGCGCTTCTCCATCTCTGCCGGCAAAGAATATAATCGATTTGATTCCTGTACAGACCGTCCGGTGAAGTCCATGTGTACAGGCGCCTCTTGGGCTGTTGAAAATGAGTATTCGCTATGGTCAGGTTGTTTTCTTGAGAAAACTCTACTAGCCTCTGCCCAGCTTCATTTGGCTCGCCAAGACCGAACTAGCCTATAATTCCGGATATTTCTTCACTCCCGACCTTAGCATTCCAGTCTCCTATGAGAAAAACGACGTCTGATGATGGGGTGCGGTCTAAAAGGCATTGTAGGTCCGCATAAAATCTCTCAATGTCAGCTTCTTCAGCAGCAGTGGTCGGTGCATAGACTTGGATAACTGTTATGTTGAAAGGCTGACCTTGGAAAGGCTGACGACTTCATCGAGTTTCGCAAGCCCCTCCGCCACGACAAGGCAGTGATCCATGAAGGGGAAGAAAAAAAAATGCATACCAATGGGGAAAAAAAATTCAAGAAAAGGCCGCAGTCTACCTGCCAGACAGAGAACCGCCTTTATGAAAGTTGTGGCGAAACTGCTTATCAAGAGTAATATAACTAGAGTGTGCATTTACACTACGTTTTAATACTCGCTGCTTATATTCGTACCCATTTCCTTCCGTGCTGTAGGCGCGGCGCTTTGCAGTAAACTGTGTAGTTGCGTACAGCTACTGAAGCTAAGATGGCAATGCCTTCCAGCCGCAAAGCACAAGAGGCTAACAAAAGGGCTGATTTTATTCAATTTTGAAATATGCAGGACGGCACAGCTAACATTGACTTCCGACAGATTTGCGTGAAATATTATTTCAGTTGGTGCCATTCTAACTTGATTTTAATGCTCGTATCAAAACGATCTTGCCATGTTGTCGCGAACAATTCTTTTATTGATAGAATAGTTCATTATGCATTCTGTGACTGTGCTGATTGCGAAGAATAATTTCGCTGATTGTGAAGAATAATGTCAGCATAATTTTCTGCGGCTTAATACATCGTTGCTATAATTATACTCATTTGCTTTGGAGCAGTACGCATGGTGTTTGTACCTTTACTGAAGCTGAGATAAAAACGCGTTCTAACTCCAAACTGCTTTTAGAACACGTGAGACAGCACGCTTTTTTTTTTCGTACAGACGCGGAGCACACGACTTCCACTGCTGCAGGGAGGGCAGCCGGCTTCCGTATTTTTTTTTGTTGGAGGAGAAAAAAGAACCGCTCTGACGTAGAGTCACGTGTAAGTGGCGAGGCCCCGCCCGAACAAGCTTGACGGCGTCCGGCGTTCCTTTCTGTTTGAACATCGCGCCGCCCCATCCGTCGTGCGGTGTCCCCCACCGGTGCCGCCGCCGCGACGGAAAGGAGCGCCGGCTCTGAGAATGAGGCCTTAAGCGTGGCCCGCATGGAGCGTTTTTTGCACGCGAAAACGCGTCGCACGCCCGATGCCCGCGCCGGCGTCGACGATTTCACTCCCGTATGGTCAGCATCCGAGCGGCTTTTTTTTGCCGCCCAGTTGCGCGACGCACGCGCCCCCATCCGGCCGTGCGTCGAGGTCGCGCACATCTTGTTTTCCCTGTCGCCGCGAGCTTCAAGTTGTGGTTTCCCCTCTTTCTTCTGGGTCAGGTGTGTCAAGAAAACAGGCACAGGCATCACTTCCAACAGCTATGGATCTAAATGCAGAAGCCATAGCACAAGGGAGGTATCGGAGGTCCGCTGACAAGTCTAGCAGCTCATAAACAACCTCCGAGCTCAGCGTAAACACTCATGGCCCCAGCGGACGGCCCACCTTCACCGAACTCTAACCTAAAAACCTAAAAGAAAAAGGAAATGCACGGTGCCCGATGCCCGGACCTTGCTGTCGTCGCCTCGTGCGTGGAGCGACTCAGAAAGACTACATTACTGCTCGGCCGTTTCGGCCGAGAAACCCGAAACCCTCGGCGCCGTCGGAGCGCCAAACCCCCGTCGTTCTTTCCGCTCTCGCGAGCTTCCCTCTCTCTCGGCCGGCGTGGGCGTGGCTCCAACCGGAATCACGTGACGGCTGCTCCGGCTCTCATTGGCCCTCTGCCGCTGCCGACTTCCGGCGTCGGCGCGTCGTCGGCGTTTTTATCTGTTCAGCCAGATCCCGACGATTTGGAAAAATCGTCCTCTCCGGCGGCAAAAAAACGCTCCGCTGCCGTCGACGCCGGCGAATCGCCCGGAAAAACGCTCCATGCGGGTCACGCTTTAGGCCTCATTCTCACAGCCGGTGCTCCTCTCCGTCGCGGCGGCACCGGTGGAGGACACCGCACGACGGATGGAACGGCGCGATGTTCAAACATAAAGGGCCGCCGGACGCCGTCAAACCTGTTCGGACGGGGCTTCGCCGCTCCCTCTCGACTCTATTCAGAGCGCTTTTTTTTTCTCCTGCAAGAAAAAAAAAATACGGAGGGCGGCTGCCCTCTCTGCAGCGGTGGAAGTCGTGTACTCCGCGTCTGTACGGGGAAAAAAAAGAAGCGTGCTGTCTCACGTGCTCTAGCAGCAGTTTGGAGCTGGAAAGCGTTTTCATCTCAGCTTTGGTAACGGTACAAACACCACGCGTACTGCGCCAAAACAAATGAGTATAATTATAGCAAGCATGCATTAAACCGCAAAAAGTTATGCTCACTCCAATAAAATTATTCTTCGCAATCCCCACAATCACAGAAAACGTAATGAACTATTCTATCAATAAAAGAATTGTTCGCGAAAACATGGCAAGATGGTTTTTATACAAGCATTAAAAAATCAAGTTAGAATGGCGCCGACTGAAATAATATTTCACGCAAATCTGTTGGAAGTCGAGGTTAGCTGTGACGTCCTGCACATTGAAAAATTAAATAAAATCGGCATTTTTTGTTAGCCTCTTGTGCTTTGGTGCTTCAGTAGCTGTACGAAACTCCAAGTAACTCAAGACTGCTATCAATATAAGCATTGTTCACCACCAATGAAACGTTCCTGTCGATACCACCATTCGTGATATTAAGGTAGCGCTTAATATTTCGCTATCACCTGCAAGTGCAAGCAATGCGGCTTCAAAAGCGGTGGCTTCCTCTTGAAACGCAGTTTCGTCATCTTGCGGGGAGATTGCGACCTTTTCTTACATTTCTTTTCCCCACTGATATGCTATTTTCTTTACTTGCTTCCTTAGACCTCCTCCCCTTGACGAAGTTTTCTTGCCCCGCCATTTACCCGCTGTTTGCATTTTTTCCCCTCTCTCTCTTTTATTTGTTCAGTTTTCTCCTCTACTCCTGTCCTCACCTCGCCCATTACCTCTTCCTTTCCCTTCTTCACCTGTGCGACAGTCGTTTTGACTTCTTCGCCTGCCTAGCCAGCAGGTTTTCCGTCCATCCAAATCTTTACTGCCTCGAACCTTGTTTGCCACTCCGTACTTGTTTTCGGTTCTGGTTGTGTCTATATAATGGCTCTTAGCTCAACTTGTGAGCCACATGCTTTAAATGATTTCAATTTGTCACGAACCTGTTCTGCGTTTGGATCGACTTAGGTTGGCGAGAAAACCTACCAGATTAACTATCTGCAACGAGGTACCGTTTGCGTAGCTACAAAATGAAAGGGAGTGAAATTCCGAATCTACTACTTGAAAATAGTGTTACCTCAGTATCTCAGATAAAAAAAAATTACCCGTCTCTTATATTCCGCTTTTAGTGTCACGACTTCTCGCAGCAGTTCAGAGTTGGAACGCCTTCTTATGTCAGCCTCAGTACAAACACCGCACGTACTACGGAGCAACAAATGGGTACGGATATATATCAAGCCAGTGTCCAAGCTCAGCATAAATGCGCACATCTATAATATTATTCATGGCAGTCAGCGAAATCGAAGAAATCTATAGGAACATATATAATAACTCTGTCATCAATAAAGGAATGGTTCGCCAGAACTTGCAAAATTTCTTTTGATACACTCATTCAAACATACAACTGAAATATCGTCAAGTTTTGTAGGAGGTCATGTTTAGCTGCGACACCCGGTGCATTGAAAAAGAAAAAAAAAAGAAACGGCATCTGTTGTCTCTTGTCAGCGCGCGCTTCGCGGGGCACCAAACAGGAGGGCAACCCCCGCTTTTCTCTCTCTCTCTCTCTCTCTGTGTTCGCGCACCGCCATCTGCATACAAGCCATCGCGGCCATCGCGGCGAGCCAGCGCTCGCTCGGTCGCGACACGCAAGCCGTGACGTAGAGTCACGTGAGAGAAGCGAGCGCGCTCACTGGTCCGTCTTTCGTGGGGCGGAGTCCGCCGCTCGCCGGATCGGCGGCGCCTTGGAGCAAAACCCCACGGCTCCGGCCACCCGATTTCGGGGAGTACTGGCACTATTAACTCCCCTTCTCGGGCGAGCGCCGGCGCGACGGAGGCGACGGAGGAGAGAAAAACCGGCTGTGAGAATGAGGCCTAACTGTCACGTCGGTATCGGCGTCGGCCCAGTGTAAACGAGCCTTCAAGGATCAAGCTGGCAAGCCCGATTTGGTCTTGCCCTTGTCCCATTTCGGCACCATATAGGCATAGCAGTGGCTGACTGAGCCCATATGCTCCCACATTAGCCTCTCAAAGGCACCTAGTGGGGAACTTTAGGACGCGTGCAAAGCAAATTTGGCCATTATGTGGAAACAGCCTGGGCTAACATAGATGGGGCTGCCCACTAAATACCCAATGGGTCCCGCATATGTAGTGACGGGGATGCCCGCCCGTTGCCTACGTGGGTTCCTTGCGGGGTACTCGCGAAAAGGTCCGACGGAACTGCAGATGTGCCATGTGATCGCACTGTGAGCGACTGGAACCGCGTTATCTATTGTGACGGATGATGATGTGCGTTGGTCTCCTGGTAAAAAGGCGAGCGTGCATATCACATCGCTGGGTGCTGGCCTTCTCCAGTACGGCCAGCAGGCCGAATAGACAAGTTGCTTAGTCGTTCTGCCTGCTCTTCACTCACCGCGGCTACAACATAACTGGCGACGAAAATGGGATGCTGCTGGACAGCGCAAAGCTCATCGAAGTGTTCGCGGAAGGTGCTCTGGCGAGAAACAGAGATGGCAACGCTTGGAAGATTCGACCAGTTAGTCGAGGACGGGGAAGATGACTTTGGGCCCTACGTGAAAATGGTTCGAGCACTTCTTGAAGGCCTGCAAGGTGATCGACGACCTCAAGGCCTCGATGTTTATAAACGGCGATAGGCGCTTACATGACGCTGAAGACTTTGCTAGGGCTTAAAAAGGACAAGACTTATGCGGGACTGGTAGAATTGCTGCGAAGTCACACTGAAGCTCATGGTCATCCCAGAACGATTAAAATTTTATTGGCGGTACCAGAAAGAAGGACAGCAGCCAATGAGGCGTTCGGCAGCTTCATGCGAATTCGGGGAACGTCTAGGCGAGGCTCTTCGAGACCGCTTTGTAGTGGGCCTCTGCGACAGCGCAACGCAAGCTGGTTTGCTGGAAAAAAGCAGCGTTTTCGGATGTCTGCGACATTGCATCGAGCGAGCGCGGAAGGAAAGTCAGTAATTTCAACGCCGTGCGTAATAGGCGAGGTGGTGGGAAACTGCCACAGCAGCGTGCAACTTCATTCGGACTAGCAAGGGAATCGCCCAACTGTTTCCGGGGTAGCTCAGCGCACGAAGCATCGCACTGCAAATTTCGCAAGTATCACTGTCGTGTCTGCAGGCGTTACGGGCACTTGGCGGAAATGTGCAAGTCTAGAAACTCAGCAAATGCAGTGGCTGAGGAGAAGGCAAATTGTGACCAAACGTCGTTGTACAATACACAAGAATGTTCACATGCAAATGGACATGGGTGCATGTGTTTCCATTGTGCAAGAAACGCTATACAAGAAATTCTTGCCTAGCCTACCGAAAAAGCATTGCCACATAAAGCTGAGGACATATGGTAGGTCGTCGCTAACAGTCACAAGGAAGTTGCCAGTTCCAGTCGAACATAATGGTCAGTACAAGCTTCTTCAGCTCATTGTTGTTAAAACCTACAACAATAGCAACACTGCGTTCCTAGGACGTGAGTGGCTGGAGGCTCGCAAGCTAGACTGGTCAAGCCTGTACTGGGTGTGTTTATACAAAGTTGCGGCGTTACTTGAGAAGTGCGTTAAAGTGTTCGAGCTCGCTCTGGGGCTCATAAAAGTAGTCCAGTCAGACTCGCTTTGAAGGCAGGAAGCAACCCCGTATTGTGCAAGGCGCGACAGGTGCCATTTTTTTCAGGAAAACTATGTCAACTATGAATGGGCCTTAGCCAGCCTTGCTAAGAACAAAGCTAGCGGAATTGATGGCATTCCAGCTGAGTTGCTTCAAAACCTCAACCATGACGCTGTTAACATTCTGCATACATTATGTCAGAAGATTTGGACAACCCTGCAGTGCCCACAGGATTGGAGGAGGTCAGTTTACATCCCCATTCCAAAGAAAGGCAGTGCCAAAGATTGTTCCAACTTCCGCACGATCGCGCTTATTTCGCATGCTAGCAAGGTGATGTTGAAAATCCTCCAAGGTAGGCTGCAGCAGTATGTGGATCGGGAGCTTCCGGACGTGCAAGTTGGGTTTCGCAAGGGCAGAGGAACTAGAGACGAAATTGCTAACCTTCGCTGGATCATGGAAAAAGCAAGAGAGTTCCAGAAACCCATCTAATTCTGCTTTATTGATTATGCGAAAGCGTTTGACTGCGTATATCACAGCAGATTGTGGCAAGCTCTCCAAGAGATGGGAGTTCCAATTCACCTCATCTGTCTCCTCAGGAACCTGTATGAAGGGCCACAGTCAGAACTGGGCATGGTCTTACTGATTGGTTTCCGATCGAGAAAGGAGTGAGGCAAGGCTGCATACTGTCGCCCTGCCTATTTAACCTATATGCAGAGTGCATCATGAGGAAGGCCGGTCTGGACGAGTCTTCGGCTGGAGTAAAGATTGCTGGAAAACGTATCATCAACCTTAGATATGCGGATGATACCACTTTAATGGCAGAAAGTGAAGTGGAACTAAAGAGACTGCTGATGCGCGTACAAGAAGAGAGTGAGAAGTTTGGGCTTAAACTGAACATTAAAAAGACAAAGATCATGGCGTCTTGCCCTATCAAGTCCTGGAGCATCAATGGACAAGAAATGGAAGCTGTGACAGATTTTCTGTTCTTGGGCTCCGAGATTACCTCGGAAGGAGACTGCAGCTATGAAATTAGGAGACGCCTGCTTCTGGGAAAGAGAGCGATGGTTAGCCTTGACCGCCTAGTAAAGAGCAGAGACAATAGTCTGCCAACCAAGATCCGTAAAACTCGTGCTATGGTCTTTCCAGTTGTGATGTATGGATGCGAGAGTTGGACTGTGAAAAAGGCTGACCGCCGAAGAATTGACGCGTTTGAATTGTGGTGCTGGCGAAGACTCTTGAGAGTTCCTTGGACTGCCAGAAGATCAAATCAGTCGATATTGTCGACCATAAATCCTTACTGCTCATTGGAGGGTCAAATTCTAAAGTTAAAGCTCAGCTACTTTGGTCATCTGATGAGAAGAGAGGAGTCGCTGGAGAAAGATTTGATGTTGGGAAAGGTTGAGGGTCGCCGGAAAAGGGGTAGGCAGCGAACGCGATGGCTAGATGGCATCCTCGAGGCACTGCAGATGAAGTTATGTGATGTTAGGAAGATAGTGAGAGTCCGGAAAGCGTGGCGTGACATGGTCCATAGGGTCACGAAGAGTCGGACACGACTGAACGACTGAACTGACTGATTTCAATTGAACTACTGGCTCTCGTAAACAGGGGAGTGTTAGTGCCTGTACAGAAAAGAGACTGGGCGACGCCCCTGGTTGTTGTGCCTATAAGGCGAACAAAAAAGTCAGTTTGTAGTGACTTCAAGGTTAGGTACACTGAATCCGTGCGTGCTAACTGACCGTTATCCTCATGCCATGATGAAAGATTTGTTTGCGAAGTTGTCAGGATGCAAATATTTCACAGTGCTTGATTAGTCCACGGCGTACTCGCAACTTGATTTGCATCCCGAGGCACAATCAATGGTGGTTGTCAATACACACCTGGGGCTATTGGTACACGCGCTTGCCCTACGGCTTCACAAATACACCTGCTATTTTCCAGTCTGTCATGGATGATGTGTTATAAGGGCTTGAGCGGGTAAGCTGCTAATTGGATGGTGTATATATCGCGATTTCAACGGCTGAGGAATGCTTTCAGAGAATGTAAAGGCTGTTGGAACGTTATCGAAAGAGGCATAAGATTTCAAAGGAAAAAGTGCTAATTCTTTCAAACGCCTGTCGCTTGCCTAGGCCACAGTCTTGACGACAGGGGGCATACGGCCATCTGTTGAAAAGGTGGAAGCGATAAAAGAGGCACCAACACCAAAGGATGCGGCACAGTTGGTACTTAGGTTTAATTAACTTCTACGGAAAGTTGGTGCCGAACATGTCGCTAAGCTGAAGCCTCCGTACAGCGTTTTGAACAAAGAAAAGGGATTTCAGTGGTCACAGGAAGCTGAGCAAGCATTTCAAGGAGACAAGAACTGATTAAAATAAAGCAATGTGCTGACGTACAACGCCCAAAACACGCCGATGGGACTAATGTCCGACGCTTCGGATTATGACGTAGGAGCCATTCTTTTTCATAGGATCGGAAGCGACGAAAGGCCAATTGCCTATGCTTCCAGAACATTAAGTAAGGCAGAGCAGGGTTATGCTCACATTGACAACGAGGCTCATGCTGTTTTTTGTGGCCTGAAAATTTCCACAAATAACTGTTCGGGCATCGCTTTGAAATTTACTCTGACCATCAGCCATTGGTAGGCTTGCTCGGTCATGGTATGTCATGGTCGTACCAGGGATGACAGCAGCCCGCATGGAACGCTGAGATTTACTGCTCGCAGGGTACGATTATCGCTGGGTTTACCGCAGAGGTCGCGATGTTGGAAATAATGACGTTTTTTCACGGTTACCCCTACCAAATCGCAACGATGTCTCAGATTACGCGCATTTATTTTTTCATTCATCGACGAAGTGCAGTTGTCTGCAGTTGAAAATCAGGAATGCACTAGAACTGACAGAGTGTTGTCAAGAGTGTGAGTACACGATGAGTGGTTGGCCGGCGCATGTCCCAGATGGTCACCTAATGTCTTATTTATGAGCTGTACGTGGATCAGCAGTGTGTTCAATGGGGAAATCGCGTGATCGTGCTTTGTGGGTTGCGCGATCGGGTGTTGCGGCTTTTGCCCGAAGGACACCCCGGGATGAGGCGCATGAAAATGCTCGCCCGTAGCTTTGTGGGGTGGCCAGGGTACACAGAGGACATTGAGCAGATTGTGAAAAACTGTGGCACGTGTCAGTTAACACAAACGTCTACGCCACGTATTCCACTGCTAACGTGGGCCGACTCGAAGATGGCAGAGTTTATCTTGACTTTGCTTTCACGGATAACCAGTGGCTCCTAGTCGTAAGTGGATGCGCATTCCAAGTGGACAGAGGTGTTCGTCATGCCATCCACCACTACCGAGAAGACAATTAAAAAACTACGAACGAACTATCAGAAGAAATAGTTACGGACAACGGTTCTCAGTTTTGTGCCAAGAATTTCGCTGACTTCCTGCGCAAGCATGGGGTGCGGCATACGAGGACGCCACCACCCTGCATCAAACGGAAGTGCAGAGCGGTATGTACAGATATAGCCTCCTTTATACACTCTGAGCCTGTCAACTCCGCGCTCCGCGGCCGTCGCCGCCGCTCCTCCTCCGTTGACAAGTTACGCCTCTGGCTGCCGAGAGATGGCGACTGCGACGTAGTGTCACCTTCGCCAGGCGAGTGGTGGGTGCGCCGTGAGTGTGCCGGGTGCGCCGTGTTGCAAAGCGGTCCGGATAGCCACGCGCTGCCGCTGTCTCGCTGTTTCGTAGACTGTTCTGCTGTGTGCAAGTCATTCTTCTACTTTTCTCTGCCTTCGGGTGCTGCAGGAATACAGCATTGCACCAACTGGTAAGTGACAGCTTTGCTTTATCCTTCCGGCGATCGCTGCGTAGTTTTCAGCTGCTTTGAGGCTTGTAAAAAGTAGTGACAGCACCAATGTGTTTATTAAGCGTCAATACTGCAATAGTAATGTTAGATGCACACATGTGCTTTCTGGACTCCAATGCTAATTGCTTCCCTGCCTAGCTCGTCTGCGTAGTGTGTTAGTGTGCTCCTGAGAAGCTTTTTTTTTTTGCAGTATACGCTAATCACGAAAATTTGTGATAAAATAGAAACACAAGATTTACCTATTGTGAAGATGACTACTTTAAAGTGAGTTAAACCAAATCTTGCAAAGCCTATATTAGTTTCCCTTCTCGCACTCAACCGCATTAAGGCCTGTGAGAAATAATGACAGCACCAGAAGTGTGTTTATTACGCGTCAGTAAGGTAATAACAACATTAAATGTGCACTTGTATTTTCTGGACTGCGGTGCGAATTTTCTCCCTGGTTAGCTCGTCTATGTGATATATTACATGTGCTCTAGCGCAGTATTTTTTGTTTCGCTAACTGCGCAATTCTGCGAAAAAATAAAAACACAAGCTTCTATTGTCACGATTATTTTGAAGTGATTGAAACAGAAAGATGCAGCGCGTATATTTGTCTTCCCTTGTTTTTCAAGTTAAAAAAAAAAAAAAAACGTTTGTACGACGCGTTGAAACATTGAAAGTAACAGCTGATACCAAAATTGTTCTCCTTACAGATCTCAATGGCATGCTGCGATGCAGTTGTTCCAATCATCTGCAAATCAAGCGGGCTTCTGAAGTGCTATCAGTGACAGCAGTCACCACGAACTTTTTTCCCTAGTTGTGGCAGCTATTCATCACACCACTTCTACATGGTACTCTTGAAATGTGTAAATAAATGCTGGTGCCTTTCTTCTTAAATTTTGTTTAATTGCAGCGTAGACTAGCATTGTAATTTTTCTATTACCATTGGCGCTAGTGGAGCAGTCATGCAGTTTTTCGAGCCATGCGCAATTTCTTGAAACTGCCTGACATAAAATGTCATATAGCGTTGGTGTTATTGCCTAACAAGTATCATGATCACTTGTTATGCTTAGTGGATGTTGGCCTTACAAGTAAATGTGCTGAATATGTACGACGCATGCTTAGGAACAGTTATCCCGCTAGCGAATAACAGCGCTTCCGCCCCGCACCGACGTACCCTTGCGGCTCGACCTCCACGTCAGCGGCGCCCTCAGTGAGGGGACCGCGCAAATTTACTCGACGGCGCCGCTCTATTAATCGCGCGGCGCGTTGACAGGCACAGAGTATAAAGGAGGCTATGGTACAGACCCTTAGGCGTGACCTTCTGCGACAGGTTCTTGACGAGAGATGAACAGGGATAACAATAGGTTTGCAACACCGAGTTGATCAATTTCTGTTCACGTAGCGAAACACACAAACCGCAACGACACGACTGGCACCCGCGGAATTGTTTCCGTCGTGGAAGCCGCGCACACCTCTCACCTTCCTCCAGCCGAACTTGGAAAAGTGAATTGGTCTCTTGCGGAACACTCTATGGCAGATGCAACGCAAATGTAGGCCTTAAGCAACTAGGAGGGGGGTTAGTCTCGATGAGGCTGCCCACTAAAAACCCAAATAGGCCCCGCATTGGCCGTGGCAGGCTGAAAAAAAAAAATGCCCGCAATTTCTCCATGCGGGCCTTTTGGGGTACTTGTGGGCACATTCAACATATATCTTTGTTCTATGTGGTAATAAGAAGATGAGCCCAATTAGGGCTACCCGTGGAAGGCCACAATAGGCCCCAAATTGGCCGTAGTCGGGCTAACACTTCGCTCCTCCTCCATTCCATCTTTAAACGTGCATTTTTATTTATATAATTCGTATTATCCGTTCCCGTAACTGCCTCTTCTGGAGGTTTCGCATAACGGTGCTAAGATTATTAATGCCGTTATTAAAGACTATATTTCTGACGCTGGTAACTACGTTCGTTATGCATATTGGTAGAAAACATGCAGTAGTAACTGTTCCACATTACGAGTATATTCTGCTCTACCTGTGAATCTTCTCTGTGCCATTATTATTCGACACATAGCGCCGAAATAAAATGTTCACACCAACATTTAGGGGGCAAAAAAGGCCAGCCAATAGTATTTTAGTTTTACGAATAAACTTCTTTTATTCTGCTCAGTACGGAATACAAGGTAGGTAAAAAGATTGTGATCAATGTTTTACACTTATTTAATGGAACTTGGGCCGCCCTGAAAATGCGAACCCATGGGGCAACGAGTGGGCTGGCTCAAATCGAGCTGACCTCCGTAGAGCCCGCGCTGGTACTATTCGTGCACTTGAGGGTTAACGTCACGAATAACAAAATGTTCATCAGTGGGCGCCTGTACAAAGAACGGCAAAACAGGTATGCTGCCTATATTCGCTATCGAGGCGAATATGGGCCGCCTTATTTGGGCTTCCCAGACGGGTACGAGTTGAGACCGATCATTGCATAAGCGGGCAGCCCAGAAGGCGCCCATATGGCCACGAGATGCAAATCCCATATGGGCTCCCCAACGGACCCCCGGAAACTGGAAACTGACCCTGGAAGTGCTTCACGCTAGAACCGCTGCTACTGAAGCAAGTTCAATAGCGCTGTCAGATGAAATAGAAGATATAAAATGGGATGTCATATGGCTTTATAGATAGGATAGGATTCCGTATGTGGCAATACTCCACTGAAGGACGGGCATGTTCTGTGTTATCGAGGTTTACCGGAGAGGCGAGAACTACGTGTCAACAAAAATAGCGCAGAGACAGGACAAGGAACAAGCAAGAACACACACGAGCGCTAACTTCCAACAGTTTATTGCGGACCCCAGGGAAGTAAATATACACGGCGTGGCAACGCACTGCGGAGGCGCAGTACGCAGACAGGTGGATCAACAATTATCAATGGTTTCTCAGATGAATAAGTTCTTTTTGCGATAAACCTGCACACGATTTTGCAATACACATGTCATCTAGGCTATCTATGGCTTCAGCTTCGATGATTTCGCGGGTGAGTTCGCTAGGGTTTTTCATGATGATCTTGCATAGTGGGTGGAACAGCGCGAAAAGACGAAACACAAGAAGAGACGCACAACAGACGAGCGCTGACTCGCAACTAATTTTTTTTAGGAAGAAAGCGGATTCTTATACAAAAAAAATATGTCACATGATGTTGCAAAGAACGAAACCCTTGACCAAGCAAAATTCAAGAGATATCTTCTTCCTTCAACAGCCACGTGGAAAGCACCTATCAAGCAAGACCAAACATACAAGCCCCACCCCCTCCCCCCCAAGGGCCCGTTTTACAAATGATAAATTATCACCAAACATTATCCAGAAAAGAAACCTCTTTTTCGATAAGCACCAATGAAGGCTGGCTGACACACTGCGACTGCTTCTTGCTGATGTAATATGCGGCAAGGTCCTCGCTGGCGTTCCGAAATTCTCCTCGCGCCCCCGACGATCAGGGTAAGAAGGAGTGTGGTTAGAAAAGAAATAAAAAACAGTAAAAAGGTCGGAATGGGGGCAGGGGTGGTGGCGGCGCGCGCCTAGTGAAAGGAGAGACGTACTGCGGTTAAGACGTCGCCCCCCCCCCGTTCTCCCCCCCACCCCTTCCTTCTCTCCTTTCAAGATGTCGAACCAGAGGCCCGTCGTGAAGAGGGGCGAAAACTGATCCTGCAGCTCGGTGGGGAGCGCGGGGGGAGGCGGGGGGCCCCACTTCTCTCCTTTCACTAGGCACACGCCGCCACCTCCCCCACCCCATCCCTGCCCTTTTCCTATTTCTCCCCACCCCATCCCTGCTCTTTTCCTATTTCTTTTTTTCTTTTTTAACCACCCTCCTTTTTACCCGGATGGCAACCTCGCCAGCCGCGAGCGCGCCAGGACATTCCGCTTGCGTCTACAGCGCCTCGCAGGCGTTCCATAATAGTTTAAGCCAAACTGACCACACGCACGAGCATGATACTGCATCTGAGTGTAAAGAAGACCTCTGCGAAATGGTTTTGCATCTCGTAGAGTCGTCTTTAACTCGTCGTTTTACGCAGGAATAAAGACTACGGGTTGAGCGAGCCACGACATTCCGCTCGCGTCTACAGCGCCTCGCAGGCGTTCCATAATAGTTTAAGCCAAACTGACCACACGCACGAGCATGATACTGCATCTGAGTGTAAAGAAGACCTCTGCGAAATGGTTTTGCATCTCGTAGAGTCGTCTTTAACTCGTCGTTTTACGCAGAAATAAAGACTACGGGTTGAGCGAGCCACGACCTTGCCGTAATATGCCTCAGTAATTTCTCTCGTACTTTTGTCCCTATGGCAAAACAAAATCTTTGTTTTTGAAACCAAGGGGCGACAACTTTTGTTTTTCTGCTTTCCTTCTTTCCCACAAGCCCTAAAATGATCTTTCAAGTGAGAATGTCGTGTGTCCGACAGCGAATTGAGGTGTTCACGCACACACGGCTTGTCCCATCGCTTGAAAAAGATTGGACGAAGGGCCAATGTAAAAGTCGTTTTTAAAGCTCCTGAAAAGCTGCAGGCACTCTGCAAGTTGACAAGGCCTGGCCCTGCTAAAAAGGACGGTTGTCCTACAAAGCATGTGAAAAAGTTCGTTGAATGTAAGGAATCAGTTGTGTATAATATTCCACTGACATGCGGAAAGAAATATATTGGTCAGAGGGGAAGGTGCCTGATTGAACGCCTTCGTGAACATCGCTACAATGGTAAAGCAAAAAGAGGTGGTTTCCTTGATATGCACTGATGACACTGTGTAGATTGTGAACCTGTCTTTGAGGCATACAAGGTCATCACGAAAAAACACTAGCAAACTCACCCGCGAAATCATCGAAGCTGAAGCCATAGATAGCCTAGATGACATATGTATTGCAAAACCGCCTGTATGGTTATCGCAAAAAGAACTTAATTATCTGAGAAACCATTGATAATTGTTGATCCTCCTGTCTGCGTACTGCGTCTGCGCAATGCATTGCCACGTCGTGATATTTACTGCCCTGGGGTCCGCAATAAACTGTTGGAAGTTAGCGCTCGTGT
Source organism: Amblyomma maculatum (assembly GCF_055883805.1). Classification (NCBI taxonomy): domain Eukaryota; kingdom Metazoa; phylum Arthropoda; class Arachnida; order Ixodida; family Ixodidae; genus Amblyomma; species Amblyomma maculatum. The sequence goes on from NC_139349.1 coordinate 185,875,089, forward strand.
GTGTTCTTGCTTGTTCCTTGTCCTGTCTCTGCGCTATTTTTGTTGACATGTCTTACCAACAAGCCCAAAGTACCACCTTAAGAAGAACTACAAGTTCCCTTGTCTATACGTATATAGCTGATAATATACATGAGTTCTATAGCATTCATGATAGGGTGGCAGCATCGTAATTAAGGCTAATAAGCGGTATAAAGTGATGGTTGCACAGGCCTACGCACTGATATGGTCGGAAGACCGGGGCCTATAGGGACTTCACCTCAAGGCGTTGAGGAAGGCAGGAGTTGTTAGGAGAAGCGCAAACTGAATATTTATTTTACATATTTACAAAACACAAACGTGCAAGCCCTTGAAAGCGAGCGAGGTAGCTCTTAATAAACTGAGAGCGCAGGCGAGTCACACTGAAGCAGCCCTCGTAGGCTGCTTAAATCACCTTTCAGTCCCGCAGTGGAACCCGCAGCTTCCCAAAGGTCCAATAGGCGTTGAGCCGCTTTTTTGTGGCTCCGCCCATGGCTTATTTGGCTCCGCCCAATTGTTCCACCAGCACCTCACGTACAAACGCGCACACATTCACACACCTCCTCGCACTTGTACAGGGGATGCTGTATACCACAGCTGAACAGCCAGGCCGTCCCCGTTGCTTTCTATGATGCGGTGATGTCCCATCTAGCTCCAGGCATCTTCAATGGCGACGGCTAGGCGATGTAGCAAACATCCTCAACCGACTGGTATTAATGGACATTGAGCAGCACATGCAGCAACTCCTTTGAATTCACTTCCGCCTCCCTGAGAGCAATTAAGGAAGCAAGCTTCCGCAGTGAAGTCATAATACGACGTGTGCAGCTGCTCCATTTCGCCCCGCTGACCCAGAAGTTTCCAGTCAAAATGTAGTCTTGCTGCACGGCGCCGGCCAGGCGATAGGGCACCCATCTTCCCGCCGCAAAACTGGAGCCTGAGAGAACTACACCCTGGTCCAAGCAAGTATGCCTTAAAGGGGCCCACAAACACCAAACTATCTTAGTCGCTAGATTATGCTGCGATACGCATTTGAACATAATAAAACACGTCTACGCGCAGTACAGGTCGCGCAGTCCTATTCGAAAGTTGGCGCTCGCATTCCTTCCACTTTTGCGGTCCTTCTCCTAAGTGCAACGCTGCTAAGTACATGCGTTTTCGAATGACTATTGGTCTGCTTGTTTGCGACGTCACGCAGACATTAAACTACCACTTAATCCAAAATAAGTGAAATACGCTTAACTTTTAGTTATTAGGAAATAAAGTTAGAATGTTTTGTAGACAGAAACATTTTTTTAAAAGCTTTTTTCCTTGCACTTCCGGTCTCGTGCGGGTACCAGGGTAACCACGGCGCGGTCGGGCGCGGCGACCTTGCGGCGACGGCGGCGACCTCGTTTCAGTTCCCTGCGGGGCGCTTTCCGCCTGTTCTCGTTTCTTGTGTCTCCCATGCGAAATGGACTTCGAAGTTGGCTTACCGGTCTCCAGCATTAGGTCGGTGCCTTAAATGCCGTGCGCCAGTGCACCGCGCCGTACGTAGTGCAGCAAAATGTCGGAGGCAACCGCTCCGTTCCCGTGTCCACCAAACCAAAATACGCACCTCAGATCTAGTCAAGGCGACAACATACGCTGGTAAGTAATGTGTTTACTAGCCAGAATATAGTGCACAGATAAACGACGGTTTCACAGGTGCAATGAGAGTTTGTTGTGATGCATCATTATTGTGACGGCTCTTAAAATCCTACCGTCTCAACTGTTGTCTTGATTGCGTCAAGCTCGTTTTGGCCCGTAGTATGTTTGTAGCGTATAAACATTTGTCTTATAGTAAATTAGCTAAGACAACTTTACCTACCTGGCTCGGCCGTGCGCGATGCGCGAACCCGCGGTATCGTGTGCCGGCATTGGCAGCTTTCGGGCCCTGATACTGGCGCAGATTGCGGGTTCGCATTTTACGCAGCAGCAACGAATTAAGCACCCTTACCTAACGTACTACGAGCAAATAAAATTTACCGCAGTATCAAGCTCCGTGTGCAGTTTCGCCACAAACGACTGAGCGGTTGAGCCGGAGAGATACAAGCCACCGCGATAAACACGTGATGCGCATGCTGGATACGCATGCTGGATACGCATGCTGATAAGAAGGCACCGAAGAAACAAAGAAAACAACTTTATTTCGAGAGAAGGCCTACAGCATTTCTCTAGATAAGTCCTAGCGCATATTCCATTATGCTCTGAGGCAATAAACAACGTTATTAAAAAACACATGCTCTCTGCGGCGAAGCGCTGTGTTTTCTTAGTCGCTCAGCAGTATAAATTACCGCTAAGAACATAGTATTACTTTGCGCACATAATAATAATCAGCACAATTACATTTTTGTCTTGCAAACTGTGCAGCTTAACGGATGGGGAATTGCGAGCCTGTAAAAAGAGAGTTGTGACATGGTCAGCTCTGAAGTCGGCTCACTTTAATTACTGCCATTTACTTCCAGCTCGGCCTCTAGAAGCTAAACAACTCTGATCAGCATAATTATTCGCAGTCTAGCCTTACACACACCCTGAACCCACAGTTGCTCTGCCTTTCCTACTTTTTGTTTCAAGCGGCAGCTTTGATGCAATACTTGAAGGGCCTGCGGGCGGTCGCACACCATGTGAAGTTGCCGCGATAAGGAAACAGCAGCATGTTTTGTGTGCACGTTTGCTTGGCCGCAGCCAGAAGCGAAACACAGAGACATGGGTACAAGACTGCACTCACTACGACAGAAAAAGTCATATGAAACTGCTCTCCAGCAATTGTTAGTCGCAGCAAACACATTGAAACAATTGTTTCGGCTCCAGCGGCCAGTGCTTTGCGGCGCTGATGCCAGTCTGTTGAGCATTTGGGTCAAGTATACTGACAGACTTACTGTGCAATTGAATAGTCGTGATGAAGCGCAAATCTGTGCCTGTGTGCAGTAATTAGTAATTAGTTCTTCTTTTGACGGTCTTTCATAGGCATCAGTCATAAAGTGGCGCTCTGAAGCTATGCTTGCAGCTGTCTCTTGTCTCTTTGTGTGAAGAGCCCTGAGACTGTTTCTCCGCATCCTGGAGGAGCCTGTGGATGTGCGCTGCGTAAAATAGTCATCGAGATTACAACAGTTCACTTATTTTTTTGTGTATTATTATAAGTAGAACAAAGTTATACCTTACAAAAAGTAGGCTCCATTTTCACTGGAGCGGCACTGATATGTCCTTTTCTTGATTTTGCCAATTTCACTTTCCAGTGGTCCTCTCCTTTTTTTTTGTGCCTAGAGCCTTGAAGAATTTTCATTGAAGTGAATAACAGCCAAATGTGACCTAAAAAGAAGGTAAATATAAATGAATCTCTCATACTTTGTAAAAACATGTGTTTCTTGTGACCTTCTAGCAAAGTTATGCCGAGTAGAGGCTACTATATGGGACCATTATGCATTATATTCACATCATTGCAGCAGAGATAGCTTCTGTTTCAGCTTCTATATCTAGCGCCTTTATATCAAATTAAGAATGTGATGCAGTGATCTTCAAGCAGCAAAATGACTGTATGACATGGGCTACACAACATCATATCGCGAATCACCCGTGTTCTCCTTGCTGTTGTATTCTAGCGATCATCATTAGTCCAAGTGATCAAGTTAAACTTGAGCATTCTTTAAGTTTCAATACAGAAGCTTCGGGACATTCGAGAGGATTTAAAGGGGTCGAAAACTAGCTCTGATAACTTTCAGTTCTTTAAAAATTACCTTTGTCTTGGGACTGCACTAAAATGAGGAGCACTAAAGAGAGACGAGGTGTTTTTCCAGCCTGCCCTTCATGCTTGCCCTCAACTTTGTGTCATTGCAGTGTCTGAGCTCATGTCATTTCTGTCTGTATGTTTTCCTGGTGCACTGTTCTTTATCTCATCCCATCCTCCTATTCTAACATAAGAGCAATGACTTTCAATGAGGAGGCTTGGGTGGCCTGTGCAGTATGTTTATAGCCTCCTGTATCACTTTTTCCATGGAAGGGGATTACAAAATGGCTAGTGCTACCATCCTACCAAATGTGTTTTACCATATTATATGAAGCATCCTTGAATGTCAGAAGAGTGCATCGCAGTCTCCTCCAAATGTATGAAAACTACCTTTGACATGACAGTGTTCCAAGTTTCGAAAAAAAAAGGCACAAGATAAGTTCAGCTAATTTTACAGCAGTGTATTTACTTTCAGGATGGAAGGATTGTGGCAACTGGCTCATTGGGTGCCTACTTTATGCAGAAGTTGAGATTGAGTTACGTGGCGGGCACTTTTTTTTTTGCAGATGTCAGGGTCGAGTCCTGTGAATCGCAATTGTAGGGTCTCGTTTTACCTGGCCTGATAACATGAGAGCTCCAGATCAAGCACTGCACTAAGGAGACTGAAGTCAGGCCCAACTTTCATAAAATGAAGGCACCAAATGCATCCAGTGACACAGCAGCTGCTCACTCCTAACATTAAAAAAAAAAAAAACACCTGAACTCATTTTCTCCTTTTCTCCTGACCTCAGCACTACACCATGAGAAAGACTGTTTTGAGGTGCTTGAAACTGGTCCCAGTGCAATTTTGCAGCCGTCCAGGGCTATTCCATAGCCCGAACTAAAAGCGACCTGCTTAGTTGCAAGTTCCAATGGGCTGCTTAGCAAGTTGAAGAATCAAAAAGAGCAAAAGTAAATGGAGAAAATGAAGCACAAGCTTTCATAGAGGAGCTTCTGTTTTTCGTTTTCGCACTGTGTTCTATTTCCGCTGGCCTCTTCCTTTTATAATGACAATATTATGTACATACATTAAACGCTTCATGCAAGGACTTATTGTTTGCACATGCCATGCAGAAAAGTTGGACTGCATAGTCACACTGGAGTGAAAAATAATGTCTTAGTCTTCACTTTCATTCAACTTACCTTAATTGCATCCCCCATCTGATTATGCAATTGATTTGGGAGCAAACATGATGACCAAGATGTGAAAAGGTTCAAGGGAAGGTGTTTGGGCTTTGGGAGACAGTTGTCGAATGCCATGCAAAAACCGGGAGTTCTTCAGAATGGAGTTCAGCTTCTTGAAAGCACATGAATCTGTTAAAAATATATAAATAAAAATGTATATAATATATAAATATTTGCCTGATGAGTTGCAGTGTTGGTAGTATTCTAGTCAATCGTAGATGCTGAACCTGCTTACAGATGCTGCATCGCAGCTGAAAACAGTTATAGCATTAAAGATAAGAAGAGGGTGTTGTCGGGCTAGTTGGTTCTGCATAGTATATAAGAGAAATGCGCAACAACTTCAACAGGACACAGAAAGAAACACACAAAACAGTTCACGAGCGCTCGTGAACTGTTTTGTGTGTTTCTTCCTGTGTCCTGTTGAAGTTGTTGCGCATTTCTCTTATATACTATGTTATAGCATCATATTTATAAAAAGACCCCAGGTCTTGTACTACTATATTACTGTGAAAAGCAATCTAAGAGATGTTGTCAAGCAAACATGCTGCATTTTGTCTCCTTTAAAATTGTCAGTATAGGACACTATGGAAAATCTCATTCTATTTGTGTTCCATACTTGAATGTATAACCAAGGAGTAATAAAATATCTTACAGTCTCAGTACTCACATTTACGTTATTTTGCTTCTTCACTTCATTACGGGTTTCTTCCTCGGTTATGTCATATGTCAACTTGATGTTATGTGCGGATGTGTGCAAAGTTTTTTCCGTGAAGTTCTATTTGTATTACCTATCCCTTAAATTTATCATTGGTTGACAAATGCCACGAATGTGAGCCGTGCACCTGCCAAAGAACATCATAGTGAAAACTTTACAAAAAAAGAACCTATACAAAACAGGTTACCTCTGCTCATCCATTGCTTGTTTGCAAGGAGCTCATGCAGGCATTTGCCGTATGGTCCATCATGGCCATCTTGCTTATCGCATATGTGGTTCAACAGGCTGCACCACATGCTGATGATCAGGCACCATTACCCTGGCTCAGGGCAACAACATAGACTTGTGATTGTCTGGATGCATGGTTCTATTGCTCCACAGCCCTTCGACCTGCTCACAGCTTTCAACTTCCTAAATCCAGTGCAGAATAATGTTATGACCATGTGTTTGCCCTAATTAATAAACCAAGCAACTAACGCATCTTTAGTAATATGTCAGGCATCAAAGTAGTGCTGTATGTGCGATTTGCCATATGTTCGGATAGCTGGGTGGCGGTCTGTAGATCGATAAAATTAAAACTTCATTACATAATAATATATTTCGGCAAATGCACCTCTTCCCCAATGGTTTACAATGATGAAACATATTGTAATTCAATTGTTTGTATTGTATAATGATAAATTTGATTCCTTATGTATAGACATGCATGCAGCACTTGCCAAGGACACTCTTGGTGAGATTGAAAATAGTTTCTCCTTATAATATTGTCACGGTGTGAAGTCTCTGATCAGAAGTCACCGCAGGACACAGGAGTTACAGAAGTCACAGTGCGGCAGGTAAACTAGCAGGCCCGCTTCAACAGAACTTCAGTTTCTTCGCCTCGAGGAGATGAACGTCGGTTTCTTCGCCTCGAGGAGGCACAAGCTCGCGATCAGCGCAGAGGGAAGATAAAGAATGCAGCGTGTCATTGCACCCCCGGGTACAAGAAGCATCGCCCCGATGCTGGAAGTGTGGGTAGAGATAAAAACAAACAAACAAAACAAGCATTGCACGAAGGGCAGTTGCTCGCGCACAGAAAGAGTCAACACTATCGGTCGTAATACGGTTTCAGGCGGACCACGTGGACCACGTCCGGGAGCGTGGAGCGTCGGGACTTTTTAAATCCATCAGGAACAACCTCATAGTTTAGGTCCCCAACTTGGCTTACCACTTTGTACGGGCCAAAGTAACGACACAGCAGTTTCTCGCTGAGGCCTCGTCGACGTACCGGGAACCAAACCCAGACACGGTCTCCAGCTGTGTACCGGGCGTCACGATGTCGGAGGTTGTATCGTTGGGCATCGCGGCGTTGCTGATTCTGAATTTGCAACCTGGCCAGCTGACGGGCCTCTTCGGCGAGGTGCAGAAAGGTGTGAACATCTGCTTGTTGGTTGCCGTCGTCTAGATGTGGTAACATGGCATCAAGCTTTGTGGTCACTTCACGGCTATGGACCAGACGGAAAGGTGTATGTTCGTTGTTTCCTGGACCGCTGTATTGTATGCAAAGGTAACGTACGGGAGCACTTCATCCCACGTTTTGTGCTCTACGTCGGCGTACATTGAGAGCATGTCAGCGAGTGTTTTGTTCAAGCGTTCGATCAAGCCGTTCGTTTGAGGATGGTAAGGTGTTGCCATCCTGTGTTCAGTATGACTGAATTAAAATCTGCTGCAGCAATTCGGCTGTAAATGCGGCACCTCTGTCAGTAATCAAAATCTCCGGTGCGCCATGGCGCAGGACAACGCAATTGATGAAAAACTTTGCAACCTCTAAGGCAGTACCGTTGGGTAGAGCGGAGGTTTCCGCGTATCGTGTAAGGTAATCCGTAGCAATAATGACCCACCGGTTACCGGAGTGTGAAAGGGGAAATGGTCCCAGCATGTCCATGCCAATCTGCTGGAAAGGCCTCGATGGTGGGTCTATTGGCTTCAAGAGTCCGGTGGGCTTAGTCGGCGGCACCTTACGACGCTGACAGTTGCGACACGTTTTCACATAGTGTGAAACGTCTGAGTTAAGTCGAGGCCAGTAGTACTTTTCCTTGAGCCTTGCAAGCGTGCGGGTGACTCCCAAATGTCCAGAGGTTGGCTCATCGTGGCAAGCTTGTAAGATTTCATCACGTAGAGACATAGGTACAACAATCAGGTACGGCGTTTGGCTGGCGGAAAAGTTTTTCTTCATGAGGACACCATTGCGCACACATAACGATGACAGAGCACGCTTGAAAGCTCTCGGAGCGGTTGTACATGCACCGTTTAGATAGTCCATGAGGTGCCGAAGTTCGGGATCTGCAGATTGTCTTTCAGCGAAGCACTCTGTGCTGATGGCATTTAACAGTATGGCCTGATCAGGAATTTTATCTGCGGGGGGATCTGCAGGGGCACGTGAGAGGAAGTCGGCGTCCGAATGCTGACGGCCAGATTTGTACGTGACAGTTATGTCGAATTCCTGTAATCGTAGACTCCATCTTACGAGACGGGTTGAAGGGTCCTTTAGGGTTGCAAGCCAACATAGGGCATGGTGGTCAGTCACTAACTTGAATCGTTTCCCGTAAAGGTATGGCCGGAATTTCGACGTCGCCCACACAATGGCTAGACATTCTTTCTCTGTTGCAGAATAGTTCGATTCGGCTTTAGATAGACAGCGACTGGCGTAAGCGATTACACGTTCTTGGCCGCCCTGGATTTGAACTAGAACGGCGCCCAGGCCTATGTTGCTTGCATCGGTGTGAAGCTCCGTGTCGGCGTTTTCGTCGAAGTGAGCCAATATGGGGGGTGTTTGTAGGCGGCGTTGAAGCTCTTTGAATGCTTGTTCTTGTGGTGCGTCCCAAGTGAAAGGCGTGTCTGTCTTTGTCAGACGTTTTAGGGGCTCGGCGAGTCGAGCGAAATCTTTGACGTAGCACCGGTAGTAGGCACATAAGCCAAGAAATCGTCGAACAGCTTTCTGGTCTTGGGGCGGAGGGAAGTTGGCAATAGCTGTGGTTTTCTCTGGATCCGGCAGGACACCAGCGTGGCTTACGACGTGCCCCAAGAACTTGAGCTCCGTATAAGCAAAATGACACTTCTCGTTCTTTAGCGTAAAACCAGAGGATGTTATGGCTTGCAAAACAGTTTCAAGGCGCCGAAGGTGCTCCTCGAACGTTGGAGCGAAGACCACAACGTCGTCAATGTAAACGAGACATGTCTGCCACTTGAGATCTGCAAGTATGGTGTCCATAAGCCGTTGGAAAGTAGCCGGCGCAGAGCAGAGACCAAAGGGCATAGCCTTGAACTCGTAGAGCCCATCCGGAGTAATAAACGCCGTTTTCTCGCGGTCCCTCTCATCTACCTCTATTTGCCAGTATACGGATTTCAAGTCCATTGATGAGAAATATTTCGCGGAGCAGAGACGATCCAGAGCATCGTCGATGCGTGGCAGGGGATAGACGTCTTTCTTTGTAACTTTGTTTAGCCGGCGGTAATCCACACAAAACCTCAGCGTACCATCCTTTTTCTTCACAAGAACGACAGGTGCAGCCCATGGACTCCGCGAGGGCTGGATGACATCGTCGCGAAGCATCTCTTTCACTTGGCGAGTGATAGCGGCGCGTTCAGTCGGAGACACTCGGTAAAGTGACTGTCTGAGAGGTGGCACGGTATCATCCGTAATAATGCGATGCTTGGCGAGATCGGTTCTGCCAACACGTGAAGAGTTGGAGAAGGTCGCCCGATAGCGCTGGAGAAGCTGGTTCACTTGGCGATGCTGCAGTTGAGAAAGCGCAGGGTTAATGTCGAAGTGTAAATCGGTGGTAGGCCTCTCCATCTCGGTCAATGACAGCGTCGCAAGTCCAGAGGCTTTTTGAACAGGCGTGATACCGCAAATATCGGCCACTACAGTCCCCGTACTTAAATGCTGGTGCTCACCGCCAAAATTTGTGAGTAGGACATCTGCTTTGCCGTCTTCGAGGGGAACGACTCCTCTGGCTACAGCAAGACTGCGTTCGAAAAGTAAGATCTGTTTGCTCTCCACGACACCTTCAAAGTTTCGCAGTGTATTCGCAGCCACAGACGTCATCACACTGGAACGGGGCGGAATAGTGACGTGATCATCAAGGATGTGCAGTGCTGTCGGTCGCTCTGAAGCACAGTGTATTGCGTTCTCAGTCGATAAGGTCACTGACTTAGTCTGCAGGTCGATAACGGCTCCATTCTCTGCTAAGAAATCCATGCCAAGGATGACGTCGCGGGAACACTGGACAAGTACGACGAAGGTTGCTAAGTACGTTTCTTCTTGCACTGTTACCCTAGAAGTGCAGGTACCGGTCGACGTTATCAAGTGGCCTCCGGCAGTACGAATTTGTGGGCCTGTCCAGGGTGTAGTCACTTTTTTCAGTGGCGGCGAAAGGCCCACTCATCACAGAATAATCGGTGCCGGTATCCACAAGCGCTGTCACGTAGGTTCCGTCCACTGAAATGTTCAGGTCGGCGGTTACGGCTGTGGTGTTGCCGGAACGTCGCGGGGTCCGGTCACGGCTGCGGTGTGGTACTAGCTGATTTCGTGTCGTCGGAGAACTGGAGCGCCGAGGCAGCGGATCATTTTGGGGCGCGTCGTGTCGTCGTGAAATGGAGTGACCATCCGGTTGCAGCGGTGGAGGAGCTTGAGAATTTCGTCGATGAGCAACATTCCCTCCAAAAGTTGTCGCGTCTAGTTTTCCCGATGGGGGCTAGGGGAGCGGACCCGCGTCAGGCCGGCATTACCACGTGTCTGCGAGGAGTATTGGCGCGGTGAAAGCGACCGCGAGTAGTCATAGGGCGTTCCGGATGATTCAGCCAAGTACGCATCGATGGCAAGGGGCCGTTCACCACGCTGCGGCTTTCGCGCGTCGGCTCTAAATCCCGGCAGACCCATTCGTCGGTAATAGCAATCGCGGAACAGGTGACCAGCTTCGCCACAGTGGAAGCACAGCGGGCGATTATCGCGAGTGCGCTAGACGTCGCTTTTGCGTGGACGCACCTGAGAAATTCGAGCGGGAGGTGCTTGACGGGTGTATGCAGGGGCTGCTTGGTGCTGACTGGGAGGTGGATGCTGACTGGGAGGTGGACAGGCACGACGAGTGACTGCGGCGTAGGTCATGGCCTGCTGTGGTAGCATTGTCGGGAGTGGCTCGGGTGGGTTGAGTGCCTGGTTGACCTCTTCCCGAACCATCTGAGAAAGGCTGGATAATTGAGGGGGTGCTGTCGTCGAAAATAGTTTTTGCAGCTCCTCGCGTACGACGGCCCGTATGGTCTCGCGGAGCACGTCAGTGCTACCAGTGTCCGCGATGGCGGCAGCAATAGGGATGGACGGCCGCTCGTAGTGCTTAGATCGCATCTCTAGAGCCCTCTCAATGGTAGTGGCCTCGGATACGAATTCCCCGATGATCTTGGGGAGACATCGCACTAATCCAACGAAGATCTGTTCCTTAATTCCCATCATGAGATAGCGAAGTTTTTTTTCTTCGGACATGTTTGGATCAGCGCGACGGAATAGCCTCGTCATGTCCTCGAAGTAAACGAGGACGCTCTCGTTAGGGAGCTGAACTCTCGTCTGTAGGAGCAGCTCGGCGCGTTCTTTGCGAAAAACGGTGGTGAAAGCTTGCAGGAACTGGTCCTTGAAGGAACTCCGCGTTGTGATAGTAGTCTCATGATTTTCAAACCATGTACGAGCTGCAGTGTCGAGCGAAAAAAATACATGCTGCAGTTTCTGGTCGTCGCCCCAGCGATTGTACTGGGCTACTCGCTCAAATTTATCTAGCCAGTCTTCCGGGTCGTCGCCGGGAAAGGCTTGGAAGATGGGTATCTCCCGCGGCTGCTGCAACACGAAGGAGGGGGCAGTGGTGTCTACGTGCGTCATTGCGGGTGGTTGTGTTGTCTCCGAAGGTGGTGCTGGAGAAGATGGTGGCGGCCTCGCAGTACGAGAAAATTGTAGAGGCGCGAATTCGGGATCAAGACCTCGAAGCCGTCGGCTACTCTGATGGGTAGGCGTAATCTCGATGGTAGGAGATCCTTGAGGGCTGGAGTCTCGGCTTGTTGGAGGTGTTCGGAGCATGGGTTGCGTTACCCAGCAGCTCCACCAGATGTCACGGTGTAAAGTCTCTGATCAGAAGTCACCGCAGGACACAGGAGTTACAGAAGTCACAGTGCGACAGGAAAACTAGCAGGCCCGCTTCAACAGAAGAACTGCAGTTTCTTCGCCTCGAGGAGGCACACGCTCGCGATCAGCGCAGAGGGAAGATAAAGAATGCAGCGTGTCAATATGTAGAAATTGTCGCCTTTTGTTAAAGACTGCACTGAGACTTGTTGAGGCCAGGCCCCATTGGGCACTGCAGCTTACTTCACCCAAGTAATATGAGTTGCAGCTTGCCAATTTTCTTATCGCAGCATAGCCTTACCTCTCCTATTCTTACCTGTTCGCATTGTAGAATATGGTCAGTCTGAGTGACAACAACGCTGTACGTGCATACTTCGCGCTGTAGCCGGGGGAATCGCAACGCCCATATCCTGCGAGGTCCACTTCCATTCCATCCAGCTGGCTGATGATGTGCACCTGCTGTTCCTGGAAAAGCTGGGAGAAAAATAAATAAGCATTTGTGAGCCACTTGTGATATTGCGCCGAACTGTGTCACTCGATCGTTGCACTGCTGCAATCGCGCGCGCTGTTTTTGTTTTTTGTTTTACGCAAGCTTGCCATAAGGCACATTATAAAAACCCGTGTAAATTATTTTCCGTTAGGAAATGGAGAAGGCTCCTGCTCTGATTGTTGTCGGTGAGCCATTTGGAGAAGTCCTCTTCCCTTGTTGCGGTTTATCTCCCCCTCCGGCAGAAAAGCAGAAAAAATCTAGCTGTGTATAACCCCCGTCTATGCTCCTGACAATCAACACTTACACTTCCGATCGGCAGCTGATCGCTTAGGGATTAAGAGGCGCAACTTTGAGCGACTAAGCCTGTTCACGCGAGTGATAACGCTGCATTTGCCCTCTTGCTGAAGGGTAAAGCCGCTTGGCACGTTTTCTTTTTGTTTTTGTTTTTCATCTCTTCGTTCCTGACCAGTGTCCCTCCTTTCTTCTTCTTCGTTCTTTTATCAACCGCGCATCTCAGATTTCACGTGTTTCTTTCCCGGCCGCCTCGGTTGGTGAACTTGGACACGGCTCCATCCGCGTGACATTTCAGGGTGCGCTCTCTATAAACACCACACGGCGTAAAAAAAAGAAAAGAAAAAAAGAGCTACAGGCCGGGAGTCCTGCTGCGATCATAATCGGGCACCGAACAGAGCTTGTTTACTTCCTGTCGGCGCGCTCGTTCGCCGTTTTCTCGCAGTCAGCTGACGCCGAACAGCGGCTGACAAACTATGCTGCGCACAACTACGCAGCCCCTTTTCCTCATCCTACCCCTTTCGTTTGTTTTTCTTTAGTACAGATGGTTATCTTTCATGAAAGAGCATCGCATAGTCAAACGCACAAGGAGCCTAAATACGAAGGTTTCAAGGTTCGAGCAAGGTGCAAGAGAGTTTCCCTCTGCGACGCCTGAAAGACCGCTCTCTGCGATCTCGATTCTGAATTTCTAGTCTTTCGCTTACATCTCATGCCCTTGCTGCGGCACGGATATTATGGACCCCGAGCTCGAAAAGCCACTTCGGCGAATGAGTGCAGAGTTTGGACTCGACCCCAATAAGTACACGCCGTTAAAAAATCCGGTGCTGAATCCCGGCGACGGTAGTATACGGCTTATATGGGTGCATTGGTGCATGGGGCCGACTAGCGTAACCGTAAAAAATATCAAAATCTCATCGTAATCTCTCCACTGATTTATTTTGAGCATTGCAATTCACACTGATCATGACAAATCTCGCTTATGCACGCCACAACGTCGAGCAAGATCACCTGAGTTAAAAAAAGTAATCCACACTGTACTGTGACAGCGCGTCTAAAGCTAGTATCACAATCTTTTCATTTTACACTTACCGGCAGCGTTGGAAGAAACAGCGTTGGTACCGCTCCTTCACGCAGACGCAGCCTTGTTGGGATCCCCAAATCGCGAACGACATCCGGGTAAAAATTATACGCATTGAGAAAGAAATGCCGTCCACAAACGTAAAGATAAACGCTTTCTTCACCGATGCTGGCTCTCCGATGAGCTGCTGTTTCCGGAGGTTGGCGTCTTGAGGCACTTTATGCAGAATGTTTTTCCTGCCGTCACTAGCAATACCTTCGGTGCCAGAGACTGCACACTGTAGCAACCTCCCGCTCATGTCCCGTCAAAACAATTCAGCGCTTCGATAACTGCCTTCGCGAACTCAAGAGAGTGGCCAGTCCAGCCCAGAGCTGTCTTGCACCCGTCGCGCACAGGACGTAACACAAAATCGAGGGTGATGTCAACGCCAGTGATGTATCGACCTTTTTAGTTTCGATGCCTGGGTGCAGCCATCTTAGTTTGATGATGGCGCCCCGTATGAGCCAAACTGCGGAACGCCCGCTCCGGCGCCTCTTGACGCCATCTTGGGCTGTGCGGTGCGTGTTGATGGTGCGGTGCGATAGTGTAAAAGTACTGTTTCGCGGTGCTCGTGAAAGCTATCCGACACCTTGGTGCTATTTGTGCTTTGTTTGAGCGCGCCAGGAAACCGTATACCAGCCGTTTGACATAGCGGCTGCTGTTGGAAGCAGCACAGCGGCCGGGGTGGCTGCGGAGGACTGCGCTCCACTTCCGCAATGAGGATGTATCTGTTATATCTTTCGCGATACATGTATTTTCAATTATATTTTATTATCGCAATGGTAACTGCACGCACAAACACACAGCGAATGAGCCGTATGGGCAGCTACCGAATTCGGAATGCAGATACTGCGAAAGATGCTTTCCAGTTATCGCCGCATTGATTTAACATGAAGTGCGACCCATTTCGATATACGATCGAGCTGTCCTGCTTAAACAATGTATACTTTCAAGTTAAACTACGGTTCAAGACTAGCACTTAAAAGAAGTAGGGTCTAAAGTACCATCCTTCGACGTTTTTATAAAGCCTTGGTGTTCGTCCTGCGGCGAGGCAACATCGTATACCCCCGTCCCGTACGTCGTAGCAGCCTCGTTTGCACGACGTATTGTTGAGCAAAAACGTGCGCTCTCAGCGGCACCATGAAAGAAAACGACAAATTCATAGCACATACAGCACCGCTTACGAAAGCGGCGCCGCCCGCTGGCGCGGCGTACTATGGCACTTTTGTCGAGCGCTGCTCCCTAGTCGTCGCTAGGCCTAAATTGTTTTGCATCGAAGGCACATCCGACGACGCTCTGTAATTGCTTAGCGCTAGAGTAAATGGTCTCTCATGGAACTGCCTTACTGCCGATCCCATACTATTAGTAAAAGAAAGATGTAAATTTCGGTGACGCCTTAGCAGCGGAACCAGCGTGCAGACGATGAGCCGCGCGCCGCACCAGCGGTAATGTGTTGCGTAACTAATTTGTATTGCAATTATCAATAACACGGTATGGGTCACAAATTCGAAAGAAATATAAATATATATATATATATATATATATATATATATATATATATATATATATATTTTTTTTTTTTTTGCTGTCGGCTTATTGTTTAAGTGAAGAACAGATTTTAGCACGCTCTTGCGTTGGCTGAAAAGATCCACCGTATCGTTGGCGCGGAGGGCTTGCAGGAGGCACGGCCTGCCCGGCGTGCGTGGCTACTACGGCGGAGGAAGGGAAGTGGGCATCATATTCGCGAGTCCGTCATTGGTACTAAGTTTATCTGGCTTACGTAAAACGTTTATAAGCGAATTAAATACGGTTAGACTGGAAAGCGGTGAAGCAGAAACATATCACAACCGAACTCGGACTATCGATGCATGCTTCCCGCATACGCTCTCGGTAATCATGTTGCAATTTCTTTGATTCTTTACGCAGTCCACGATCACGCGTTGCTGTCCCGATGACATTACCACTAGCTAATAAAAGTATTTAAGTCTCTCAAACGACAATATACCGAGGTGCAAGGCCGCTCTGCTATGCATGAAGCGTGCGAATGCACATCCCACTCGGTACTGGCAACAATAAGTCGGCGCAAGGAATCTGGTTAGAGAATATTTTCCTCCTCTCCTGCTCGCTCTCGGTAAAACGGTCTATAGCGTGGCAACAAACTTTCTGAATTGCGCCGAAGGTACAGTGAACTAGAATATTTTCCAGTGAAGCGAGCGGAGGGGGCAGAACCTTGCTACGCGCGTCATCGAGTGTGTCTCCTGAAGCACCGGCGCGGTTGTCGACCACTCTTGAAGTGGCCGGCGGCGACGGGTCAGAGCACGCCCGACGGCGCTTCAGTTGTGCGCTGGCTTTTCGTTCAGTGTGGTTACATTGTTTAAAAATAAAACAGCGCAAAACACACAGACGAAATAATAGAAACAGGCACCACAAGCGCTGACTCTCAACTGATTTTTAATCATCGGAAACACTATATATAGGGGAACACAACAAAAACAAAGAAGAGCACGTGTGGCTACGTGTTGTCAAGATACGCCACTTTACTATCGCTCAGTAACAGCGAAGGTTTGCTGACGCACAACCTGGTTCTTCTCCTCATCTCAAAGGCTTCAAAGATTTCACGTGTCAGCTTCACCGGGTGTTTGCACAAAATGTCGCTACAATGGAATAAAGGTGAACATGATTGGCATTCATGGCAATGGTCTGTTAAGTTCGAGGAACGGGCAAATACCAGGGAGCGGTTATGTTCACAGAGACGTGTGTTAATGCAACGTCCCGTTTGGCCAACATACACTTGACCACAGGCAAAGGGAATTTTATAGACCACCCCTTGACAACAAGGAACATATTCCCGGTCATGTTTTATCCTGCACACCTGTTTTGGATTTAAAGCGTTACTGGTGTTGTTATCAACGATAGAACAAATCTTTCCAAACTTATATGGGGCCAAAAAACAACTCGAACACCGAACCTGCGGGCCACATTCTTAAGGTTATGCGACAATCGGTGTATATAGGGAATAACCGCTATCTTCTGCCTTTCACAAGCTTTCTTAGTAGACGGCAAGGTCTTGAGCCTTTTGATTAATTTATTGCATCCAACAGTGATCACCTCATCCGGATAACCTGCCTCTTTAAGCCTCCGTACTTGATCATGGAAGCTCTGATCCACCCTGTGTGTGCAGGATCTAGATAACGCCGATGACAAAGAAGATACAACAATCCCGGCTTTAACAGTTTTTGAATGCTTAGATACATAGTTAAGTAAAGGTTCATCACTCCGCGGCGAATATTTCCAGCATAAATGATCTTTCTCTATATACAGACATAAATCTAAAAATTTTATTGGATCATCAACCGGGACTTCATTGGTGAACTGTAAACCACAACCGTTCGCTTTGAACACATCCATCCCTTCTATCATACGCCTCGGAAAATGCATTTTATCAACAAATACTAAGAAATCATCCACGTGTCTGAAAATGCGTGATGTTGTCTCACCTAGGTCATTTTGAATGGCTCTATTGATAAAGGAAAGGAAAATATCGCTAAGTACAGGCGCCACTTTCGAACCTATACACACACCTGCTTTTTGAACGTATAGAAGACCTTCCCATTCAATGAATGTAGACTGCACATAAAAAGACAGCAGTTCTAAAAACCCTCCTACAGAAATGCCACATGACCGTATGAATACTTCTTCATCATAGTCAGATGTGATACAGCTCGACACAGCTGTCATTAAATCCTTGTGGGGAAGAGAGTAGTATAAATCCACCACATCTATGCTGAAAGCCGTGCACAAACCTGGGTTATCCTGTTGTAAAAACTTTGTAACGGAATCGTAATTGCAGGCCTTGAAAGGATCATTGATAACCAAAGAAGACAACTGCTTCTGTAAATACCCAGAAACCTGGTATTGCCAAGTGTTCCTCTCCGTCACTATGGCACGGAACGGTGTCTCTAATTTATGCGTTTTAGCTGTGAAAAAAACATGCAAACTGTTAACCTTGGCCTTCTTCACACTGCCTAAAAGTTGTCCTAGATCCAGCTTTTCAAGCAAGCGCAACGCTCCGGATTTTACTTTTACTGGGTCTTCCGAGACCTGGCGAAAGTTCTTACGGATAGCCTCCATCGCCTTTTCCGAAAACAACGACTCTGGTAAAACCACAAAACAACCTTCCTTATTCGCAGTGACCAGTCGCAAATTATTACGGACTAAAAAGTCTACCAGAGAGCCAAACCCCTTGCTATGTTTTTGGCCAGTGGTCACCGTGGTCAAAACCGCCGTACACTCTTCAATGCATCTGGAGCGAAACTCTTCTTGTACACGGTTAGAAATGCATCGCACAAGGGTCACCTTCTCTTCCTTTTTGAGACGTGGCTCGACGTAGAACTTTGGGCCCATGCGAAGAAGTTGCTCGTAGTTCCTCGGAGAGCGTATCACCAAGGATAATCACCTTTCCAGGTCTCGTTGATGTCACCTTCTTTTACGGGAGACGAGGACGTACCATGCCCCACAAAAACTCTGTGTGCCTGTCCGTAGTCGTGCGCCAGTCACGGTACACACGTAGCTGCCGAGACATCCCCACACTGTACCCACAGGCAACCCTTAGGCGGTCCTTGAAGAATCGTCCCTGGTGCCACCATTCCGAAGACATTTTGCACATCCGGCGTGTGTGCCCACTGGATGGATGGAGAAAGCCGCACAAACCTTGAAGATCTGGCGGACACAGGAAGTTTCTTGCGTACCATGAATATACACGCGCATTACACAAACACACGGCCACAATCGAAGCCAAGAAAGCCGGGTCATCCAGGTAAGGATTAGGACACATAAAAGAGGCCCTTGTACTATAAATGAAATTCAACAGAATGGCAATGCGGGCGAGTTGGTGATACATGGTTTAAAAATAAAGCAGCGCAAAACACGCAGACGAAAGAATAGAAACAGACACCACAAGCGCAGACTCTCAACTGATTTTTAATAATCGGAAACACTATATATAGGGGAACACAACAAAAACAAAGAAGAGCACGTGTGGCTACGTGTTTCAAGATACGCCACTTCACTATCGCGCAGTAACAGCGAAGGTTTGCTGACGCACAACCTGGTTCTTTTCCTCATCTCAAAGGCTTCAACGATTTCACGTGTCAGCTGCACCGGGTGTTTGCACAAAATGTTTGCACAAATGGTGTTTGCACGAGTGTTTTGATGTGAGTGTATTAACAATGAGTGCAAAGCAACGGCTCAACCACTGCTATGCCCCAGGGTGCAGCACAGGATACGCAAGAACAAAAAACGCGTGAAAGTTGTCGCTATTCAAGGTGCCTGCTGATCCTGAGCGCAGATCCACGTGGAAGAGAAACCTACATCGAGGCGACAAGCCGCTAACCGCAGACTGCGCGGTATGTGAGCTACATTTTGAGCCACGCTTCATCGTTAGGGATTATGTGCACCGCATAAATGGCGAGGAAGTGCGAATTCTACGCGGGACACCTATGCTTACCGCAGATGCAGTCCCCACAATTTTACCCAATCTGCCAGCTTACTTGTGCAAGCTCCCCACTCCCAAGAGGAATGAGAGAAAAAGGAGAGGTGAGGACGATGTCACACCGCGAAAAAAAGCGCGAAGGCAGGTTACAGAGGTGATCGAAGATGAACTTGTCGAACCTGGCAACGAAGTATGCGCGGCCGCAACTGTCCCCGCGGTGAGGAGAATGGAAGTCCCAGGGAAGCGATGGACGCAGCATGAACTTCAAGACGCAGATGGAGTATGTTTTACATTATGTGCTCTCGACTCGCTGTCAGGTGACGTCACCGTGGAAAAGGCCGTGTTCTTTATTGCAGACAGTGCTGATGTCTTGCATACAAAGACGTTCCTGCTGGGCAAGCAGGTAGCGGGAGCACCAGTGCCAACAATGCAAGATGCTGTAACCACAATGAAAGAAGCGCATGATTTTTATATCTGCAAAGGTGCAGCGTCAAGGAATGAAAACTCCCTGATGACCAGCCTAACAGCAAGCTTGCAAAATCAAATTGAGTGCAAATCAAGAACAGCATATAGTACTCGCTGCCAAGGCAAGGCAACCAAAGATGGTGCTTCATGCGTCAGTTGCAAGTACTTAAGGAAAGCGCTTTTTAAGCGGCAGTCACTCCTGAAAAGGCGTCAAGGAACGAACAGCCAAAATACTGGTTCGCGATGTCGCGGTCCCGTTTCCAAGAAGCTGCAAGCGTGTTCCCGAAAAAAACAAACTGCTTTTATCAAAGCTAGACAAGCTCGCAGTGGATCTTCAGGAAATGAAAACTAAGTGCGCTGACACAGCTGAGGAAATACTTTCTCGGAAAATAAGCTCCTTATCACCAAAGCAGCAGCTGGCTCTATGGCAGTGCTTCGAAGCATCCAAGAGAAAAAGCCCACGGGGCATGAAGTGCGATAAGGAGTGGATGCTTGAATGCATATTGCTTAAAATGAGAAGCCCTAAACTGTACCGGTAGATGAGGCGGCAGAACATCTTGACACTCCCAAGAGAAACAACGCTGCGTAAATACACTGCCCAGTACAGGAGCGGCTACGGATTTAATGAAAAAACGCTGAATGTGTTGAAAACGAAGGTTGCCCACCGCGATGTGTTCCTCCGACACGGTGGCATAATAATAGATGAAATGAAGCTAGCAGAACACTTAACAGTGACAACAGGTGCGAAGATACAAGGCTTTGTTGACCTTGGCCCATATACGCCCGAAAAAGAAAAAACATTGCCATGCAATCATGGTCTTGTTGTGATGTTTGTGTCACTCGTTGGCAGCTGGACTCAAGTTCTTGGTGTTTTCGGGAGTAACGAGAACGTGAAAGGTGACCTGCTGGCTAAAATGATAATCGAGTCCACAGCTCTTGCAGAAAAGGCTGGCCTCTTAGTGGACTACGTCACATGTGATGCAGTGGCCTGGAACCGGAAAATGTGGCCCATGTTTAGTATTCGAGCTTCCTTGAAAGAAGTGGTCTGCAAGAAACCGCATCCTGTTGACAGCAGCCGTTTCTTATATTTTTTTTTTCAGATTTCCCCCACCTTGTCAAAAATATTCGAAACAGACTTCTTGTCACAACTTTTGACACCCCCGATGGAACGGTATCAATGCAATTTGCTCGAAAAGCTTTCGAACTGGACAGAAATGCTGTAACAATGAAAGCAATGCCTGGCATAACTAGCGTGCACATCAGCCCCAACAACTTCCAAAAAATGCGGGCGAGTTATGCATTCCGATTGTTCGGGCATGATCCTTTGCGAGCTTTTTTTCTTTACCGCACTCAGCTAGAGCAGAGCTGCGGTAAACTTGAAGCTACAGAAAAGTTTTTCATAAGAATGAAGTCCTTGATTGCTGTGATGACTGGCAGGTATACAGCTGAAGCCCTCAGGGCTGCTTCTGATGGTGTGAAGTTAATAAAGGAAACCCTAGGTTTCCTAGACACCTGGGAGCGCCACACTGATAAAAAAAAAATTCTGAGCGAATCTACCGCGGAAGGTCTAAGAGTCACGCTAACAAGTACTCCTGCAGTACTTGCACGATCAAGTTGGCTACCTGTTGACATCACGACTGAGCCAGGACAAAGTGAACTTCTTTGGATTAGTCAAGCTTTCATCTGGCTGCAACTCCCACCCAACACCACAACAGTTTGTTATCACTGTTCACTGCCTTTCTATTACAATTTGGCACACAGCGTTGCAGGTGGAAATGCAGAGAGCGACATATTAAGTTTTCTTCTTAACGCGGGGGACAAAGAGGAGACTGCAAAGCAGCAACTGATGGAGAAAGTGAAGGTTTGCACCGAAAAAGAGCTACCGTCGGCTTCATGTGGCAGTGCAGCTATGCAACATGACTATAACATCCAAAGAAGTGACTCAAGGTTGATCTATCACATCTCTGGGTACGTGGCGAAAAAGTGCGTGCTACCGACCAAATGTCCTGCATGTATCGATTGCCTCTTATTGCCAGCAGAGCAAGGGCGCCGCATGCATGCTGTAGAATTTGTTAAGCATATTTACGAAGGAGGCTTACTCTACCCCTCGGTTAAACTGTTCCGTTTCATCAACAGGCTGGAGGACATTTTTACTAATTACTTTAGTGCGCGTAAAGTTCATTCTGAAAGTGTCATGGACATTTTACACATCATTCATTGTGCTGCTCCTTTAAATGTGGGATGCAATCCACGTGCTGAGAGTATAATTCCTCGCATAGTCAGTTTTTGTTACTACGCGGCTTCATTTTGTTATCAAAGAACTCAACAAATCAAACATGCTGTCGAAGCGAAAGGCAGCGCAGCACCTCAAGCTAAGCAGATTGAATTAGCTGTATTTGTACACTGTTATTTTTTTTATTACGCAAGCTTGCCATAAGGTATATTATAAAAACCCGTGTAAATTATTTTCCGTAAGGAACCTGAGGAGGCTCCTGCTCTTATTGTAGTCGGTGAACCATTTGGAGAAGTCCTCTTCCCTTTTTGCGGTTAGTCTCACTTCCTGCAGAATCTTTATCCTTGATGCCCTTGTCCCTGCACAAGTCCAGAGGCGGTGCCGAACATCCACTTGTACACTGTTTGCTTCGTGCATTGGAGCTTTCAAGTTGACTTGAGTGAAAATTACAAATACCTGCATTAAAATCGCATGAAGCAGTTTTTCGACAGTTTCTTGCGTCAATCGCTTTTATGGTGTACACCATATCTGTTGACTGAAGTGCATTCTCGTATCAGCATGGAATCATTAGTTTTACGCACCTAATATTCTGTGAATTTGTGTCTTGGTTGATAATGAAAACGGTGAATATATATATATATATATATATATATATATATATATATATATATATATATATATATATATATATATATATATATATATATTTTTTTTTTTTTTTTTTTTCAAGGAAGAATGAACAACCATGCTTAACACAGGAGCATTAGAGCATACATTTAGTCTGTGTGCAACCTCCAGATCTGCTCAGCGGTGAAAGTCAGCCGGGAAGCGGCAAGACACCGACGGTTGAGTCCACGCTGTCGCAACGTGCCACAAAGCATCGTTTCCTCACTTTGTGCGGGCTCATCTTGCGATAAAACTCTAAGCGTAATACAATGCTGCAAAAAGACTTCGCACTGTCCGCACGACGAAGGGGACGAAACCAAAAAAAGCACGGCTGCAGGGGGATATTAAATCTCACCAAACGGCGACAGAGCAGCGACCAGCAAGGACGTCGAAATCTTCGCAAAAGGGACATTTTCAGACTTGCAAACTAAATTGCGCTTTCCCTGGCGCCCCAGGGCCCGCACCACAGCAGACGAGCAGCAGACAGTGGTAAAAAACCGTTTCGTGCTTCGTCAGCTTCGTTATCTCCGTTGCCTTGGTTACCTCTGGCAGCGCCTCCTGACCGCTGCAACATCAAGGGAGTGGGGCGATAGCGATAAGAGTGTTGCAAGATTTAAAAAAAAATTTAAGAATGTATTTATAAAATACCTTACCTCATTCACAAGCGAAGTTATCAAATGTCTATTCTTTTTATGTTGATCGGTACTTTTTAATTTGTAGTAGTATAATTTCTTAATCTTAGTGGTTGGCCCCTCTACCTGTGGCTCTGCTGCGGTACCGCTGAACCGCTTTTGGGCCCAGCCTTCGCCACCATTCTACTTCCGCCATGACTAGTAAGTGCGCCAAAACGGAAGTTGCGTCGTGCGGTGCTAAGCAAAAAAGTAAAAGCGCAACTGCGTCAGTTGTGGCGTGTCAGTGGGCGAGGCCCGTGGAGGAGGGCCAGCCTTTGCGCGCGCTAAAAAGTTGAAAGGAGGAGGAAAGGAGTAGATATTCAAATTTTGATTGCAAGTAACTCTGCTTTCAAATGCCGCATTTCAAAAATTTTTGCGGGGAGGTTATTTTACATCGCCATTCTTTCACGTACTAGGCATAGGGAAACTGTATTGCTATGGCTGCTTAGACGCCCTTTAATGATCACGTGTTGACACAAGGAGCATCTTTGAGTCAACAGTGGCTTTGTTAAGAACGGCTAAGGAAGCCATGTCCCGCTGCTGGGTCACAACACTACGGCTTGCCGCGGCTCCTGGTTCGCCCCGCCGTGGTCCATTGTTCAGAGGAGGGGTGCCGGAGATCAAAGGACGCCCGTTTCGGTTGCCGACAAAAGCGCTTGACTTCGATTAGCTTGTACAAGACGCGCCTCTCTAAATCAGGAAGATAAGGATCCGTGCTCCTTTGTCCCGATGTCCCCCGTCAACACGCATTCTCGAAAAACCACATCCTGTGCTCCAGCGGCGCTCTCCGAATGCGCGGACTCTCCGGGACAACTTATGGCCGATTTCTCGGGCATAACAGCTCGACTACCGCCGACAAGATGATATGAAGTGGTTGCAGCCGATGGGGGCATCACGAATGTGCGTCGCTCTCCGAGTCCAAGGGGCAAAGTCGTCAGTCAGGGTACTCTGCATAGCTAGTCTTGGTCCTCAAATTGGAGCGTTAGTGGTAAAATCTGCACCGAGCCCCCGCTACCAGCTAGGCAGCACACTATGAAAGCACCGTCGCTACGAAAGCACATGGGAGGATAAGTGGCACGACAAACCTGATTTGTACGCTGAATTTGATTTTCACATTGCGCCCTTCTTGATTCTTTTTTTGGCTTTCATTTCCCCGAAAGAAAACCGCTCACCGTTTACACAAGTGAGGAAAGAAGGCAGCTTAATTATACGCAATGCGCAAAAAGAAAGCAATTGAATAACAAAAACACTTGCTTTCGAAGTGTCCTGAACTCTTTTGCTCTGTTACTGAGGAAAACTCCAGCTGAGACCATCAGCGTTACCGTTTTCTCGCCCTCGCTGGTACCTGACTTCGAAGTTGTACTATTGGAGTGCTAGGCTCCAGCGCAGCAGCCTCCCGTTTTAACGCGACAGCGTTAAGGGCCCCGTATGTCAGACAAGTCGGTGTCGTCGTCGGCTGCCGCCATCCCGCGTCGTCCGGCGTTGGCCGTGAGCGAAAAATCCAAAAAGCATTAATAAATTAAAATTAGTAGGAAAAATCACCAACCTGAGGAATCGAGCGTGGGCCTCTAGGTGCGAGACGAGCATGCTAACCACGCCGCCACGCCAGCTGGATGGTTTGAAATGGACAAAGGCGCGTCTATTGATTGCGGTGTTGTCTCAGAAAAGTCCCTTAGAGAAGTGTATTGTGGCGTATAAATATAATTTCGAGCATGTAAATTACAGAATTACAGAACACGCAGTTAAGCGAGTGGCAAATTACTTTTCCGCTGTACTTCCTCTTCGTTTGGCGTGTACGTAGCGCCATCATGCGTGTGGCGCACGGAATAAGATAGACAGGGCATGGCCTCAGAGATCATCGCGCCGGGTCGGAACGGCAGCGATGTTGCCGACGAACTACGACTGCAACTTGAGGCCCGTGCATTTCCGTAAGGTGGCTGGCAGCGCTTCTGCGTCCCGGAAGGATTATTAAATAAAAATGAGTATAGCAAGCTGCTCTATGTAGGAATTCGAAACAGAGCCTCCCTTCTAAGTGCATGGATCAGCCGCATTGTAAGCGAATGTCAGAATCACGTTTCAAAACAAGTAATTACCAAACAGTCATGCTTTGGACAAGTTAACGAGTGTTGTATCATGTGAACTATGTCTTCGTGTAACTCAAAAGCGCGACAAGCAAATGAGTAGACGGTGCGAACGGGGCGCGATAATGCTATCGCGTTCCATTCTTAAAGGCGAAATCTTAAGCGTCCTCCAAATTGTCAGCGGACATATTACGTAGCCACATCAAGAGGCAGTGATCGGTCTCGATCACGAACTAGGAGCCGTCTAAGTAGCATCGCAGCCTTTGGGTTGCCCAAACCAGACACGCAC
The DNA here is from genome assembly GCF_055883805.1 of Amblyomma maculatum. Lineage (NCBI taxonomy): Eukaryota > Metazoa > Arthropoda > Arachnida > Ixodida > Ixodidae > Amblyomma > Amblyomma maculatum. The sequence continues at coordinate 185,900,721 of NC_139349.1, forward strand.
ACTCTTTCTTCGATGTGCTGCAAGCCTGCTCTCGATTGGTCAGTTTGCGGCTTACAAACAATACAGGATGCTATTCGCCCCGCATGTCACTCTGACTAAGCACTGTTCCCATACCCCTTGTCGCTCGCATCACATTGAAGGATGAAAGGACGGTCATAGACTGGAGCCTTCAGAATTGACTCGCTCATCAGTGCCATCTTCAATGCTACGAATGAACTCTCCTTAGCATCATTCCACGACAACCGAACAGGTTCGGTCTTTCAGTAAGTCAGTAACTGCCAGTAAGACGACTAGCTATCTATGAGTAGTTCGGAATGTAGCCATGATAATAACCCATCAAGCCCAGAAATGCCTGGACGTCGGTTTTGGTAACTGGCCGAGAGTAGTCCTGAATGGCATAAACCTTTGCATCTAGGGGCCTCCGGGATCCTCCGCCAAAGACATGACCCAGGTATTCGTCCTCGGCCTTTGCAAGTTGGCACTTTTCGGCTCTGACAGTCAATCCTGGCTGCCGCAGGTGGGTCAGGACATCGCGCAAATGACACGTGCTCCTCCTAGCTGTTAGAGAAAACCGCGATGTCATCAAGGTAAGGTAGCGCGGAACCTTGTCTTCCTTTTAGGACATGGTCCATGAGTCGAGCGAAACAAAATGGGGCATTTTTCAACTCGAAGCTCATCACGAGAGGCCGAAAACTGCCTATGGGCGAGATGAACGCTGCGTAACGGCGCGCTCTTTCCGTCAAAGCAACCTGCCAGTATCCTCGCATGAGATCAAATGTCGAAACATAGGCTGCCCCGCTCACAGTCTCTACATGTTCCTCCAGATTTTGGAATTGGGTAGAGTTGGTACCTAGTCACAGCATTCAATTTACGGTAACCAATTGTCATGAAATCGGCGCACATCTTTATTAAGCCGGCACGGAGCAAGGCCCGCGCGGCGTCGCATAGAAAGCTCGAGAAAAACCTCCTCCCCCTCGTGAGGGAGCGCGTAGCTTTGTACGCGTCGCCGCCGCCCTCTTTCCCATCACCCGGCGATCACGCGAACTCATCAAGCTGGAATATGCCAGAAAACTCCAGAACCTTCTATGGGACCTAGCCAATGACGCGCGGCTCGACAGGAGGAGAAGGGAGCGCTCTAACCAGCGAAACTAAGTGTGTGTGCGCTCAGCTTTGGCGCGTGCTAACAGACAGACGCGCCGCGCCCTATTTAAAGAGACCGCGCCGTTTGTGTAGTCAGTCAGTCAGTCAGTCAGTCAGTCAGTCAGTCAGTCAGTCAGTCAGTCAGTCAGTCAGTCAGTCAGTCAGTCAGTCAGCGTTTGCGACGTGTTCGCTATACTTCGGCTGGACTCCCGGGGATCACCCGCTGCTGGCAAGCCCACGGACCTGCGAGGGAGCGGCGCTCGTCTTGTATGGCGGCCGCATCGTGACTCTCGAGGCGTCGGACTGCAACAGTGCCCGGTGAACAATTTGGTGTTGGTTTATGTAACTCTCTCGTGTTTCATCTGTGTTATAAAGCCTCTGTGTTATTGGATACCTCGGTAGTTGCATGCTTAGCGTTTGTTATTCTGTGAACCTCTCGTCTGTGCAATTTTAGTGTTTTATGTTCCTCTGTATCGTCTCTTGCTGTGTATAAAGTTTGTTTTGTTTGTTACTTCTGACTCCGAACCTTACTCTGGTTTGAACTGGCGACAGCTGGGCACCAAACGCCCCCCCCCCCCCTTCTGTCACTACAAGGTAGTTTAATTCCGGCTGAGCTTGACACTAAACTCGAGGGCATCTCCTTTGCGACCGGAACAGCTACCTCCCTCACTGTAAGGGTGTCTGGGAGTGTGCGCACCGTTAAGGGCGCATCGTTAATAATATCTCCCTAATTATTAACGGGAGACAATTATTCTGGCGTCCGCGACAGGATGTTTGGTGCACTCAAGCACAGAGGACGGAGAACGAGTTGGAAGAGTTTACGAAGAGGTCGTAAACAGTGTAGCAGCAGAGCGTTAGCGAGAGGTACCGCGCTGAAGCGGTTGAGTACGTTCCATTGAGAGTGCTATTGTGCTCTCGAAGGCGTTAGACAGTTCAGATTGAAAATGAATCTAAAGGAGCTTATTGCCTTGTGCCTAGAGAAGGGTCTTAAAGGAGCTGAACTGCGAGAGTGGGTGGACCGATAAGAAAGAGAGGTTCTAGAACAGGCTAAGAGGGAAAGAGAAGAGGCTGAGAAAGAAAGAGAGAGACAACGAGCAGAAAGAGAGAAAGAATGGCTCAGAAAGCGAGCCGAAAGAGAAAAATAATGGCTCAGGAATCAAGCCGAAAAAGAGAGAGAATGGAACAAGCGTAGGCTTGAGAAAGAAAGAGAATTCTTAAAAGAGAGAAATATCCTTCTGAAGAAGCTGGTTGAAGTTCAGCGGTTGAAAGGCATCACCGAGCCTCTGGAGGTTACCTTTTCTTATATTAAGAGGTACGGTGAAACGTGTGATTCATTGACAGCCACAAGTGCTGTAGAAACTAGCTCCAACAGCCAGAATGAGGTTGTGGAACAGCCTGTTCCTGCAACAGAAATTCCAGGAGAAAACGTAACTGGAGCTAATATTTCTCATGAAATTGGGAATGTGGCCTCTGACATGACAGCTTGCACAGAAGCAGCAAACGCAGTTGCCGAGCCAGAAGGCTCACACATATGCTCTTCACCTCAAGAGGTAAAATGACAAGATTCTAGCTCCACCATAGATTGCACCATGCCTGAGTGCATGACTGACCGGCAGGAAGAGCTGTTAAATAACAGCGAGCAGGAAAACTCAGATGGAGCTGATGCTGAGGACAGCATTCGTGCCGAAATTCAACAACCGGTTGTAAGGGACGGTTCGACTGACAAGGAGGCTCTACTCATTGAGGAGGACGAAATATTTCCCTCCGTCGGGAATGACAGTGCAGATAAGGAACGGAAACCGCCAGAAAGACATGACTGCACAGCAATGAAGGAATTCATGGAAACCCTTAAGGAAGAAGAATTAATTAAAAGTGAGGAGAATGAGTCTCCAGTTAAATGTGAGCCCAACTCCAAGGAGGTACGGCTGAAGGCCGTAAAGAAAAGAAAGTTGACAGAATCAAGGGAGAACAAATTGGTTCTCAACGAGAAGCTCCGTCGAGACGCCAATGTCCTGACTATGCGAAGGAAACCGGAGCAAACCTGCCTTGGCCAGCCGTACGGGCGAAAGTAAGAAAGAAAAGAAAACTCAACACTACTGATGTAGGCAAAGTCGGGCGGGAAGAGTCCCAAAGAAAAACAAGGAAGAAGTTCCTGAAGGACTGGAAACGTAAGCGCGAAACGCCCTGCGCTGACCAAGATCAACAACCCTAAGGCGTTATGAGAGAGCAATGTCAAATTTCCAGTCGGAAATCACACTTAGATGTGAGCAGCAGGAGAATTGGGAACCGCGCTTTTAAGAGAAACTCAGAAGAAAGTAGGAAAGGGTTCATACTTAGCAAGCCAAAGGACGAGACACAGGAAAGAAGAGGACAGGACAAGGCTGGACTAGCAACTGAATGTTTATTGATCAGAAGAAAACAACGAAGACTCCTTCCGAAAAGCACGCGCACAACCCGACCGGTGGAATGGCAGGAAATTGTTTCGCACCGACTAAAGAAACTGGCGGCAAGGTACTACGTTGACGTTGTATTTACAGCGAGAAACAAGATAGGCTTGTGTGCCAGAGTTAGAAAGGGGCTGGACAGTGTAGCTCATGATAGTTTTCGTTGTGAAGTGTCACATAAGAAAAAGTTCACCATCTGCAGAAAGAATGTGGTTTATCGCATTCCGCTCAATTGTGGCCGGTGCTACTACGGGCAGAAAGGCAGATATCTAAATGTGCGCCTGACGGAGCACTCGAATTCTCTGGGAGGGAAGGCGAGTTCTAATCTGGCGCTAATTACATGTGCAATCCCGCGAGTGTAAGTCGGAGCATGACCCGTCCCTTGCGCGCCTGATTTCAATAATACGGGTGTAGTTTACGGCAATGGTAATCAGCTCTGCAGAGAGTTGGTTGAAGCATTTTACATTGCTAAAGCCGAGGACAAGTGTGTGGCTAAGGCGTCGGTTAGCCTTCATTGTAAGGAATTTGATCTATTACGAAAAAGTCGTTTGTTAGGCCTTGACTTTGAATTGGCTTTGAATTTTCTTCTTCATCTTCTTCCCAATTTCCTGCCATTCCACCGGTTGAGTTGTGCGCATGCTTTTCGGAAGGAGTCTTCGTTGTTTTCTTCTCATCAATAAACATTCAGTTGCTAGTCCAGCCTTGTCCTGTCCTATTCGTTACTGTGTCTCGTTCTTTGGCTGGTTAAGTATGAACCCTTACCAACTTGCCCAGTCGTCAACCTTGTAGAAAAGGGAGCAGGACGCGTGAACAAAAGAAAAGCCAGTGCTTGTGAGAAAGAAAACTGGCAAGTCTGAAAGATGGAGAGGAACTGATACGTTCCAAGGAGGAAGTGCAGCACGAGTTTGGAAATATAGGCGAAAGCATGCCTTAGGTTTGTGCGCTCCGCATTTGAATAACTGTGTGTTTCTGTGTGTTGTTGATTCCTATGTGTATCTGACAACAGTGTGTTGTTATGTTTGTGAACATCATGTAGTGATGTGTGAAAACATTTGTCATCTGAGTCTGAAAAATTTGTGAGACTTCTGATGTGTGCATTGTAATTTGTTATTGCAGTTTGTGAAATTTGTGCAATGTGTGTGATGTGGACATTTGCCCCATATAATTTGTGAGCTCATGCATGTGCGCCTGATGTTCGTGGTTGTTGTGAATATTGTAGGACAATATTCTTTAAGGGAGGGGCAGTGTCACGAAATCGGTGCACATTTTTATTAAGCCGGCACGGCGCGAGGCCCGCGCGGCGTCGCATGGAAAGCTCGAGAAAAACCTCTTCCCCCTCGTGAGAGAGCGCGTAGCTTTGTACGCGTCGCCGCCGCCCTCTTTCCCATCACCCGGCGCTCACGCGGACTCATCAAGCTGGAATATTTTACACACAATATTTTATCACGAAATACTACATGATGAATTGCTCGTACCACCCACACACATATCTTCACGCCTTGATCACGCACACAAAGTCGGCCTAATTTCATGTAACACCAAAGCATTTTTTGTCTCGTTTATACCTCGCACATCTGTCGACTGGAACCACCTTCCTTCGTCAGTGGCAACAATTAAACGGTTATCATTGTTCCAGTTATCTGTGTCCAATGTTGCGCAATGATGCCTAGTACAAAAGTGCTTTACGTATATGCTATAATGTACTGATGTTTATGTATTACCATGATCTGCTTATTTGTTTGTTTGTTTTTCTCACTATTTCATTACATGCTGTACGTTTTTATATGTGCCAAATGTTTTGTTGTAATCCCCACTCCCCTCTGTAATGTTTTACCTTGAGGGTACCAATAAAATAAAATAAAATAAATAAAATATGCCAGAAAACTTCTGAACCTTCTATGGGACCTAGCCAATGACGACGCGCGGCTCGACAGGAGGAGAAGGTAGCGCTCTAACCAGCGAAACTAAGTGTGTGTGCGCGCTAGCTTTGGCGCGTGCTAACAGACAGACGCAGCGCGCCCTATTTAAAGAGACGGCGTTGTTTGTGTAGTCAGTCACTCAGCCAGTCAGCCAGCGTTTGCGACGTGTTCGCTAGTACTTCGGCTGGACTCCCGGGGATCACCCGCTGCTGGCAAGCCCACGGACCTGCGAGGGAGCGGCGCTCGTCTTGTATGGCGGCCACATCGTGACTCCCGAGGCGTCGGACTACAACAGTGCCCGGTGAACAATTTGGTGTTTGTATCTGTGACTCTCTCGTGTTTGATCTGTGTTGTAAAGCATATGTATTATTGAATCCCTCTGTAGCTGCATGCTTAGCGTTTGTATTCTGTGAACCTCTTGTCGGTGCAATTTTAGTGTTTGTGTATTCCTCTGTATCATCTCTTGCTGTGCATAAAGTTTTTTTTGTCTGTTACTTCTGATTCCGAACCTTACTCTGGCTTGAACCGGTGACAGCTGGGCACCAAACGGCCACCCGCTTCTGTCACTACAAGGTAGTTGAGTTCCGGCTGAGCTTGTCACGCAGGTCGAGAGCATCTTGTTTGCGACCGGAACAGCTACCCCCACTCACTGTAAGGGTGTCTGGGAGTGTGCGAACCGTTAAGGGCGCATCGTTAATAATCCCCTCATAATTATTACCGGATGACACCAATGCAAGGCCTTGGGTCTGTGCCTTGCACCTGTACCAGTATGAGCGGTGACGCATAATCACTGTCGGAGGGTACAATGACTCCAGCATGCGTTGGATCTCTGATGCTAGTATCTTTCTGCTTTGGAGAGTCTCGGTATAGGCGCGACAGCGAATGGGTTCGTTTGAAGTTAGCTCGATGTCATGCTGTAACAGATCTGTCTTTCCGGGCCGATCCGCAAAAATGTCTTCATACTCTAGAAGAAGCTGTTGAAGATGGTCCTGCTGTTCTTTATTTAACCTAGTGTTTACGTTGATTTTCTCTAGCAGGTCCCTGAATGAAATAGAGTCGACGTCACCACCCGGAAAAACGAACTCCGTACCGACCTCCTCCGGTACCTTAAGTACAAGCTGAGCTATAGCTTCACGCTCTCGGTAGGGTTTCATAAGGTTCGAGTGGTAAATTCTAGTTTCCTTTCTCTTGCCGAGTACCTTTACCATGTAGTTAGCGTGAGGCAGCTTACTGGTTACCTCAGCCGGTCCTTCCCATTGGACGTCCAACTTGTTGGCCTAGAAAGCCACCAAAAGCAACACCTCATCGCCCACCGTAAACATATGTTGGCGCGCCTTTCCTTCGTAGTACCGCTTTGCCGTCTCCTGTCCGGACCTCGTGTTACTCTCTACTAGCTCCCTGCATCACCTCAGCCTTTCCAGCAGGCTTAACACATAGTCTACCACGGTTGCGTCGTCGCCGGTACCCTCCCAGGCCTCTCTGACCATCTTGAGGGGTTATTTCAACGATTGTCCATAGACGATTCTGCTGGGCTGAAGCCTGTGGTCTCATGAGGCACTGGCCGCAGCGCGAACATAGTTGCAGGTAGGCAGGCCTCCCAATATTTGCGATGCTCATAGCACATGACCCTTAGCACCCGTTTTAGAATGGAGTGCCACGCTTCCACTTGCTTTGAGGGTGCCTGACTGAACTGTGAACAATGTGGATGCCGCACCTTTCCAAGAAAGTAGTGTAAAAATGCTTCTCTAGTCGCTCTGTATCTCAGCTGGAAAGCCTACCCGAGAAAAGACCGACAACAACCAATCCACAATATTCACTGGGTTGAGTTCCTTGAGCGGAACTGCCTCTGGGAACTTGGGCTCTGGGCAAATTATTGTCAAAATGTAGCGATAATCAGACTTCGAGTCTCAGGGAGCCGACCGACTACATCTACCACGAGGCGACGAAAGGGTTCGCTAATCACCGGTGTTAGCTTCACAGGAGCCTTCAGTACTTCGCCCTAGCTGTTTCCCGATCCGCTGGCAAGTATCGCAACTTGGCAAATTAATCGACATCCCTTAAGCACCCGGGCCAGTAGAATTCCTGCAGCAACGTTGCCTTCGTTTTCTTCACACCAAGGTGGCCCGACCATCCACCCCCATAGCACAAATTAAAGATGCCTGCCCGGCACTTTTGTGGCATTATGAGCTGGTCGAACCGAACTGCTTGCAGTCTCTATACTGGCGGTACCAAACCCCGGATCGCGCCTGAAGAGATATGTACTTCTTTGCTATGCCTTCTCGTACTTGATTGGTTATATTTTTGAGCATTACATCCGCCGCTTGTTCTGCTGCAATCTTTTCTCGTTTTACCTTTGCAAGATCAAGCAAGGAATTCAAGCGCGGTGGCAACAGGGGCCGCACAGCTTCTGGCGGTTCATTTGGTGACCTCGCGCTAGGTGGCTCACCGTCAGGTTCGCTTTCACTGGTGGCTCGGTTACGCTCGCACCTGCTGTGTTCCTCCCCTGTCTGCGCCGCCGCCGCGACAATGTCCCATTTTCCCCGACTCACGTCAACCGCTATCTCACGAGTCTTGGCACGAGTCAGCGCCAGAACAGGCCGGTCCCCGAAACTAAGGCCTCTATCTTGTAGCTTCTGCTCTGAGTGATTAGAAAAAAGATACAGGAATTGTTCCGGCAGATTTCACGACACCGCTGCTTCCGTGCTCAAAACACCAAAAGGGCCTTCAATCCTAACCCGTGCGATTGGCAAGCACGCGCTTTGTTCTTGCGCCACCTGCCTAATGCAGGCACATGTAAAATATTCGGGTTTTACATATATTGGGTGAACCACATCCATGGTGGCTGCCGAGTCTCTCAGTGCACTGCAGAGTCTGCTATTAACTTTCAGGTCTCGCAGGTACGCCTCCAACAATTTCCGGTTATCATCATTAGCCTCTACCAATGAGAAAACAACCCTCGGGTTACTGCAAGCGCTCGCGAAGTGACTCGGCTCCTTAAAGCTGTGGCACATTGGCGCTTTTCTGGATTCAAAGGCTTTATTCTTTCCTTTGTTGACTGTCGCCTTAGAAGAACTTTCTAACTCCTCCTTCCTGCAGTACTCCCCACTCGATGTTTCGCCTTTGGGTTTGCCGCAATGTTCCCTCAGACTTTTCATCGGCTTAGTGCTTGGACGGGCGCTATCCCTCGCGGTCTGGCGTCTAGAACGAAACTCTTCTGCCAACTCTGCCGCGCATTTTAGGGTTTTCTCGCCCGGCCTATCCTGCACCCACGTGCGCATTTCTTCTCCCAAGTAAATATAAAACTGCTCTAGGTAGATTACCTCGACTACTTTGTCATGCGTCCCGAACGCGCTCCCTCCTTTCAGCCACTCAGTAAGGTAGGCCTTCACGTTATAGGCAAAATCTGGGAAATGTTCGCTAGGCCGCTTTTGAGTCTCTCTGAAACGGCGACGGAAGGCGTCCGGACACAGGCGGTACTTCTTTTGCAGTGCTGCCTTTGCTTTAGTGTAGTCGTCTGATTCTTCTTTCTTTAGTCCAGCTAGTAGTTGGGCCGCTTCACACGATAGCACCATTAGCATTTTCTGAGACCACGATGCAGACGGAATGCCTAATGAGTCGCACGTACGTTCAAAATTAACCAGAAAGAGTTTTATGTCCTCACCGATCTTGTACGGTTGTAGGAGATCCTTCATCCTGGCATTTTGTGTCCCGTGTACTCATAAGGAGCCGGGTGTCTCGCACCCATTAGACTCGGCTAAGTGAAGGGTCAGCCGCTTGCTCTCCAATTCATGCTGGCACCCCTTTCACGCTCCTCAAGAGCTTTTCTCTCGCGTTCGTCTTCCCTTTCTTTATCCAGCCTCTCCTGCTCCTATTCTTTCTTAAGCGTCTCCTGAATGTCTTCCCAACATTCCTTTATTTCCTCTGCAACTTCTCCGCATTCCTCAGTTGCCTGCACTATGAGTGGTTTTCTATGAATCGACCCACAATCGATCCCCAATTCTCTGCATATCGAAACCAGGTTCGCTTTGCGCAGCTTTTGCAGTCCATGGTTGCTCCGAAGCGACGGCTATGCACTTTATTCAAGTGATTAAAGAAGGTCCCTAAGCAGCTCCAACCACAAGCAATCACCTAGGCTTCACAAATTTCGACAGGTGTTGTAAAACGTGACAAATCTCTAGAGAAAGACCGTGCACTCATCCAACTTGAGCCAGGACACTGCGCAGACGATCCCACCGCTGCCATCCAGATGATATGGTCGGAAGACCGGGGACTATAGGGACTTCACCGCAAGGCGTTGAGGAAGGCAGGAGTTGTTAGGAGAAGAGCAAACGGAAGATTTATTTTACATATTTACAAAACACAAACGTGCAAGCACTTCAAAAGGGAGCGAGGTAGCTCTTAATAAACTGAGAGCGCAGGCGAGTCACACTGAAGCAGCCCTAGTAGGCTGCCTAAATCACCTTTCAGTCCCACTGTGGAACCCGCAGCTTCCCAAAGGTCCAATAGGCGTTGAGCCGCTTTTTTGTGGCTCCGCCCAATTGCTCCACCAGCACCTCACGTACAAACGCGCACACATTCACACACCTCCTCGCACTTGTACAGGGAATACTGTATACCACTGCTGAACAGCCAGGCCGTCCCCGTTGCTCTCTATGATGCGGTGATGTCCCATCTAGCTCCAGGCATCTTGAATGGCGACGGCTAGGCGATGGTGCAAACATCCTCAGCAGCACAATGCGGCATTGTGCTGCGGAGGATGTGTGCACCATCGCCTAGCCGGCGCCATTGAAGATGCTGGAGCCAGATGGGACCTCACCGCATCATTGTGCTGCGGAGAATGTTTGCACCATCGCCTAGCCGTCGCCATTGAAGATGCCTGGAGCTAGATGGGACATCACCGCATGAGAGAGAGCAACTGCTCAATGTCCATTAAGACCAGGCAGTGCCTGGTATTAATGGACATTGAGCAGCACATGCAGTAGCTCCTTTGAATTCACTGCCGCCGTCGTCGAGCTATCAGCCGGAACCTCAGCGGGGACCTGTGGGACACCGTCATGCCTTTCCATTGCGCCGACGCAGGGTGCACTCGCAAACTTGGTTCGCAGAACTATATCGTGAGTCCTTCGCCGTTTTGTTTGTTCTCCAGCTGCGTTTCTTTGCTGTTTTGGTTTCATTCACTCATTTGGTATGATGGCTAGGTTTCGCTTTCTTCCTTTTAACGTGCAAGGGTTCCGTAATCCCGATAAGCAGCGGCAAGTGCTACACCTTGCACGTTTGTATCAAGTTGATGCTTTGTTTTTGCAGGAATGCAATTTCCGTACACCTGCAGATGTCATTTCCTTTCGTTGTTATTTTAATGTTGATGCCTTTTTTTCTTTGACTCACTCGCGGTTTTGCGGCGTGGGCGTCGTTTTTCTTAACCCTGCATTCAGATCGAGTGCTCACTGCACATTCGGTCTCGACGGTCGCTTGATTGCGCTGGACGTTTTTTTGGACGGCCGGAGAACTCGTTTCTGTAACGTTTACGCGCCGGTCACGCGTAGTTTGATGAACGAGTTCTTCAAATCCATTGCACCACATTTTTTAATGATGTTCCACACGTCCTGCTTGGAGACTAACTGTGTTTTGGACTCATGGCGCGACATCAGGGGGCCCGGACAGGGCACGTCACATTGTCATGCAAAAGAACTGGGGAAGCTTGTCCGCTCCCTGTGCCTTCAGGACACATGGGTCGCACTACATGGGGACAATTTTGTGGCAACGCGCACTAGGGGTGGGAGTGCTAGCCGGCTGAACCGAGTTTATGTCCCCTCTACCCTGCTGGCCAATTTGCTTGAGTGTGAGGTGCTGCCCTTTCCTGCAGCGGTCGGAAATATTAGCAACCATCTCCCAGTAATGGTCACTCTACAGGGGGCGCCTGGACGCTCCAACAGCCCACTAATGTGGTGAATGGACGCATTCATACTGCATGATGATGAGTGCATTACTACGATTCGCGCGGAACTGCGGGCATTGGTAGCGGATGTGACTGACTTGACTCCCACAGGATGGGATACCCTCAAGTCACGATGGCGAGACGTTCTCGTGCTCACGGGGAAAGCGCGGCGCGTCCGTGTTACTACGGCGCTTAACGACGTCCTCAGACGTATGCGGATTGTACGCGATGGCGGCGAGTTAACTTTCGCAATGAGAGAGTATCTTGACACACTGCGCACTCGGTATCATCGCATCCTTGAGAACAGCTCCCGCTCATCACGTATGGCAGCAGGTTCACGCATTCCCCTTGTTGACACAGCTGACATTGGTTACGCGCGCTCGCAAGGTCAGTCTAAAGTTCGGCCACCGCAAGTGGATAAAGTAACCTTGGAAGATGGTACTCCCTCTTCAGATGAAGCCGATATCCAGCGCATCTTTTGCGGCCATTTTGCTGCCCTGTTTTTTTCCCAGGGCGTCGACCAACGTGAAGGCTATGTAGAAGCTGTCAGCTCCTTCTGCGGGCCCCTCCCTCAGGTTCCTGAAGAGGCACGCGTGGCACTTACATCTCCAGCTACTATAGAGGAGGTGCGCGACGCTTTAGGGGCCATGAATCAGTCAACTGCGCCTGGTCCAGATGGGATAGTGGCAGGTTTTTACACCACCTTTTTCGACATCATCGGAGGTTTGCTTCTTAAGCTTGCAAACGGCTTTCTTTGAAATGGAACGAAACCACCCTCGTTTAGGGCTGGGCGCATCGCTGGTCAGGGAGGCGGCCCTGACCAGCGACAACCTGGACCAGCAAGCCTGGATTATCCAGCTAGTCCGCAAGTCAGCTGCTGCCAGCGGAGCCCTGGACTAGGGGCACCGACCACCCAGCTCCTGCGAATATTTACTGATTATATGCTCATTAAAAGTTTTCTCTCTCTCTCTCTCTTACTCCTAAAGGATGGCTTGACTCCATCAAGCCCAGCGTCTTGGCGACCAGTTACCCTCCTGGACACTGATTATAAACTGATTGCCACTCTACTTGTCAGAAGGCTGCGAGCCTACTTAGAGGACCTGGTTAGCCCTTACCAGTCCTGCGCGGTACCTGGTAGGTCGGTGTTTGCCTCCCTTTAGTTAACGAGAGATCTATTCGCTTACGCAAATGCCAAAAATGTCAGTGGTACATTTGTTGCTTTAGACCAGGCGAAGGCTTTTGATAACGTAGATCACAGCTATCTCTTTAATGTGGTTAGTTGCTTTGGCTTACCGACTGAATTTGTACGACTCATAAGATCACTATATAATGGTTTAACCAGCCAACTCGTCCTCAATGGCACCATCGCAGGCAGGTTTGAGGTAACACGAGGGGTAAGACAAGGCTGCCGGCTCTCACCGGCCCTTTTCGTGCTGGCTCTGGATCCTTTTCTGCGTAAAGTAGTCGCCGACAAACGAATTCGGGGCTTCCCAATGGTAGGGCAGGAAACGCTAGTGGTTTCCGCGTATGCGGATGATATCTGTGTTTTTGTTCGGGACAGCGAGAGCTTCCGAGTCTTCCTATCCACCTTTGACCAATACGCTCTTCTGTCAGGTGCACAGCTCAACCCTAGTAAAAGCCAGGCGCTACGTTTTGGGTCTTTCAGAGATCCACTGCCTGTGGCGGTGAACTTTGTGGCCGCAGTCCGTGTGTTGGGGATATTGTTCGAAACAAGTGGAGTTTCTTCCCGTACTTGGGAAGAGGTTGTGTTGCGAGCAACACGCGCTCTTTCGGAGGCCGCACTTTTCAGCCTCTCACTAAGGGCAAAAGCCACGGTTGTGAAAACTCGTGTTTGCGCTTTCAGCTTTTATGTGGCACGCGTCGCAATAATTCCGCGCCGTACAGCGGGCCGCCTCGCGTCTCTTGTAGGCGTCTTTGTGTGGGACGGCCGGACTGCGTTGGTTGCCCGTCACTTGTTAACACTGACGACAAACCGGGGGGGGGGGGGGGGGGGCTTGGATTGCCGTGCATCCCTACTGTGTCGCGGGTGCTGGCAGTGAGGTTAGTGGGTTCCCTTCTCACAAGGGAGTCTTACCCAGGACGCTCACTACTCTTCTACTGGTTAAGCACGGCACGTCGGGCTTTCAGCCCTGGAAGGCATGTAGGCTCCCAAGCGGAGAGGCCGTCCTCTTTCTATCGCGCTGTCGCGGGAATGAAAGAGGCGTTAGACGCCGACTTACATGAGGCGAGCCTTACAGACACACCACCCATTCAGATTAGCGACCGAATCGCGTGTGCACGCCTTACACCGGATGAAGTCCGGATGACAACCATCTCCAAAAGGCGGGCATTGGCGACAGGCCGAATGCCCAATGAAGTTGTAGATTTTGTGTGGAACAGGCGCTGGGGGGTTCTTCCCACGCGCCAGCGCCTCGCCAGGTGGGGCGTGGCACCCAACGATAGATGCGCCAATTGTGGTGGCGTAGAAACGTTGCAGCATGTTTTCCTTGAATGTGTTGTTGCACGCACGATGTGGCACCTCGTGCAGCGCATGTTTAGAGTTCGCGTAGGCCCTGGCACAAGACGCCAGCGTGGCCTTTTTCCACGTTTAGTTGTCGCCGCCACCATGTATGTACTGTGGTGGCGTCGCTGCCTCGCTGAGGCACGTCGGACTCCTGCTCGCGCAATGTACCCGGCGCTGCGGAATCTGCGCCTCGTCATGTGGATGTACTTGTCTGATCAGCTAGAAAGAGATGGTGAGGCGCGGGTTCTGCGGCGTTGGCATACGCGCTTCTTTGTTGTAGGTGACAACAGGCTGAAGACGCCGGCCTTGCTGTACTAGCCTGCGAGCCTCGTATCCCCTTCCCCCCTTTCTTAAGCTTGTACCCGAGGTCTTGAGTAAGCGCAGTATTCAAGCTTATATTGCGCCTTTATGTGGTGTAATTGGTCACCCTGTCAAACTGCTTTTTCTTTTGGGGGATAGTTTCCACACCTTGATGTGCGTCTGAGTTTTATTTCCCTTAAGGGAAGAGAGGCCGTACGGACAGCTTTGGCTGTGGTTATTATTACCCTTTGTTTGAGCACATTGAATAGCGTGTATTATTGACTACTGTATAAGCATCGCACCCACGATCGTCTGTGGTTTCAAATGTACGTTCAAGGTACCAAATAAACTTCTCTTTCTATCGCCGCCGCCGAGTTGCTTAGTTCTTTCGCGGGCGCAAGTCAGCCCAAATAAAGAGTTTCTTTATTGCAGTCATCGACCCTTCATTTGTGTCATCGATCTCGTCACTACTACGTGACATCTGGTGGAGGTGCTGCCTTTGATCCTTCAAGCGAACACCCAAGCCGTGTTCCTGTCACCCTGGAAGACCAGCCTACAGGTCACCGAGCCAGCCGCCGACTTCAAGGCCTAGAACCCGAACACGGTCTGCTGCCGGATCCCATTCGATCTCGGAAGGCATCGACGCTGACAATGGCCCAGCCTACAGCACCGGTTGTTTTCGTCCAACCCCGTGAGCCCCCCTGCTTCCATGGAAGACCGGATGAAGATGTGGGAGACTGGATGGACCTTTTCGACCGTCAGGCAGAATTCAACGGCTGGAACGACGCTGCGAAGCTCGGGCAGGTCTACTTTGTTCTTCAAGGACATGCCCGAGTTTGGTTCGAAAATCATGAGACAGCTATGAAGGATTGGGACATTTTCAAGGAAGCGTTTTTGACTGCCTTTTCGAGCGTCGTCCGAAAGGAAAGAGCCCAGGCCCTCCTTTAGTCAAGACTTCAACTTCCTAACGAGCCTGTCCTGGCGTACGTTGAGGAGATGAAGCGCCTCTTTCGCCGCGCCGACCCTAACATGACTGAAGGTGAGAGAGTCAAATTTTTAATGCGAGGCGTCAAAGAATCGCTTTTTGCAAATCTTGTCCGAAATCCGCCAAAAACCGTGGCGGAATTTGAAACGGAAGCGTCTGCCATCGAGAAGACGTTGTACACCCGGATACACCACTACGAGCGACCACTTCAGCCAGACTACTCAAGCCACTACCCCAGCGCATCTGAAGTGGAGAGAACCTTCGGGACCTCATCCGGGAGATCGTGCGAGAGGAGCTCCGCCGATTGATGCCATCATCGCAACAACCCCAGGTGGCGACGCTCGCGGACGTCGTCCGTGACGAAGTCCAGCAGGCACTGGGCGTTCCTCAAGCGACGGCTGCGACTGTTCCAGCACAAGAGGCAACAGCAATGAACTACGCTGGTGCATTACGTCGCCCTGCGCCCCGACGTGATGACTTTTCGAGCCCTCGCCGCTACCGTCCTGTTTCTGAAAACCGCCCCTTGCCCCCCCCCCCCCAAGCCTACCAACGACTCCCAAGCCTCAGAAAGTGCGACGCCTGGAGGGCAACAAACAACCGGCCATTATGCTTCCACTGCGGTGAGGCCGGTCACACTCTGCGGCACTGCCCGTACCGACGAATCGGTCTCCGCGGATTTGCAGTCGATGCTCCACGACCACGGCCAGGTGAACGACCGCAAGAAATCGACAACTATCTTTATAGCGGTGAGATTGCGCCACCAAGCCGTCTGTTCAGATCTCCATTGCCGTACAGGGCTCGCTTTGCGTCGCCAGGCCGTAACTATGATGAGAGTGTCCGCGCAGGGGAAACTAAAGACAGCAACCTTTGGAGGTGAGGTTGCTCAACGGCGAAAAGACGAAGATCCTCCGCCGCCGATGACCACTAACGACGACGCAGCTATTTCATTGCCGCTCCACACGACGACATCGACGATAACACGACAAGAGCGACCCCGTTCAAACTTTGTACGGCAGGGAGCCCACGACGACGCTCGACGCAATGCTGCCGCACGTAACCAACGAGGACAACCTTGACGTCGCCGCCGACATGCAGCATGCAGAGGAAGCCCGACGACTCGCACGTCTGCGTAATAAAGACCAACAGCGCACCGACAGCCGACGATACAATTTACGACGACGCCACGCAGAGTACAATCCAGGAGACCAAGTGTGGGTTTGGACACCAATTCGCCGTCGCGGATTAAGTGAAAAGTTGTTGCGTCAATACTTTGGGCCGTACAACATCATTCGCCGCGTCGGGCCACTGGACTATGAAGTCATTCCCGACGGAACGTCAGCATCACAACGGCGACGCGAACGCCCAGAAATTTTACATGTTGTACGACTGAAGCCATATTACGCGCGTTAAAGAATCTGTGGTGTTTAAACTTTGCAGTGTTTAAGTTTCTTTGTTTTGGAACATCGAGGCGATGTATTTTTTTAAGGGGGGAGTAATGCCGCGAAACCTTCATAACTGTATTTATTGTTTTTTTAACAGCCGCCGGCATACAGGCTTATCACTCTGATTCTGGACCGCGTATGAGTTCCGTAATCTTTGTTTGTTAATGCTCGATGTCGCGAGTCACACCTTTATCAGTTTCGTTGTAGTGCAAGATGCACCGAGATCTGTCTCGAAGGTTCCGGCCACTCGGGTGTCTTTCCACAATGTTCCAGTCCGTGCTGGTAGCTGTTTGCGACGTTATCTATATTGTTCTGTGCAGGCTTTAAATTGAGCGTTGACGAGTGTGATGAGCATTCTTTGTTCGACGATCGACGAGCACGTTTGTTTCTATCGCCGCCGCCGAGTTGCTTAGTTCTTTTGCGGGCGCAAGTCAGCCCAAATAAAGAGTTTCTTTAGTGCAATCATCGACCCTTCATTTGTGTCATCGATCTCGTCCCCACTACGTGACAATATCACGGTGTGGAGCACTCACCATGATCTTCTTACTCAAGAGGCCGCCCTTCAGTCAGCATTAGACGTAACCGCTGATTACGCATCCTTCATTGGCCTTCAACTTTCTGTGTAAAACTTCATACACGTCAGTCGCCAACCGCTTTGGAAGTCGTAAACTTGCCTCACATCCAATTCGTCTCTCTCTATCAGGCACCCCAATACAAGAAAGTTCGAGCCTGAAAATTCTGGGCTTAACAATTCACCAATCAGGATCAGCGACTGCTTGGCTTTCTCAGGCAAAAAAGCAAGCGCTTCAAACTATCAGTTTAATAAGAATATTTGCACCTAAAACGGGTGGCGCTGGCTCGTCTGTTGCACGCCAGTTAGTGAGGGCGGTTCTGCAGTCACGTATTGTATAGCAGGCCCAGTTCCAGCATCTTACAAGAGTACAATGGGATCGCCTTGAAGCCGTAAATCGAGAAGCTATGAGGATCACAACACGCCTTCCACTACTCACACCGGTCGTACCGTTACAGACGAATGCGCAGCTCAACACCATCGATGAACTAGTGCAGCAGAGCCGTGATGCTCGCAGACTCAAGGCCACTTTGTCACCTTCCGCGCAAGCACCAAGGGCGTATGCAACGTCACACATTATTCGTCAGCCACCTGCGCCAGTTCTCCCTCCCTGGAAATTTGTACAGTTAGGAGACAAGAAGCCAACTGATATCCGCAGACCAACGTTTGTCAACTCGGCATCGTTACTTCGCCAGATATTTCAAGAGCAAGATACTTACCTGCCTCAAGATTTCATAGTAGTGTACGTAGATGAAAGCCTGCAAGACTGTGAAGCCAAAACGGCAATTTACTGTCCACGGAGACATAGCCGGAATCTGACCACTACGCTTCAGTTTTCGCAACCACTTACATCTTTCTGCGCTGCGCTTGTGGCAGTTCAGGAGGCACTCTGCTCCGTGGCTTCCATAACCATGCTCCCTACAGCCCACGTTGTCATCCGCACTGACGCACTTCAAGCAGTACGTCTGCTCCGACGTGTCAGCCGCGGCCCTAAAATTTGCCAAGACATCCACCAGCTTGCGGCACGCATCCCACAGTCAATACGCATTGATTGGGTCCCACAAGATCTGCTGCCTTCCCAAAGTCAAGCTGATTTAGCAACCCGCCTCGTGAACCAAGACGCATCAATCCCACGGCTCTTCGAAGTGGACGACGCTACCCTCCTTTTGTCAAGAAAGGAGCCCTGCGGCGCCGCACACGTGCACTTATCCCTCCGCGTGCGATATCCCTTCCCCGCGGTCTCACCCGTGCAGAGGAGGTGGCGCTTAGGCGGATCCGGGTCGGTGTTGCCCTTACACCAGCTGTCACTAGGACTTGGTCATACTTCCAACACTTATATCCTCGCCCAGGGTGCCCGATCTGTAAAAACGAAGATGTTGAGGCCGACATCCACCACTTGCTGTGGGACTGCCCAGCACTCAAACCAACACGAATCCGGCACCTGCCATAGCTGGCCTTTCAGCAACCAATCCTGCTTCATACGTCACTTGGACGCAGGGACCTCATCATCGATCACTTCTGGACTTCATACAATCAGCCAACCTTTTTCCATTCATTTAATCATTTATTCATCTTTCATCTCATACCCTGCTGATGCACTGAGGCAATAAATATCGATTAAAAAAGTAAGTTAGGCACCATCAGAAACAAGAGGAAACGAAGACATGGGAACATAGATGGCAGCTTCGGGTGGCAAGCGAACAAATCCATCAGCGCGGAGACGGGGTTTCGGAGATGCGCTGTCGGAGCAGAGCGGGAGGTCCAAGCGTAGAAGGCCAGTGGCGCAGCCTATAAGGGAAGCATGGGCGGTCAAAAATCAATGCCGAGAATCACTTGGTGATGACAGCGGTCTGTAACTGAGAACAGCCCTGGAGTAGCACGGTAGGCAATACTAACACGAGCAGAGCACATCCCAACAACAGCAGCTGCACTACCCAGTCGAAAAAGACGACAGAAATTTCTGTTGTACGACAGAAATTTCTATCGCACTACAGAAAAGTTTGATGTTACTACAGATATTTCTGTCGCGACAACAGAACTTTGTGTCGTTACGACAAAACATTGTGCCGTAACAACAGGACGTTGTGTTGTTACGTCAGAGCATTTTGTTGTTGCGACAGAACGTTGTGTTGCTACGTCAAAACTTTGTGTTGTCACAACAGACAACGCAAAGTTTTGATGTAACAACACAATGTTCTGTCTGTTGCGACAACAAAACTTTGTGATGTCGCCGCAGACAACACAATGTTTTGACGTAACAACACAACGTTCTGTCGCAACAACAAAATGTTCTAACGTAACACAACCTTCTGACGTAATTGTAGCGACAATCCAAGGTATGTAGCGACGTTAGGTAGCGAGGTCACAAGAAAAATACTGTAATGTGTTCTGCAGTGGCAAGAAAATTTTTTTTCGCGCATGTAGAACCACCCATAGTTTTCTTGTCCCAAATAAAACACTAGGTTTTTCTTTGTTGCGTATAAACATGTTTATTTCAGTTCAAAATACAAACTTCGTAAAGGCACTGAACAGTGTTAGAGAGTTCCATGTAGAGGCTATTTTTTACCAGCCATATTTTTTTTTTCTGCGCGACTACCTCTCTGCCCTCAGTCGCCTTCGAACAACCTTAAAATCAACTCGTTGTGCCAAAACAGAGCGCGCCTTGAGTGTCTATCTGCTGTCGTGCATGCATACCGCTAATTGCGCCATTCGCGCGCACGTCAAGTAGCATCACGGGCGATTGCCGGCGCAGTCGCGACAGCAACACTCATGTTTAGTTCCATGCAGGGATTAGCTTCTCGATGAGTGCGAATGAGTTTCACAGGAACAATCGCAAAGCTACTTCTGTTTTATCTCAGTCCTTAAGACAACCGGATGAATAAATCTTTCTCACCTGTGAAATCTGCTTCCAAATTTGTAGCGATCTCTTCAAATGATCTATCCTTGTTTTCGCGTCGATGATACATTCCATCCTTTAAGCACTACAAAAGATTTGACTCTCGTGGAGCAACCTGATATCACACGTTCTTGGCCAAAAACGAGGACGGCATATGCTTCCACAAGCGACTTCCCCGCACGTCTCCAGCACTCGCGCACAGTACTTGCTGGCTCGCGCCCAGCTCGGCGGGACCGACGCTACAGATACGGCAGATACACGGGCAGTCTCAGGGGAAAAAGGGGCTTTCTGTAAATTTTAGTGCGGTAGAAGTACACGCTAATTTCAGTACGATAATGGTACGGCGTTTAAAGGGAATTGATTTTCCACTGTAACCTGCCCACCTACACGCATTAGCTCGCTACAAGGCACCCATTCGTCCGCGGTGGACAACGGGACGAAGAGACAAGTTTTGCAAACTACGTTTGGGAGTGGTTGCAGGCAAACCGCACGTCTCCAGCACTCGCGCACAGTACTTGCTGGCTCGCGCCCAGCTCGGCGGGAACTGGCCAGCAACAGGTTTCCACCCCTCTCACGCGCACGCCTCCCCCCCCCTTCCCCTTCCGACCAGATGGCTGGATAGGGCTCTTCGCTGCTAGGAGAGAGGGTGCGTCTTCGCTCCGGCAGAGTGTTTCTTGTATCCGGCAGCCTGTGTGGCGTTCGTGGCGGTGCTGTGCCGCCATTTGATACCTATCCGTATTGGCAAGCTTTGATATGTTGAGACAATGGGCGGCGGGCATCATGCTGTTGTACACTTTCCATGTGACTGACAGATTTTATACCATTATAACCTGCCGCGTCCTTTCTTTCGTATGTCCCTTCTTTTCTTTCCAATCCCTGTCTTCTCGCTGTCCTTTCTATTCTGTGGCGCAGCTCGGGCGCCGCTGCATTTGATGGCCGATACCGCGGCTGGCAAAAGTCGTTTTGCTTTTGTGCTATGTAATAGTTAACTACGGCCTCGCGACAGGCAGTGCGTGTGATGGTTACATGCGGCGTTGTGGAAACGTTGAACCGCTTGCTCCTTCACCTTACCGTGTTCGTCGAACCATGCTGATGTTAAAATCTAACTTTTTCGCTCGGATTTATTGTCTGGACCCTTCTCTGTGTGTTTTGACTTAAAATGATTCGATATTGCATCTTTATATCGGTTCAGAGCCTCAGATTTGATTGGACTTGGCGAACGCGCTATCAGACACTTTCTTTATGGCCAAATAATAAAACGATGTATTGATATGAAGAAGTAAATTAGGATTAAGGAGTAATGAATGATCGTCGAAGATTTGCGCACTTGGCGAAAGCGAACCATGATCGATAGGGCAGCAGAAACGGCACTAAATTTGACTAACATCATCATCCGTCATGCAACGAGACGCTGCCGGACCTCGGCATTCTAAAAGAAAAAATTAAACTACTCGCTACGAGAAACGACCAGCATGAAAGAGACAAGACAGCATGCAAGGAAGATAGACCACTCATAGCCAGCGCCTACCACCACATACCTCGTAAAGAAATTACAGCCCTAAAAAGCACGAAGCACAAATTACACTATGGATTCGTATTAAATTAGCGTTAAGTGCACGCACGCCTATACATTTCACCCTTACCCACACGGCTTGAAAATGAAACACTCAGTCGAGCAGGGAGGGCGTCTTAAACGCTTTATCTCTAACTGCGAGTCATCCCTAACTCTCATACGCGCTCACGTCCAAAGGCCTTTTGCGACATTTGCGAACAATGCTAGGCGAACTAATAAAAGCGCGCGTTTAGCCTCTTGTGTCAGAAACCGTTCGGCGGCACAGCTCAATGGATCCATGAACCATCATATCTCAAGGACCACAACTGCATGCAGTACACGTGACGCGGTGGCTGTGTGCGCACCCATCGCTGCACCCCTCGCGCGTTTACAATATTTGCTTAGAAGAGGCAGCTCAAATAGGAAAAAAAAAGAATAATCCACCGGAATTCCAAGCCACGTTTACTGCAGATAGGGAGGTACGAGACAGGACTGCAAGACAGCAAGGCGACACGGTCGTCTGCGGGGCACTCTGAAGAAAATAAGGACCTTTTCAGCGGTGCATCAAAGTAAAAAAAGAAAAAAAGTCGGCTTGTTCAAACGAAGCAATCATGAGAAGACCCAAAATGCGCTGACTAAAACCTGTTCGCATATTCCGCATAAGCAAAATTTGAAGAAAAAAAGGTGGCTGAAAAGAGCAAAAAGGTAGAAAAACTTTAAAAGGAACCAAATGGCTAAAAGCCTGTACAGACACGGTGATCAATGGCACAAGATACCCGCCGACCCGACACTCCGGGCCTGCTCAAAACGAGCGTTGACGGCGGCACTATGCAAAAGGCGCTGACGGCCGAGTGAAGGCTGGGGAACGTGACAAACGAGGTAGGGACATGGAAGGGGACTGATGGCCCCAGAAAGGAAAGGAAAAGGATAGTTGCGGGCCGGCAGACAAAGCTGTTTTCTGCTGTGTATTTTCTTTACCTAGGCGCCCCCACAAAGGCGAGTGGGGTTAAACGACAAGAAGCGTTACTGGTAAAGTGGGCAGTAGAAAAACTGGCCGGAGCTCGAGCGAACTAGGCTGAAGATAAAAAAAAAGCGAAATAAAGATGGAAGAAGAGAAAAGGAGAGTTATAACTAAGGCATGGAAGAAATCAAATTTCCAGATATATAAAGTCGCTGTGAGCAAGGCTGATGAAATGGTCGCTACACTATGTAGAAGTTCTGCTGTGCCTTCATCATGGTCGCCCAGAGAATGAATCTTGGGACACGCGTAGCCTATGCGGAAATAAATGTTGGTGAGCAAACGGTCGGCCAACAAGGTCAAGGCAACGGGTGATGAAAATTCAGCCTCAGGCAATAACTTAACTTATTGGTTTTCTCGGGTACCCTTAGGCGAAATAGATCGTTCACGTGCCTCCTAATACAGCTCCCCCATTATAAGATTGCCATATCTTACAGTTATGCTGTTGATCACATTCAGGCCACGGTTTGTCAATGGGCTCTGATGTGTCGGGGGCAGTGGTCTAGCGGAATTTGATATAAATTTACCTTCCTGTAAAGACCTTTGTGACAGTCCTGCCCCAGGAAGATAATTATCACTCCGGTTTGTTGTTTCATTGAGTCATTGGCATAGCCCACAAAAGTAGCAATGGTGCGGCTTCCGAAGTATTGCAGAATCAATTGTTGCAAAAAAGAGGGTTTTAAAAAATATACATGACGGCGGAAAAAGCAGACTGTAAAAGAATTATATGACCTTTTTTTAACAAAAAAGTAAATTACAAAATACAGAATACAAACCCTTTCGTTGACGCACTTCCCTCGAAAGGATCGCAGTTTCACAACACTTCGCTGGCACACTGCACACTTTTAACTAGTTATTAAGGTCACACTATCGCAACTGTAGACGCAACGCGCGAACGCTCAAAAACACCACACGCTAAACAAACAAATGTACAGTACCTAAACGGCGCCGGGTACAGAGGGAGGAAGTCCGATTCCTCTGGACGCGCACATGCTCACGGCTGGCGGATGGCCTAAGACGAACATCGCGATTGAGATCTAATGTCGAGACAACTGATGCGCGTGATAAAGGATGGCTGCTGCTAGGCGGGAACTAGCGCCGAAATTAAATAAGACGGACTCATAGTCTTAACGAATTTCTTTTCGGTCTCAGTCACACTAGAAATAATAACGGGATAGCATTTGTTTTAGACATTCCCAGTCGTCAATTTAAACTTCGGTGGATTTAATTGCAGATGGCCTGAAGGGGGACCTCCTAAGCACAGCAATACTGAGACCCTTTTTGGCAATTTAAGAGTTAGCAGAAAGAAAGAAAGAAAGAAAGAAAGAAAGAAAGAAAGAAAGAAAGAAAGAAAGAAAGAACCTCTTCCTTTTCGATTTCAATGAGGTATAAAGCTTATAATATTGCATACCAGCATCTTGGAGGCACTGCGGAGGCAGGATAAAGTAGGCGGTAAAAAATCGACTTCCTTGAATTTACAGATGAAACGATTCGCTTCCTCAAGATTAGCAAGTAAAAATCAGTACGCCGGAAATCACTAAGAGTCCTGCAGGCTGTGGTGGTCAATGACCTCCTGTCGTTAAAGGTCAGCACTAAATCATTGCTGACTTGATTCATACAGAAGCCGATGCATACGCCTTCTCTTCTACGCACACTCCCCTAGGCTAATTCCCTAACTGTAGACCATAGGTAAATGATACAAAGATCGATATTTGTAACCGTTGAGACTGTTTTCATCCCGGCGTTGTGTAGACATAATTTCGTCCATGTTGTTGAATGACCTTCTTGTGCACTGCGATGAGTTTCGGTGAGCAGGGTTTTTCCTTTATTTTTCCCGCATGTTGAATTCTGCTGGGATTCCTTTTGGGAATCGTTCTGAGCTCCCGTGAATGTAGGTTCCAACCACCTTGAATCATAAGCGGGTGTTTTCTACAGTTCATCTTGCTCTCTTGTCAAATTCGTTTGTCTCTACATCACGATGTTGTACGCTGAATTCGAAGTGTTTGATATTGTTAAAAAAGCACACTACGAAGTTTTACCTCAAAATCCATGTCAAAGAAAACCACCCGGCCCCTTTGACCAAAATGTTAAATTGAGGAAACTTCCCGCATAACAATATCGATTGAAGCGTCGGTACGTTGGAAGTAAGAGTCCATATAGAATGGTGATTAGCAGCTTTCGGCAGTTATGAGAAGAAAGTGTACATCACGAACGGTGAGCAAAATGTCTAAGACGAATGTGCGCTACCACCACAGGCGATAACATAACGTTTGCGTACAAGTGCTGCAAATGGCTGAATTTCATTTATATCTGAGCTGTGCACCTGTTATTCCGAAGTTTTAGTGACGCCCCCTCACCGCAATACCATCGGCAGAATTTACAAGCTCCCGATAGTAGATACGTGCTTCCCAAAGAGTGAAACTGGCCTCCGAAAACTTAATCGTGTGACGGAGGCCAGTACTAAACACGAGAAAAAACGTGATAGTGCAGCATGTAGTTATCTGTGGTGCTTCGCGTACATAAGAACGCAGCATCGAATTCGGTCTTTAGAATTGCATTACGGCCCTGCTCTTCAGCGGCTGTGTGTATGTGGATGTTACGCGAACAAAAATAAACCTCGTCTGGAAAAGGCAGAATTCCCTCAAATGTACGCGCAGTAAAATGGACAGTAGTTAGAAAAATCACGTGATTGAATACAGGTATCGAGTGAGCCAAGCGAAATGACCGCAGGAATTTGTGCTTTATAAAAAGATGGCTGAGCATGCACGGCTCAATGATTTAAGGCAACACAGGTGTATGTTACCGACAAACATCAATTTTTACTTTCTCATTTTGCTTGCATAACTATTTTCAACTGCCTAAAATATGTTGATTTGTTTACTTGGCGATGTATTATTATTGCAATATTAAAAAGAAGCTCAATTAAAACCTTCCAAATAGCGCTCTTTAACGATGTAATATTTCAAGACCCCGATAAAAGTGCATTGCGTATTCAAAAGCGAAGCTTGGCCTTTTCCACAATTCTTTCGTGCTCCTTACGATAATTAAAGTACAAAAAGTTTACCACCTGTTCGCGCCTGAAGGAAATATTCTCGAATATGTCGCAGGTCACTAGCGCTAGCTAAGTTTGTATGGGCCGCCAGTAGAGCCGCCGCTCTCGAATCCGACCATGATCACGCCTGTTGCGCCCGTGTCCGGCTCCCATTGTCAAAAGCCCGGGGGAGGCTTCCCTGTCTATGGGAATGCAAGGCGGCCATTTCCCCTTCGCCCTTCCACGGCCGGTCTAGAGGGAGAGCGCGCTCTCCCTCGAGTCCGGCCCTGGCCCTTCATAGCTCTCTCTCCCTCTCCACAAAAAACCAGTTGGCCAAGATGGATGCCGCGTTGGCGGCAGAGGGACGCGAGCGACCATCTGCCTTCTCTTCTTTCCTCCCCTCTTCCTTCTCCCACTATGCGCACGCTGACAGTGTCGGTGTCGTTTCCGCCGGCAGTCCACAGCCCCCCACCCCCTTCCTTTTTGTTTCTTTCTCCGCTTCCTCCTCTTCCACTCAAGTAAGCAAGATGCGGCGTTGTTCGTCTCGCGGATCACGGCAGTGCTGCCCGTGCAGTCGTCTTTCTCCTTCGGTGACTTTATGCTGATCTGCGACGTTTCTGTTCGTGCTCATTTAGCACGAGAACGAGCACAAGTGCTATATCATCTGAGAAGACACAGCGCAAAAGTCCTCACTGCGGGACATTGTAAACTTCGACAGAACGATGTTGGAGATTTTGGGAAGGCGAAGAAAATCCGCATGGGCCCACCACATTGCACCTATATTTCATATTACAGGTAAGCGTCTCTTTGCTACGATGTGTTTTGAATTGTATTCTGAAGAGAGAAATGAATCGTAACGCTGACACTTAACCGCAGACGAAGAAATGGAGGGATGGAGCAGAGAGCTTAGCAGGCTGAACCGGAAACGCCATGACGACCCTGATGCGCGGAAGAAGGTACCTAATGTGATGTTTGTCTTTGTTTTCTTCTTTTAGTAGCTACGACGACGGGTGAAGTTTCTCACCCCCTCCCCCCCCCCCCGTTACTCTAAGCAACCACCTTGATCTTGAGCACTGCCTCTAGCCTCCTAGCATGAAAAGCATTATGGCGCCAGACTATAGTTCGCGAGCAGCCAAGTACGGACGTTATTAGTCTTGCCTGGAGAACTCGAGCCGTGCTGTGCGTCGCAAAACATTGCCGCCAACCTTTCAGATCTTCAATGATAACGCCTTGTAGAGCGCGGATCGATTCCATATTTCTGTTCATGCTTATCGCGAAACCCGCTTCTTTGACTGAGCTACATGTACGCGAAAACTTACGCGAAAACTTACGCGAATGCGATGGCGGCACACATCGCGCGAAACAGAAATGCATGTGTCGATTGGCTCGTCACTCCGAACTGCTGAAATAGAAAATTTCGCTCGTTCCTCAGAATCGCATGCACGATCAGCCAACAGCATGAACGCGAAGCGTACGTCACTGCCGCTCATTTCGTACGCTCTCTCTTTCTCTCTCTCTCTCTCATTTTTTTTCAGTGTTGCATCATGTTTGTGCACTTCCGCGTAAATTCCTCGCTTTGTACGAACAATGGTGAAGGGGCAAGGAGTCTACGAATGTATAATCGCAACAAAAGAAAAATAAATAAATGAAAGGTCAACTTACTACTCTTATAGCGCAAGTGTAAATCCATTTTATTGCATGTTATCGCAAAACATTTCAATTCTTGCAATTGTTGTGACTTGCATATGCAAATAGTTTGCGGTGTACTATACCAGCAACACAGAGCGTCGTCGCCGTTTCGCGCTGCCGTCGATTCGCGAGCATGTATTTTCCCCAGCAAGCGACGAAGAGATCCATGATCGCTTTCGCCGCGCCGACTTGACGCGTTGCTCTCGCTCTCTTTTTCGCTCGCATGTAGCTCAGTCTTTATCATTTTCTTTGTCGCGTAAGATGTACCGAGATGTGTCTCACAGCATTCCAGCCACTCGTCTGTTTCTACAATATACAGGTTATGCTAGTAACCATTTGCGGCTTTATCTATATGTTTCTTCGCCGCCTTTAATTGAGCTTGACGGGTGTGACCGGAATTAGTCATTCGACGACCAGCGAGCACGTTTGCTGTTATCGCCGCCGCCGAGATGTTCACTTATTTTCAGGGAGCAAGTCAGCCCAGTAAAGACTTAATTTCAGTACAGCTAAGCCTGTGTTCTTTTGTGCTTACGGCATCGTCACCGCCAAGTGACAATATGCAATGTTTTGACGTACTTAGTGAACTGTAATCCTCGCGTTACAGTGTCATCACATAGTATATTGTAGCATGCGTTGACGACAAAGAAGCGCAGAAGTGTGAGAGGAAGAAGTGTGCTAACCTCGAGCCTGAACTCCGACGCTGTTCGTAGAACCTTTGCCACGCCTTGGACCTCGGACGCAACTATAAGGGTCGCTGTTTACGCGACATCTGGTGGAGCTGCCGGGTACGATTTTCATGAGCCGGACTCCCCCTACAAGCCCAGGACGCACCCCTAAGGTGGAGACTCCAGTACACCAGAGCAGCCGCCGACTGCAAGGTCTGCCTCCCGAGTGTGGTCCTCTCCCTGACCACAGACCAACAAGGAGCGTTTCTGTCAGCGCGATGAATCCCCCGGTATCAACAACTCCTGTCCTGCTCCACCACCAGCGGGATCCACCACATTTCCACGGCCTGCCCCATGAGGACGCTGAAGACTGGCTGGAGCAGTTCGACCGGGTGGCTGCCTTCAACGCCTGGAACGCTGACTCGAAGCTTCGCCATGTCTACTTCGCACTGGAGGATTCTGCGAGGACATGGTTCGAAAATCAAGAAGCCGGACTCCGAACGTGGGACACATTCAAGGCAGAATTCTTGCGTATGTTTACCAACACGCTTCGCAAGGAAAAAGCGCAACTGCTTTTAAGGAGCCGCATACAACATCCGAATGAAACTGTTACGGCCTACGCCGAAGAGATGAAGCGACTCTTTCGACGCGCGGACCCAACCATGTCGGAAGAGAAAAAACTGCGCCTTTTGATGCAAGGTGTTAAAGAGCAGTTATTTGCAGGCCTGGTGCGAAGTCCACCAACAACTGTCGCCGAATTCATAAGTGAGGCGTCTACCATCGAGAAGGCACTTGACATGCGCGCCCGGCAATACCAGCGCACTACAGTGTCTATGAACGCCGCGAGTGCAGGTGAAGCCATACAGTTTTCGTCAGAATCGTTGCGTGATACGATCCGGGCGATAGTCCGGGAAGAGGTGGCCAAATACCTGCGGATTCCTCCACAGCCACAGGTTGCCACAGTTTCCGATATCATCCGTGAGGAAGTACAACAGGCGCTGGGTGTTCCCGCACCCGCACCCGTCACCGTGCCCGCACCCGTCACCGGGCCCGCACCCGTCACCGGGCCCGCACCCGTCGCCGCGCCTGAACCCGTCGTAGCTACACCGCTGCCCCAGACCCTGAGCTACGCCGCGGTCACCAGCCGCTACCTGCCGCCTTCGACAGCATCCTACGAGCCTCGCGCGCCGGTCGCCCATGTGTCTTCACGGCCGAGCATACGCCGCCGAAGGACCGATATCTGGCGAACGCCCGATAACCAACCGTTGTGCTACCATTGCGGCGAAGCTGGACACCTGTGTCGCCGCTGCCCCTACAGGGAACTCGGCCTCCGTGGGTTTTCTTTTGATGCCCGTCGTCCGTTGCCTGGCCAGCAGCCACGCGAAATCGCAGAATACATTTCGCGTTCCAACACAGGCCCAAGCCGCCTCCGATCGCCGTCGCCTCGCCGTTACAGCTCTCCTGGACGCCAGGAGCAACTCCAAAGTCCCCATAGGGGAAACTAGATGCAGCAGCCTCTGGAGGTGCGGCTGCTACAGTGCGAAAATTTCAAGATCCTCCACAGACCCACGACAGTTCTTCACTGCAAACTACAGTTCGTTACTTACGGCCACCAGCAGAATCGACGCCGCTACGAAATTCCGCTGATCCTCAACGTAACCACGACGCCGACATTCGCCCCACCACTCCTTCAGAGCATCGAAGTCGAGACCGAACCCCACGAAGCTGTCGCCGCCCGACACAACAAACTGCCGACCTGCAGATCTCCGTTGATGGCGTAGACGTCACTGCTCTAGTCGACACTGGCGCTGATTATTCAATTCTAAGTGCACACTTCGCCAAAGCTCTCAGAAAGGTCACAACATCATGGGGTGGCCCGCAAATACGCACAGCTGGCGGACATTTAATTATGCCCACGGGAGTGTGCACGTCGAGGATCACTGTACAAGGGCAAACCTTTCTGGCGACGTTCATCGTATTGGCTCAGTGTTCCCGTGACGTCATCCTCGGTATGGACTTTTTAACCGAAAATGGCGCCATTATCGATCTGAAGAATAAGTCCGTAAGATTTTCAGTTGAGAATGCTATCGAATCCAACAGCATGCTCCCCGCTGCACTCCACATTATTGATGACCATGTTAGTGTGCCCCCACGTTCAAGCATCATGGTCTCAGTGGGTTCCCTCCCAATGCAAGATACAGAAGGTGTCGTCGAGAGAAAACAGAAACTGCTTATTGAAAGAGGCATCGCCGTTGCCAGGGCAGTTGTTTTTGTTGAAAATGGCAAAGTTGATGTTCTTCTCACGAACTTCAGCAATGAATATCAACATCTGAACAGAGGGACAACTGTCGCATTTCTCGACGCCATAACTGACACTAGTTATGAATGCAATTTCACCAGCGCCTCAGCAACAGAACCCTCCGACAATACTGAACCTCTGTACGATATAAACCCGGCCTTACCTCGACAGTATCAAGAGAAACTACGGCACCTGCTCCGTCGCTACTCTAATGCATTTGCCAGATCATCACGCGTCGGTCGAACCCACCTTGCAAAGCACCGCGTCATTACAGATGAAGCTGTTCGACCACTCCGCCAGTCGCCTTATCGAGTTTCCCCTAAAGAACGTACTGCCATCCGAGACCAAGTGAAGGAAATGCTCGATAACGATGTCATTCGCCCTTCCCGCAGCCCCTGGGCTGCACCTGTGGTACTTGTGAAGAAAAAA
The DNA here is from genome assembly GCF_055883805.1 of Amblyomma maculatum. Taxonomy (NCBI): domain Eukaryota; kingdom Metazoa; phylum Arthropoda; class Arachnida; order Ixodida; family Ixodidae; genus Amblyomma; species Amblyomma maculatum. Next base: position 185,931,560 of record NC_139349.1, read on the forward strand.
GATGGCACACTTCGTTTCTGCCTAGACTATCGCCGACTGAACAACGTTACGAAAAAAGATGTTTACCCTTTGCCCAGAATAGATGACGCCTTAGATCGTCTGTGCAACACAAGATACTTCTCCTCCATGGATCTCAAGTCTGGATACTGGCAGATAGAGGTCGATGAGAGGGACCGCGAAAAGACTGCTTTCATTACACCTGACGGGCTATACGAATTCCAGGTCATGCCCTTCGGCCTTTGCTCCGCGCCCGCAACCTTTCAGAGACTCATGGACAGCGTTCTTGGAGATCTGAAGTGGACGACATGTCTTGTATACTTGGACGACGTAATTGTATTTGCCCCGAATTTCGAGGAGCACCTCCGTCGCTTAGACGCAGTACTAGACGCCATCCAAACGTCGGGCCTCACTCTGAAAGCCGAAAAATGCCATTTTGCTTATGAAGAGCTGAAGTTTTTGGGCCATGTCGTGAACCAAGCGGGAGTTCTGCCGGATCCTGAAAAAACAGTTGCCATCGCCAATTTTCCGACGCCGCGGGACCAGAAAGAGGTGCGACGCTTTCTTGGGCTATGTGCATATTATCGACGTTTCGTGAAAAACTTTTCTAAAATAGCCGCCCCCCTTACACTTCTTACTAAGGCTGATATGCCGTTCACATGGGGCGACCAGCAAATGGACGCATTTCAGGAGCTTCAACGTCGCCTGCAGTCACCTCCAGTTCTAGCACATTTCGATGAAACCGCAGACACCGAACTCCACACGGATGCAAGCAATGTTGGTTTGGGTGCTGTCCTAGTACAGATACGGAATAGTGAACAACGTGTGATCGCCTACGCTAGTCGGGCTTTGTCTAGGGCTGAGACAAACTACTCTGCCACTGAAAAGGAATGCCTGGCCATCGTGTGGTCTATTTCGAAGTTTCGACCATACCTGTACGGCAGACCCTTCAAAGTGGTGACCGACCATCACGCGCTTTGTTGGCTGACAAGCCTTAAAGACCCTTCTGCGCGTCTCGCCAGGTGGAGCCTACAACTTCAAGAATACGACATCACTGTAACCTACAAGTCAGGTCGCAAGCATTTAGACGCTGACTGCCTGTCTCGTGCTCCTGTACAACCAGCTTCGGACGCCTCAGGTGACGACGACGCATTTCTGAGTGCAATTAGTTCAGACAATTTTGCCGATGACCAACGGAATGATCCCGAACTTCGCCAGGTAATCGATTTTCTTCAAGGTGCCGGCAGCATGGTCCCTAGCCCTTTCCGTCGTACTTTGTCTTCTCTGTGTCTCCGTGATGGCGTTCTCGTCAAGAAGAATTTTACAGCCAACAGTCGCCAATACCTCCTCGTTGTACCAGCAAGCTTAAGGGATGAGATTTTTCAAGCCTGCCACGACGAACCCACATCCGGCCACCTGGGAGTCACTCGAACGATATCCAGAATTAAAGAACGGTATTACTGGCCTCGTTTGTCAAGCGATGTAACGCATTATGTTCGAACTTGCCGTAACTGCCAACGTCGAAAGGTTCCGCCTCTGAGGCCAGCCGGTCTTTTAAAGCCCATTACGCCACCGTCCAGACCATTCCAGCTGATAGGGATGGACTTGCTCGGACCGTTCCCTACTTCCACCTGTGGGAACAGGTGTATTATAGTAGCTACTGACTACCTGACCCGCTACGCAGAAACCGCTGCTCTTCCTTGTGCTACTGCTTTTGAAGTTGCGAAATTTTTCGTTCTTCAAATTGTCCTGAGACATGGCGCACCAGAAGTACTCATTACTGACAGAGGACCTACATTTTCTGCAGAACTCATCCAGCATATCCTTGTTCTTAGTCGCACCAATCATCGTCGCACGACTGCATACCACCCGCAAACAAACGGCCTGACAGAACGTTTGAACAAGACCATTGCCGATATGTTGTCAATGTATGTGGACGTCCATCACAAGACATGGGACGAAGTATTGCCGTATGTAACATTTGCATACAATACCGCCGTTCAGGAAACTACCAACATGACTCCATTCAGCCTAGTTTACGGCCGACAAGTGACGACCACGCTCGACGCCATGCTGCCCCACATAGACGAAAGTCCAAATGATGATGTCGCCTCTTTTCTACAGCGTGCCGAAGAGGCCCGTCAACTTGCACGGGTGCGAATACAGCAGCAGCAAGGCCGAGATGCACAACGCTACAACCTGCGGCGGCGGACTGCAGACTATCTGCCAGGTGACCTTGTCTGGGTTTGGTACCCCATTCGACGACGCGGACTCAGCGAAAAACTCTTGCGCCGTTATTTCGGCCCCTACCGCGTTCTTCGACGCGTTAGTGAACTGAACTATGAAGTCGTTCCGCACGAGGAACCAGAGCCCCGGCGTCCCAAGCGTTCTGAAGTGGTCCACGTGGTCCGCTTGAAGCCTTTTCACGCCAGATAGTACCCCCTTTTACTCTGTCCCTCTTTCAATCTAGCATCGGGACGATGCTTTTCGCACGGGGGGGCTAATGTAGCATGCGTTGACGACAAAGAAGCGCAGAAGTGTGAGAGGAAGAAGAAGTGTGCTAACCTCGAGCCTGAACTCCGACGCTGTTCGTAGAACCTTTGCCACGCCTTGGACCTCGGACGCAACTATAAGGGTCGCTGTTTACGCGACAATATAAATGAGGAAGACGGAATGACCATGGCGTCCTAAACGAAACAAATGCGCTAATATTTCTCCTTATTCCGTCGCGTACGACTCCAGCCATAACCTGTTTTTATTAAAGCAGTCTATGCTCCAAACCTGCCGACAAGTGCGCTCGTGTTTGTACATGCAGTCACGAGCCCGTTTGTCTACAGCGCTCGAGCGGTGATATAAGCGATCGAAGGGAAAAACGAATTGGCGCCTGCATATTATCTCACCAAAAAATATTTGTGATATGCGACCTTCTATGGTTTAGAAGGGTCAAGAATAGTCATGGGTAGGGGAATAATAGTGGCAGGCCTAAGATGAATGACGTCAATAGGCGAGGGTGTTCCTGAGCTTACATCACACAGTTAGCACATTAGCGTAGTGAATTTCACTTTGAGATACGGCTCCTTCGGTCGAGTGAAGGTCACGTGTCAGAGATCCGATTACGCTGAGCACTGCGGCGCATCTTTCCGATATGCTGGCCGCAACCCTCTCCTTACCGGCATAATCGGATAATATACGAGAACTAAGCATAAACTGCCTCCACTTCGCTCCCAATCTCCATTGTTTGCTTATTCTCATTTTCTTTATTAAAATAAGCTTTTGTAAACATTTTTTTTCCGCTTTTGTCCTGTGCCAACCCAAGAGTTTTCCCTTTTGTGTCTAGGTGTCTTTTATCTATTCCTTGATATTTTTAATGCTACAATCTTTCTTACTCATTCAAGCCAATAATAAATTCAGCACTTTGCTTCTGTTCTTCCCCCCTAAAAAAATACTAAAGTTCTGCTTGCATCAGAAACACACTAGCCAATCCTCTTCCTCTCTGTTTGGTCATCCTCAAACAAAAATATGAATACTTTGCCTCTTCCCTCCCCTGCTCACGTTACTTTTCCGTTATTTCTTTTCTACAATGTTTATTTTTCGCCTATTGTCTTTTTGCTGCCATTCTTTTTTTTTTTTTTGATAATGCATTTCTTTGTGCTGTCCCGGCACTTGTGTTTTTGATCACACCCTCATAATTTTGTAGGCATATTTTCCTGGTTTTGTGTTTACTTTATTTCTTCTCATTGTACGCCGCTTCGCATATATTCGGTTCCTTCTCGGCGCCTACCTTCTAATTCGTTTTCTAAGTTCGTATTTTTTCCGTCGTCTTCGTCGTGCAACCCTCAGTTTCACTGTGAATAGCTGCTCTTGACATCATGTTTTTGTTTTCTTTTTTTGCGGAATGCTCTCAATTTTTATCTGCTTTCAGCGTTTGTCAGTTTAGTTTGAAATCCGCTTTAGGCATGGCAGGTAATAGTGGTCCAGGAATACTCTCCGGTTAACTTTTTTTTTTTTTTAGAGAGCTATTACAGCTGGGCGGTGGCCTACTATAGCTCATGTAAAATGTGCGGATGCAATGTTATTGACCGTAACCTCAATAATGATTGTGTTGTAGCGTCATTTTATTGTCGTATGTCGCGTCATGATTAGGTTGTTTCGAAAAAGGCAGAGGGCGCACTATATGACTGGCTGACCCCCTTTGTGTGCTTCGCGCTCTTGGTCGCAAGATATGTGACAGCACGTGGCGCCACTTTAACAACGCAAAGCTACCACGATGCGGCGTATATGTAAACGGCGATGCATTAGGTCATGAGATATTGCTTTGGGAAAGGAGATGCCCCTATGTGGCATATCCTCAGTCCGGCTATGTACAGGTTATATCAGCTGAGGTGGACACCACTGCAGATTATAAAAAAGAAAAGATGAAAGCCTTCTTCCCAAACAAAATCAATTGAATTTGCTGTTAGATGTTAAGACACCGGCTATTAACTTGATCTGCTTACTTGATTAATTAGCCAATTATAATTATTTGACCTTATAAATAAATCGTTCAATTGCTCAGGTCTGAATAGGAGCTGCTGGACCTGACCCAGATGCTTCCTCTCAGGTAGCCTTAGCATGGCCCTTTTTATTCCGCACAAATGAAAGCTGGCGAAATTTAAAAATACTACGTGACAGCTTGCTTCACGTGCCTGAATTCTCCGTGATTACAGCGCTGTCATCCGTAGCTTGATAAAGCGCGGCCAGATCCGCGCCTTCAGCGACACCCACAACAGTACACATGTTTCTGCTGTCTCGGAGATAACCTCCAGCAGCTGCAGCCCAGACAACGTAAAGGCGCTATGTCAGCAGCTGTTCACACTTACCTCTAACCAGCAGAAAAGCGAAGCTCTGTCCTCAGCAGCGCAGAAAGCTCAAATCTGGCAGCGCTTTGCCAACTGGCGGATAAAAGCGTTACGATCACGTCGCAGTTGATCAGTTTAACAACCTTTCATTATCTTGGCTTTATAATATATATACTGCTGATGCCCATTCTTGATTCAACTACATTTCCTGCATTTGCATTTTTGCTATGACCAACTCCCCTGTTTCTGCCAACAAGGGTGTACCTATGTTTTTCTTTTCCATATAGTTTGCTACATTGTCCTCAATTTATGATCACACTATAAAATCATATAGGTTAGCCTTGCTGATTAAAGTATATTCTAAATAACTTGCACTTCGTTGCTTCAAACTTTATTCAGTCAGGTGCTTTTGTCTCTTCAACAACTATAACAAAATGTGTGCTTCTTTTGAATGATGCATAGTCTTATTTATCTAAAGAATCAGCCACATTTATTACATTTACCTTTGTGTTTTTACAGATCCACCTTGGCCATGGAAAATGTATAAACCAATTCAGTCTCCGATCGGATTCCGACTTCTGCAAGCTGATGTCCGTTTACCTCGGGCGGACTGAAGTACAAGGAGCGTGCCATGAAGCCTTTGTAGCAGAGCCATCTCAAGAGTGTTCCCTCCACCCTACCCTTTTCGAGTGGCATCAATGTCAGGTAAACAAAAACATCTTTCCATGAACTACAGAAGAGATTTCATTTGGTTTTGTGGTGGCTGTATGCAATATAATTTGAATTGTATTGTGTTTGGTATTTTGAAAACTGAAGCTTGTGATGGTTTAACTGTGGCTATCAACAAGCTGCAAACCATGCTGCTTAAGGAGCATGGCAGCTGTTTGAAATACAGTGCAGGGGAATGCTGATGATGGATGAATTAGAAAAAGCAGAGAGGATGAGATAGCACAAAATGGTTTTATCATTATCAGTGGATGACTGGCTCAATGTGCGAGTTGGTTGTTAGAAACCAACAGTTATGCTAGCAGTTTTGAGTCACTTTCATAGCTGAACTGGGCTAGCACGGAAAAAAAACAGCCATATTTGCTGCAAATTTTAACAACACTAAACAACATGTGTTGCTCGTTTGGAAATGTATACAGCAGTTGCTTGACCATGGTCAGAGCAGCAGTTGTATTTCAGCATGCTAACCCTTGCAACATTCTATTTTATGCTAAACAGTGTTTCAGTAGTAAATCAATGCTTGCAGTTGAGGAATAATTTTTCTGGAAAATATGTAAAGTTTTCATCCAAATCGTGATTTGTCGTTTTTGTAAAATCGGATGAATAATTGATTAGGAAATAATTAATGATTTTATTTGTGCAGACACCTGGCTTTTGCTGAAGGAGGTCAGTTGCAGTGAAGATGTGGTCAAGCGCTACAAGATGATGTCGCAGTACCTGGCACAGAAATGTCTGCACCTTTTCCTCTAGGGTAAGATTTACAGTGTATTCCTTCTGGTGGGTGACAGAGTAATGTATGCACAGAATGTTTTTTTTTTTTTTTTTTTTTTTTTGCAGTGGAGTTATGCTTGCTTTCAAGGTGTAGCTAATCAGCGGGTGTCACAGGTTGCTCAGTTCTCTAACATAAAAGCTTATATGCTTATAGTAGGAAATAAAAGCTATTGCGATTTCAGGAGATTTTCCTAGCAGAAAAAGATTTCCATGGGCCGCAGTTATAAGAGCATTACATATTGACTGGTCCTGAGCATATCTGTGTGCAACAATGGTTAGGCTAAACACGTATAATCTTTTAGTCATTTTGAATGAGCTTTATTAAACTCTGTAAACATTTATTTATTGCTCGATATGAAGGCTTACTACTTTGGCATTCTACCACTTACGTTAAAGTTGTGGGCTTTATGTAGGAGAGACGGGCTATGATTTGATAAAACGGTAATAGAAAAATGGCCTAGTGCTGTCGATTTTCAATCCACATAATGAGCACTATGAGGTTTAAAATATTCTTGTGCCTGCCACTACAACATTCTCCATAGCCAATGTCTATGGAAAACCACAAAATAATTCTGTGGTTACATTTTGCACGTGTGAAGTTTCTCACAATAGGAGAGAAGAGTCACAACCGTATATGAAATGAACATGCGCCCTCGGACTACAGAACATCAGAGTACACGAATGTCAGATTGCGGGACATCAGAATGCATGCCGTCCCAATAAGACCAATAGACTAGAAAACGTCAAAATACAGAACTACGGACAATGAACGTCACAGTACGGAACTACAGACAATGAACGTCACAATATAGAACTACAGACAGTGAACGTCACAATACAGAACTACAGACAATGAACGTCACATTACGGAACTACAGACAATGAACGTCACAATATAGAACTACAGACAGTGAACGTCACAATACAGAACTACAGACAATTAACGTCACAATATAAAACTACAAACAATGAACGTCAGACTACAGGTCAAAACCAGACTACAGGTCAAAACCATCAAAAATTTTCTGTAGTTTTTTTCGACTGGGTACAATCGGCAGCACGAATGGCGGAAGAAGCAGCGAGGGTCAAAACTTTTAAGACGTCGATGAAAGAATAAACTAAGGACAAAATTTGGCGCCGGTGTCAATTATAGCGATTACAGGTACGCCGTACACATAATCCTCGCGAAGGTTGCGTCGATCACTCATGGTTAGGAGAGGATTTTCATGCCGGGTCGTCAATGCAGCATCCTCTCCGGGAGCTGCATTGGTCACTTTTCCGGAAGAAAGCCAGAGAAGTAGGGGATGATGAAAGGCAAGGTTTGGGAGATGGGGGCACCGGGTCTGGGGAGACGGTGAGTGGCTGGAAATGCGCGGAGCTGGTGAGGTAAAGTAACGAAAGCACGTATCACGGAGAGAGTTTGGGTGTGGTCTATAGTCGGCGTTGCGATCAGTATAGTAGCGAGACCGAGGTGGCGGAACCGACGGCTGCGGCAATCACGAGAAATGTGGCTGACACGTGAACATTTAGTATGTTGGAGTTCATAGACAGACTCCTCCGCACGACACATGAAAAGTTGAAAAAGAAGGGTTGATGTGTAGGCCAGTTGGTGAGACATAAGGAAAGTAAAACCGCAGCAGGCACAAGACGGAGGGTGGAGACGAAGGGTGCTGTCCCTGTGTCGTCTCCGCCCTCCGTCCGGTGACTGCTGCGGTTTTACTTTCCCTAAGTTGAAACAGATTGGCCACTCGTCCGGGCTTCGTCATTCTTCAGGGTTGCGATAGCGGTATCGCGTTGGGAAGGGCGCAGTAGGGGCCGCAGCAGCTACGGTGGGTTGGAAAGATGGCTGTGCGGACGGCTGACCAGAGTTCAGGCTGACATTCGCGTTGCCCACATTCACTAATTCGTGGCGAACGACAGCTTGGATCAAGGCTATACTAGCGTCCGCAGGCTGAGGGCTGAATGCAACGGGGGTAATAGCCCCTAATTTTCTACGAACTATCCCGGTCACGATTGCCGGGTCGGACGGCTGATGGAGTTTGGCAGGTCTTCGTACGAAGACGTAGCAGCTGTATTTTGCAAGCGGTCGAAGCGGGACGCAATACGACAGTGTGAGCTTGCTCAAACCGTCAACATACTTCTAGGACAGAGACGACTATCGTGCAGTAGAGTGGAGAGCTGGGCCAGTTGGCACATATTAGTAAAGATAGAACGACGCCGACACAGAGAGAGGCACACAGCCCAACGCTGTCGTTGTGTTCCACTCTCTGTGTCTGCGTCGTTGCGCTGGTTTCAATCTTTGCCAATATGTCGTACAGTCTTTGCAAACAAGACAAAATGCGTCGTCGGCGATTCCCTTCCCGATATGCCCCACCTTGTTGGCCTCGGACATGGCGCTGTCCCCTTTAGGGCACAGTGCTAGGATATCCCGAATGTACGACACGTATGACTCGGAAGTTGACTGCACTCGACAAGCAAGGTCTTTTTTTTGCGCTCAGCTTGCGCCAATAGGTTTTCCAAATAATTCGCTCAGTTTCCGCTTGAAAATGTCCCAGCTTATGATATCTTCCTCGTGCGTCTCGAACCAGGCACCGCGCCGTTCTCTCCAGAAAGAAAATCTTGTTGGCAAGCAATACAGTAGCGTCCCAGAGATTGTGCTTGCTTATCCGCTCATACATGTAGAGCCAGTCTTCAACAGCGACTTCATCGATGACGCAGAAGGTACACGGTTCCTGAATTTGTGCATGACAATGGTCGGCGCTGGTGTAGCTGCTTCGGGTGGGGTGCGTCTAGTATATTTAAAGAACGAAGCTGGCAGCCACTTCGGAGCTCCAGGTTGTGATCGCGGAATAGCTTGACCCAACACCTCCAGCAAAATATTACGGGCCTTCTCGAGCGGTAAGAGTCTAAGTTCAACGTCAAGAGCACATCTGGAACACCAGAGCACACAAACAAAACAGCTTCAGCTGTTGTTGTTGTCGTGCCCTCAGATAATGGCACATACCCACGAGGGGAATTGGCCACATGTGAAACGAACATTATGGAAGTTATGCTGTTAGATATGAGAATACAAAACTACTACATATAAATATGCAATACGACAGAAAAAGGTCCTACTGATCAGAAAACAAAAAGGAATAATTTCAACTCAGTAAGAACCTGAAGAGGAGAAGCAGAGGAACCGGTAAACCTAGAAAAGAATTTGACCAGAGGCATTTAACAAGTTTGTGTACCGCTGAGCATAAAGTCCCGCTGCTGAAGCCCAGCTGAGTAGCGCCAAAAGAAAGTAAATTTGAAACAGTCAAGGATATAGATAAGATTTTGCAAGGAATTTTAAAGAAAAAAAAATTCAAAGCTTAAGTGTCGTCGTCGTCCTTCGACCCAGCGTCCAAAACGTTCTCGTCGTCTTCCGACATGTCGACTGTACACCGTAATACATGTCGACTGTACACCGTACATGAAATGAATAAGATTATTGTTGATCGTGACACACAATAACCATAGCCGCTGATATAAAGGCTCTTTAAAAAGCCTTGGTTCAGAATGCTTCAAAAAGAGGTGTGGGAAAACTATTAACATGTTCAGGCCCTGCATGGCAAATGCAATGCAGTAATATTTAACAATGTCGTCAGACTTGATTGACTCGCACCGTCTAAAAACTGCTGTCAGGCAGTTGGCTTTCCAGCTGGAGACTCAGTGTCATGCATACCATCTGGCTAGAAAACCCACCATGAGCGCTTCTGTCTGCTATACTCAAGGCGCTGAGTCGTAGTGAGATGGGAGCGAAGGTTTAAGCTCAGGATAGCATATTTTCTTTCACTGGCCAGCCCACGAAAACATTGGTCACTTTAACGCGCGAATTATAAAACGGGTCGTACCAGATGAAGTAGGAGAGGAGCGCACTGTTGTAATGCTGCAGCGTGAAAGACGGGAAATCCGATTTTGACATGAATGAAATATCATTTCGCTAAGAGGGTTTCCGACGTAGTAATTACGTCGCCCAGGGTGACGTAGCTTTAAAAAAAGAAATGGTGATGCTGTGGTAGAAATCGATTAACTATCCCTATGGTGGCGTGTCAAGAACTATGCGTCACTAAGGCAGCTTCGTTCGAATTCTTACAGTATGTATGTATACATGTATGAATGCTTGGTGCACACATGTGCATACATATACATACCGTATACGTACAATACGCACGTAAAATATGTAAGTTTCAGTACTTGACGGCAACAAGCGTGTCTACGACAGGACAGGCACTGGAACCCTGAAGTGACCACAGGTACCCCTTAACGTTACTTTGTCATACTCAAAAGCTGAACTGATGTGGCCCCAAAGATTTTGGGACTGTGTATACGGAGTCTTGTAACGAAGTGCTGTCAAAGTGTGTAGGCACCGAAACGAATTTCAATCGGATATGACACAGCGAAAAGCATTCAAGTAATTTAATTTCTGAAACTGTTTGTCGGTTCCAGGAACAAACTGATGTCTAAATGCTGAGTTGAAATCGTGGCACCTGGTTGCAGACTAGTTGTTTCTAAGGAAATACCGCGTAAAATTGGCTTTATTTTGAAAATAACAGTATATTTTATATTTTTAAAACTTCAAGTTCACTCGAATCTCCGGGTACTGCCAGATCATCTGGGTGTTCGGTCTGAACATGCTTTTAAGAGGTACAATGTCTCAAAAAAAAGATCAGCCCACCCGATCTTCGCAAGGACCACTTAGCGAAGCACGTATTGAGCTTCTTGGACTTGGAAGACATCAAAGAAAAAAAAAAGCAGACACCTCTAGGGGTCTCCAGCGCTGTTCGTTTCTGTAAGCGCAGCAGTATGGCTATTACGCGGAATACTTTTCGAAAGCGTTGTTGCTACGATGAGCTCATTGCAACCAGTTATGTCTACGTCGGATGTCTCGGTGTGTTCGGCACAATCCTGCTAAAGACAAGGTGGTCAACGGCGTCTTGCACTGAGGAGGAACGTTCGGATCAGCTGGAGGCTGCGAAGAGCCCCACCACCAGCGCCGCCACCGTCAGCACAATGGCGCCCTCCGCCGGTCTGCCGGCCCCGTCGCAGAACTGCTTAGTGGTGAGCGCTGTGACGTCCTTGCTCAATAGGGATGGAGGCTCACCGCACTTGACTCCGCTGATATTCGCGCGGCGGATCCAGGACAGGAACTCACCCTTGCCCAAGTCACAGTCGCACTGCATTTCTGCGGACAGATGAGACACATAGGTTGAGCTTAGAAACAAGCAGACTTTCTAACTTACTGAATCTGATCCACAGTACATCCAAACATTTTCCTAAATACGAAATGTGGTTCCAATACACGCTGTGAAGATGGTTGGAAAGCGGAGCAGTTAACAAACACACATTTAGACATTGCGGCGTCACTTAAAGGTTCGCACACGCGGCACTACAAATTCGGTCCCCTTTACTTTTCGTGGTCCACTCTATGGTAGCCTGGAATGAACTGAATCAGTTGCTAGACCGATCATCCTGTTATATTTAAAAGCTTGGTGACGTCACTACAAGATTTGTCTGTCGTGGGTACTTTCGCACTCGCAATAGCTTCATCATCATCATCTTCATCATCAGCTTGACTATACCCACTGGAGGCCGAAGGCTTCTACCATATTCGTTCAAATAACACAGTCCTATGCTAGCTGCATCCAACTGACCCCTGCCAACTTTTTAACCTCATCAGCCCACCTAACGTTCCGCCGCCCCCTGCTACGTTTTCGTTCCCTTGGAATCCAGTTTGTTACTCTAAGTGACCATTCTCTCCGCACCACATGTCCTGCCCATAATCATTTGCTATAGAATGTCAGTAACTTGAGTTATTTCTCTGATCCCCTCTGCACACTTCCTACCTCTTAATGTTACCCCTATCATTTTTCGTTTCATACTTCTTTGCCGCAGTAGCTTACGCAACCGTAATCTTTATCGGGAAACACACGCAGGGAGAAGGAGCATGCTTCGCATTACTTGCACGAGCCGTTATACATTATGCGGTTCGCACTTCGCACGAGGGCTTCGAATGACTCCAACCCCTGTCGAAACCCTGGCTGTTTTTTTCTTACGACAATGACAAAAATATTTCTTTTAACGGTAGATGTATACATCCCAAATTACATCTTTTTCGGTGATGTTAATCAATAAAGAACCTTCGTTACGCTTTCCTAGTATACTTCTACGCAAACACGGGAGTTCCAACACAATTTTGATTTCTTTTTTTTTTTGCTATTCGGACCTCCACGCTGTTTGAATGTCCCCATGGTTATATCGACTAAACTTGAAATTGGGCAAGATGGTGCATTGCAATTTGACTAAAGATAAAGCGCACAGGAAACACAACAAAGAGCCGAAAACACAGGACACACGCTATGCTGCACGGCGTTCTCGACGAGGACATCCGCACCGCTTTCGCGGCGTTTGGCGCCGTGACCCAGCGCGTGTCCTGTGTCTTCGACTCTTGTGTTGTGTTTCCTGTGCGCTTTATCTTTAGTCAAGTTATATCAACGGCCGCGCTAGTTTGATGCAAATTTCAGAGCCCTCCAGTACAGCACCTTTTTCTTCCTTTGACTCCCATCTTCCTCCCTTCCTTACTCTGCCCTTCATTTTTTTTCTTTATTGCCTAGTCTTGACATATTGCTTTTCACAAGAACAAAACTAACAAAAATCACTCATGCTATTTACATACGCTATTTACATGTGACACACTAAAATTCACGCATACACAACAAAGGCTTGAGAGCCACTCGGGAGGTTCTGCTGAAGCTTTCTGGATTGCCAAACCCTGTCCACGTTTTCCCGAAAATAAATTCTGGCGGGCCGTGTATCTTTATCGCAATGGTAACCCGCCATTCTTGAGCGCCATATACAGTGGAGGCCCATGAGCATAATTAAATCAAACCCCGTCCTCACTTTCTACGCATAAGTACCGAATGCCATGCGGGTCTAGCAGAAAACCTTCCATTAGCGTTCTTTATTATATATCCCAAAAATATACACCTTCCCAGAAGAATAGCAAGTTAAATTACGTCGGCATTGGATGCTGTTCGGCATTCTCGACGAGGACATCCGCACCGCTTTCGCGGCGTTTGGCGCCGTGACCAAGGTGACCCGGGAACGTTAGCGCGTTGCTGGCATGAAGGAAAAAAGATCCACTACGAGGACTGTGCTGCTAAAACTGAAGCCAGGTATGACGGTGGATGACCTACACCATCAGGTTCGAGTGGCTGGCGAGTTGGCCCTCGTGGTGGTGCCCGGGTGGCCTATGCAGTGCCTGCGTTGCTGTGGAAGAGGCCACGTTCTCCGGGATTGTAAGGCGCCCAGGTGCTCAAAGTGCCGGCGCTATGGACACGCGGAGGCTGACTGCGTCCGTACCTAAGCGTCGGCTATCGGGCGTGTAGTAGCGAGCGACTCTGTGGAGCTCATGGACATCGTCGAGGTGGAAGAAGCAGTAAGTGCAGCTGAAGACGTGGGTAAGCCGCCAGAGGCGGCGTTGAGGCACCGGGTTCGAGCAGCAACATCGCCACTGCTATCACACCAGGGAGAGGGACACCATTTAGTGCCCCATCATCGACGAATCAGGCCACGACAGAAGATGGATGGACAGGCCTTTGGATGTCGACGCAAAGGCTCCCAGCGTCGACAGCGAGAAGAGAGACGCCCGCGCGACTGTCATTACCGCTGCGACTCGTCCGCGTTCCGAGACCAAGACTGACGACGACACGGTGGTAGACAGTGCCGAGGAACCACCGGCGAAGGCGTCTCAAGCACGGTGTTCCAGTCTGCGCTCGCGCACCAATACCCAGACAGACAAGCGTTCCAGCCACAAGCCGCCTCATAAACCAGAGGCAAGAGCCGGATGATACCGGCGGCGACGGCAACGTCTAGCGACATACTAGACGCGGGAGGTAAGAATCGTGCTTTTAATCCCTTCTTCGTATTCAAAAATGGCTTCTGCATCGCCGTTAAAGTGGCGGACCTAAATGTTAGAAGTTTGGCAGGTAAAAGGAAACAAAGCCAGCTTAACAGGCTTTTAATGGAGTACGATATAGATATATTGGCTAGGCGGTGAAGACCGAGAGTATGATGCGGCGTTTCATTCTAGGTTTTCCGCTGTCGTTAGTCACGCTGTTGGCTGGTTGTGTTCTTTTTATAAAGGGCTAGAGGTGCAGGCGCATCATTCGCGCATGACGGGACGATGTGCTTACCTCGATTTTTCGCTGAAAGGCAATGAGTGGCGAATGGTTTATGACCGTGTTCTTTGAAAATATCGAAGAGCGCCTTCGGACGGATAGACGGCTTATGTGGGATTACAACTGTGTTCTAAACGCGCGTTACAGGACAAGCAGTCGCGCTTTCCGTGACAGGAGCACTGAAGCGCTGTTAAGAATAATTGACATCTCTAACCTTGAAGGCATTGCAGAGTGTCTGGAAGGAGAACGTCCAGTAAAGTAAACGCGATTCCAGGGCTCAAGCCATGCATGGTTAGATCGCATCTATGCCTCTGTCGATATCGTACCACTATGCAACAGGTATGAAGTAGTACCGGTGTCGTTTTCAGACCATTGTTTGGTTCAATGCTGCGTAGGCATTGTTAAGCGTGGGAATGATTTTTCGTGGGAAATGTGGAAGTTAAACAACAAGCTACTTGAGGATGAATTGTACAGTCGAGCAGTAAGAGAAGAAGTAGCAAAAATAGACCCACAAAAAGCATGAAGGTTCGGCAGCAGTGGGAGCTCTGTAAAGAAGCCTTCAAATTAAAGAATTGAAAGATCTGCTATTATAAGTCACGAATAGAAGCAAAATGAAGTGCAGTTAAGGACACTGCTTCATTAAATGGTAAAAACAGAAAGCGGAGCACCGGGGGAATGGATGAAGGACATAAGAAAAACCAAACAAAAGCTAGAACTAATTGAGGAACAACGTTACCGGGCAGCGCTGGTTAGGACAAGGGCCGAAGACACAGCTGCCGGCGAAGCGCCAACGAAAAGAGCACTCAGTTTAGAAAAAACCCGTGCTGAAGGGAAGCACATTGAAGAAATAGAATGGAGAGGGGTATTATCAACAGACATGAATCATATCAAAATAGCGTTTTTCGAACATTACCAGGCACTCATCGCATCGCACCCGGTAGATGTTATTACATTTAATGATGAGTTACCGCGTCTCGACGACGAAACAAAAGACAGATTAGAACTGGACATAACAGAATCGGAGGTGGAGCAGCACGCAATTGATAAATTAAACCCCACTAAGTCCCTTGGACCGGACCGTTTCAGTGCGACTTTTTATAAAGTACTTAAACACGAAATAGCATCTGTCCTAACTGCAATATTTAGCGATGCCTTCAAAGAAAAGGCTCTTCCTCCGTCATATGAGTCGTCTCACACAGTGCTCATTCCGAAAACATCTGGCGCTGCCATGGCTGCCAGGGACTTACGCTTTGTGTTTCTACATGTTATGCAGATGATGACTGCTTATCGTGACAACATCGATGCAACGTGTCCATTTCCTTATTACACCGTTTGCAAGGATTGTACGTGCCCGCCCTTCATCTGCACTACCATGGAATTCAAATAACCATTGGACATGACAGCGCTGTCTGCGATTGATGCTCTTGCTTGCTGGCAACCATGGTCACCTCCGGACGAAAGACTACTAAAGCAGCCGCCGCAGCCGACCATTTCGGGATCTGGCGCCGCCATGGCTGCCAGCAACTTACGCTTCCTGTTTCTACAGGTTGGTTATTCCTATCGCGGTGTAAATGGCAAACCTTTAAAAAACCGGCCTCAGAAGTGCGCGTTTAAAGCGCCCTGGTCGCGGGCAGAGAGAACTCATGAAAAGACTGCCATATGTTAACTCCACCTAATGTCTGTACATGCTCGCATGTCACACGTTCTGCTTAAGTCTGTGCTATTCTAGGGCCATTTTTGTGTGTTTTCAAAGTTGTTCTTACTGCTTGCCGGGGATGTCGAGCTGAATCCCGGTCCTCATACCGAAGAACAAGAACAGGAGATGTTTAAGGCTATTGTGCAGATACCATCTATCTTGGAAAAGCAGTCCGATGTTCTTGACGAAATTCGTTCGCTTTGAAGTAATCAGCCGGCTATTCAAGAAAAAGTAGAGAAACTCGCAGCCTAGGTTGTGTGCGCTGACGACGGCGCATCATGTGTCCCACTGTAAAGAATCGATAGAAAGGATCTCGTCTCGAGTCGGTTGCTTCCTCGTTTGCGACTTTCCACAAAAGCCATGACAATATTAATAACCGAGCAAGAAGGAACAACTTGATCTTTCTTAGCCACCCAGATTCCGAGACATGGGCAGAGTGTGAAGACGATAACTGTAGAACTTGGCTCGATGGCTATGGAAAAAGCGCACCAGAGAAACATTTGCAGCTGCTTCAAAACTAAAAGATACGGGTTTTACTATCAGTGAAGACTTCTCGAATAAAGTAAGGCATGAGCGCATGAGGCTGATGCAGTTTGCTTTGCCAAGGAAAGTGGCGGTGACTTCAAACTTAATTTCAACAAACTCAAGTTGGCAAAACAGGTGTACACGTATGACAGCGCTACTGATGCCGCGAAAAGCCTAAACCAATAGCCACCAAGGAATCCTGCATCCCAGAAACGAGTTGATCCTAACACCGACTTGATAATTATTGCTGTTAACTGCCGCAGCCTCAAGAATAAAAAAGCGGAGATCGCTGCTCTCTTGGAATTGGTCAAGCTGCATGTTGTCATTGGCACTGAATCATGGTTGGACGAAACAATAGGCACCTGCTAGATATTTCCGCCTAATTACATTGTATACCGAAAGGACCGCAATAAGCATGGCGGTGGTCATTGTCGATAATAGACTGACATAGAGAGACAGACATGTGAATCGGTCTGGTGTAAGGTCGTACTTGCTCACGGTGCTTCAATGGCTATTGCTTCATTTTACAAATCTCCAGCACTTAATACACCGCAACCCTTATTTGAATTGAGCAACATCCTACTAACCCTGGATGCAGCTTACGTTCTTTTAGGGGGTGATTTTAATTTACCAAATGTAGAATGGGTCTCCCTTAAGCCTACATCGATTCTTCATACTGAAAGGTTTAACACAAATTCCCTATTTCAGTTTGTAGAGTAACCAACGAGAATAGGCGGCAAATGTATTTTCTGTAAAGACCTCGTTTATTCAATTACCACAATTCCCGGTTTGAGCGACCATGAATCGCAACATTGTCTGCCAAGCACCGCACAAAGCCATGTAGTGTATTTCATTACGAAAGAGGATCGCGTCAACTCGATGCCTTTCTCCCAGAATTTAGGCATCACAGTTCCAGACTTGATCCACGTGGCACCTACTGAAGGCAAAACTACTGGCCCTGTGCAGACGTATGTTCCGTCACGCACCGTTTCGCCGAACTGTCGAATAACTAAGCCTTAAATGAATACCGCCATTCCAACCATGATAAACAAAAGGCACCGCTTATATCATAGGTACTGTCGGTCACCAGAGCCTTCCTTGCATTGTAAATTGAAAGAGCTGAGCAAGATAATAACGCGAGAGATGCGCAAGACTGAACGTGCGTATTTGGGTGTTCTAGGCGGAAAAATAAAGAACAATCCAAAACAAGGATGAAAGTACGTAAAACGTAAGCAGCGTGTGTAAGAGACAACATTCCCGATATTATAGATGACGCCAACTATAGCTCGGACCTGGAATGCAAGGCTGAACAGTTTATTTGTTATTTTCAGTCCGTTTTTCTCATCTGCATGTCCTACCGACGGCTTACATATTGTGAATGAGATGAGTGGCATAGATGTCTCCGTACATGGAATAGTGTTACTTTTGCAGAAGCTCAAGGTAAACACGGCACCCGGTCCTGACCATATTGCGAATTATATCTTAAAGAACTGTGCAGTTTCTGTGGCTTCCCTTTTAGTAACACTCTTCCAAACATCAATGGATGTCAGCGCCTTGCCCGATGACTGGAAAACCGCCAACGTAGTTCCTCTATACAAAAGGGGCGACAAAACAAAAACTGCGAACTATATAGGCCTATGTAAGATGTGTTGTCGGCCTAGTTGGTGCAGTACTTCAGACATCTTATAGTAGCGCGAACAAAACCCACACAAGACAGGGTACAGGACGAGCGCGGACGAGGTACAGGATAGCGCTCGTCCTGTACCCTGTCTTGTGTGGGTTTTGTTCGCGCTACTATAAGATGTCTGAAATATAGGCCTATCTCTCTTACAAGCGTCATATGGAAATCGCTAGAGAACATCACCTACACTAATTTATTTAAGCACCTCCAGGATAACAACTTTTTTTGTCCAATGCAACATGGCTTCAGAGAGGCATTTTCTTGCGATATGCAACTAACAGAGTTTGCTCACGATGTCGATTTCTCAATTAACAATGGTAACCACGTTGACTGTATATATTTGGATTTTCAAAAAGCTTTTGATTCTGTCGCACATAATTTATTATTACTGAAATTGGCTACCCTCAAATTTCCACCCACCCTGCTGAAATGGCTCGAAGCGTATCCCGTCGGTAGAAAGCAACGCGTTATTCTTGAAGGCGCAAGCTCATCAGATATTGCAATCTTATCGGGTGTTCCCCAGAGATCAGTTTTGGGCCCTCTTCTTTTTTTTTATTATTTATCAACGGTTTCCGGGTTGACGGGTTTCCAGTCGGGTCAGATTATATGTCGACGAGTGTTGCATTTACTATGACGTCACTTGTGTAAGCGACTCCTATGAATCGCAAGGTGACCTTGACTCTGTCTTAGTTTGGTGCAAAAGGTGGAATATAACAATAAATATTTCAAAATGTAAAGTTCTGCAGTTTAAAAATAAAAAGCTTCCCTTAACCACCCAGTACTCTCTAGGCGACAGAAAGTTATCATTTGTTAAGAATTACGAGTACTTAGGTGTTATCTTCGCATACAGCCTTTCTTGGAACGACCACGAAAACCATACTGCTGCCAAGGCTAGCCGTGTGTTAAACTTTTTAAAACGCAATTTCAAGCGGGCACCTGCTGATTTGAAGGAGACACTCTACGTAACAAACGTGCGTACCATCATAGAATATTGTCACGGACAACAGGGCTAGACTTGACTAAAACGCCGGGACGAAGCTGTACCAGCAGGCGAAGTTCGGCACACAGCACGCGAGAGTCAACTTCAGTGTCCTCTTCTTTCAGGCGCAGCAAGAACATGGGGACACCAGGTGGCATTACTCCCCCTCTTAAAAACGAAATAAGGGACGGAGCGCGAGCGATGGCCAATGTAAGCGAAACGAAAGACCAGCACATTGACAGCATAGATAACGGAGGCGGGGTAAGGTGCCCTACGCGACCACGAAACAAGCGCATAGCGCACTACCGCGTGAAATAGGGCTTCATGCGGACAACGTGCACGACCTCGGAGCGTGGTTGCCGACGCGAGGGCTGCACAGTACCCACTGGACGAACTTCGTAAGTCACTTCCATGACTCGGCGCAGAACTTCGTAAGGTCCGAAGTAACGGGAAATCAGTTT
The DNA here is from genome assembly GCF_055883805.1 of Amblyomma maculatum. Lineage (NCBI taxonomy): Eukaryota > Metazoa > Arthropoda > Arachnida > Ixodida > Ixodidae > Amblyomma > Amblyomma maculatum. The sequence continues at coordinate 185,951,438 of NC_139349.1, forward strand.
ATCACACAAGCCGGGCCGACGCACCGGGGTCCACACCCAAACTTTCTCTCCAGGATGGTATGCGACGTGTCGATGACGGAGGTTGTAGCGGCGTGCATCCGTGCCCTGCTGTTGTTGAATGTGAATGCGGGCAAGTTGACGCGCTTCCTCAGCGCGCTGAGCAAACTGCTCGGCGTCTGGCGTGAGTGGATGATCATCTGTGCAGCTCGGAAGCATGGCATCCAACATCGTCTGAACGTCACGTCCGTAGACTAGGCGAAATGGTGTAAAACGCGTCGTCTCTTGGGTGGCCGTGTTGTAGGCATATGTGATGTAGGGGAGAATTTCATCCCAGTTTTTGTGCTGCGAGTCTATGTACATTGCAATCATGTCGGCGATGGTTTTGTTGAGTCTCTCCGTGAGGCCATTCGTCTGCGGGTGGTATGCAGTAGTTTTTCGGTGGCTGGTATGGCTAAGCTCGAGCACGTCATGCATGAGCTGTGCCGTAAACGCGGTGCCTCGATCGGTTACGACTAGGGACGGTGCACCATGACGCAACACGATTTGCTGCATAAAGAATTGGGCGATCTCAATTGATGTGCCCCGCTGCACTGCCTTGGTTTCCGCATAACGTGTGAGGTAGTCAGTCGCGACTATAATCCATTTGTTACCCATCGATGACAGCGGAAATGGGCCCAGTAGGTCGATGCCGACTTGGTCAAACGGTGACCGAGGTGGAATAATAGGTTGGAGCAAACCCGCGGGCTTGAGAGGAGGCACCTTTCGACGCTGACACTCGCGGCAGCCTCTGACGTAGCGATGGACAGCGTCAGAAAGTTTAGGCCAATAATAGGCTTGACGAACTCGAGCGAGTGTGCGTGCAAAGCCCAAGTGGCCGGATGTGGGCTCATCGTGGCAAGCAAAAAGGATATCGTCGCGAAGGTCGGCCGGCACGACAAGGAGGTGCGCTCGATCAACAGTGCTGGAGTTTTTCTTGAATAAAACGCCATTCCGAAGACAGAATGCAGACAGGTGCCTTCCAAACTGACGGGGGACGTCAGCAGCGCGACCCTCCAGGTGGTCAATGACAGGTCGAAGTTCTGGGTCAGCTCGCTGTCGGGTCATTATGTCTGAGGCATTCACTAGTCCAAGAAACCCTCTGTCATCCGTGACGTTATCGACAAATCCGATGGGTGCCCGGGAGAGCGCGTCAGCATCTTCGTACTTCTGACCAGATTTGTACACAATGGAGTAATCGAATTCTTGGAGGCGAAGGCTCCATCGTGCTAGGCGCCCCGATGGGTCACGGAGATTGGCCAGCCAACACAAAGAATGGTGGTCAGTAACGACTTTAAACGCACGGCCATAGAGGTAAGGCCTAAATTTCATAGTTGCCCACACAACCGCGAGGCATTCCTTTTCCGTAGTGGAATAATTTGTTTCAGCGCGGGAGAGCGTGCGGCTGGCATACGCAATGACCCTTTCCACGCCAGCTTGGTGTTGTACGAGTACAGCGCCAAGGCCGATGTTACTGGCGTCGGTGTGGACTTCGGTGGCAGCGTCTTCATCAAAGTGCGCAAGAACAGGGGTAGTTTGCAGTCGTCTGCGCAGCTCCGCAAAAGCCTCCTGCTGCTCGGCAGCCCACACGAACTGTGTATCATCCCGCGTGAGGCGGGTCAGGGGTGCGGCTATCTTGGAAAAGTCGGCGATGAAGCGGCGGTAGTACGCACACAAACCCAGGAAACGTTTTAAACTCCTCTTCGTGGCCGGAACGGGAAATTTGGCGACAGCGGCAGTTTTGTCGGGGTCTGGCTTAACGCCTGCGGCACTCACAAGATGACCGAGAAACTTCAACTCTTTGTAGCCAAAGTGGCACTTCTCGGGCTTGAGTGTCAAGTCAGCTGACCGGAGGGCGTCTAATACTGCGCGAAGGCGTTCGAGGTGTTCTCCAAAGGTTTCAGAGAACACGACAACGTCGTCGAGATAAACTAAACAGATTTGCCATTTGAGGCCGGCGAGAACGGTGTCCATCATGCGCTGAAAAGTAGCCGGCGCTGAACATAGGCCGAATGGCAGCACTTTAAACTCATACAGTCCATCTGGGGTGACAAAAGCTGTTTTTTCGCGGTCCCGCTCATCGACCTCAATCTGCCAGTACCCGCTCTTCAAGTCAATGGAGGAGAAGTACTGGGCACGGCGAAGCTTGTCGAGCGAATCGTCGATACGGGGCAGCGGGTAGACGTCTTTTTTAGTGATGTCGTTCAACTTTCGATAATCAACACAGAAGCGAAGGGTACCATCTTTTTTTTTCACCAGCACGACAGGGGACGACCACGGACTGTTGGAGGGTTGGATGACACCATCACGAAGCATCTCCTGAACCTGTGTCTGAATCGCTTCACGTTCCGTCGTTGAGATGCGGTACGGCTGCTGGCGTATAGGGCGGGCATCGTCGGGAGTAATTATGCGGTGCTTCACAAGAGGCGTTTGCCGAATTTTCGATGATGTCGCGAAACAAGCACTGTGTTTTAGAAGGAGAGAACGCAGATCGTGCTGCTGTGTTTCCGAGAGATCTGTACTAATATCCAGACGATCAAGGGATGGGCGGACATTTTCAACTTCTCCGAACGTAAAACATTCAGAAACGTCCGCTAAGGCGTCGGCGAATGCGATTGCAGTAGCGCGGAAAAGATGGCGGAGTTCGTTCGTAAAGTTAGTCACCAGGAGTTTAGATCGGCCGTTACGCAGATGGATGAGACTCCGCGCCGAGGTGACGCCGTGGGTGAGCAAAAGGGACTGGTTGCCCTCAGCGACCGCCGTTCCGTCACGTAGTTCATCGCAGTTAACAGTCACAAAAACACTAGAACGTGGCAGAATAGAAACGCTCTCGGCAGAAATTCGAAGAGGGGCACGGCTTTGGCGGTCTGCGGTGTCAGTATCATCAGCTTTCTCGGTCGAAAAGGTCACGGTGCGCTTCCGGAGATCGATAATGGCCCCATACTCCCGGAGAAAATCGACACCAAGGATACAGTCGCGGGAGCAGTCAGGTATCACAAGGCAGCTGACAACAAACGTGGAGTTGCGAATTTGGACTCTCGCCGTGCACTGACCGCTCGGAGTCACGACATGTCCGCCAGCGGTTCGAATCTGCGTGCCAGACCATGGCGCCATCACTTTCTTTAGAAGCGCCGCTAGCTTCCCGCTTAAAATCGAAAAATCAGCACCAGTGTCTACCAATGCGCTAACCTTATAGCCGTCGAGGAGCACGGGTATATCCAGCGAGAGTCTGTCTTCACGTGTACGAACTGTCGTCGGGGCCGTCAAGTCGCGGTCACTCACAGGTCGCGTTGTCGGGGGGTCTTCGTCGCGTCGATTTGAAGCGGCCTCGCCCCCTGAGGTCGCTGTCTTTAGTTTTCCCGGCTCGGACTAGGCGACCGTCGCTGCGCCATCCCGGATGAGCTGGGCTGCGAGGATTGTCGGTGTGGAGACGGAGATCGTGAACGTCGTCTAAAAGTTGGCGCCATGCGCTGCTGGGCTACGTAGTCCTCAATATCCCGGGGTCGTTGGCCTAAAGGAGGGTTACGCATGTCGATGGGGAATCCCTTCAGTCCCAGTTGTCGATATGGGCACTGGCGATACAGGTGACCAGCTTCTCCGCAGTGGAAGCACAGGCGCTGCCGATTTGGGGCACGCCACAGGTCTGCCTTTCGCTGGGGTGGTTGGCGGTTGTCGATATACGGCTCGGGGTGGGCTGAATAAAGTGAGCCTTGGTCGGGTGGCAGTAATTGCGTGGAATCAGTCGGGGGACGTCGCAAGATTTCCGCATACGTTGGCCGACAGGCCTCGGTGGAAAAGGATGGCGGGTTAGCAGCTGGTACCGAAGGCCGAAGTGCTTGCTGGAGTTCTTCTCGGACAATACTAGCGACAGAGCTGACCGTCGGCTGGGGAGCTCCGAAAAGCTTCTGGAGCTCTTCGCGCAAAATGGAGCGGATGATGTCGCGAAGAAGATCCGGACTAGCCCCGAAGGCCGAAGGCGGCTCAGTGAGCGAAGCGGCGAGTACCGGCCTGTCGTAGGTCGCAGACCGCTGCTGGAGCATCCTTTCCATCGTGATTGCTTCCGAAACAAACTCGGCAACTGTGCTCGGCGGGTTGCGCACGAGCCCAGCGAACAGTTGTTCCTTAACGCCGTGCATGAGATGGCGCACCTTTTTGTCTTCGGGCATGGCCGGGTCAGATCGTCGGAACAACCTAGTCATGTCCTCCACGTACATGGTTATGGTCTCGTTCGGCATCTGTATTCGAGAGCGTAAGGCCCTTTCTGCTCGTTCTCGGCGATCCGGGCTGGTGTAGGTGTCCAGGATGCAGCGGCAGAACTCGCGCCACGATGTTAGCACGCCTTCACGATTCTCGTACCAAGTACGAGCGCCATCTTCCAAGCTAAAGAAGACGTTCCTGAGCTTTGCGGCGTCGTCCCACTGATTAAATGCGGCGACCCGTTCAAACTGGGTGAGCCAGTCTTCGACGTCTTCCGTCTGACAGCCGTGGAAAGCCTTAGGCAGTCGTGGGCTCTGTAGAGTGTAGTACGTTGGAGTTTGCATGACAGGTCGAGGGGCGGCTGCGGTGGTGAATTCCAGCGGCCCGTGCTCAGGTGGTAGGCCTAGGTTCCTCCGGCTAGCGCGGTGAACAGGAGTGTCGATTGGCACAGGACCTGAATCCTGGGTATGCGGAGGAGTGCGGGACATATACTGGGATCGATACCCTGCGCCGACACCAAAATATGTCACGGACAACAGGGTTAGACTTGACTAAAACGCCGGGACGAAGCTGTACCAGCAGGCGAAGTTCGGCACACAGCACGCGAGAGTCAACTTCAGTGTCCTCTTCTTTCAGGCGCAGCAAGAACATGGGGAAACCAGGTGGCAATATAGTTGTGCGACTTGAGATTCTGAAACAAAGATACTTATTAGCGTACTTTAACGAATTCAAAAACGAGCAGCAAGGTCTGTGTCCCAAACTATGATTTCAATTAAAGCTCCTCTCAGATGTGCCAAAATTTATGGTGGCCTCTATTGCAAGCCAGACGCAAATATCTTAGACTTAACCTATTTCACAATATTTTTATAGGCGCAACAGGTTTGTATAAATATTTATACATGAAAGCTCCCAGCTATATATCCTCCCGTTTAGATCATTCTTTAAAGGTTCAAGAAAACATGGCCGTATAAATGTCTTTAAAAACTCATTTTTTCCTAAGACAGTGCATGACTGGAATAAATTGCCAGAAGAAGTTGTCTTAGCCCCGCAATGTTCGTTTGAAAATGCTCTGTCGCGCCTTTTGTTGAATTAACCTTTTTTTATGTGCTGTGCTGCTGTGAGTTTTCAAAAACGTTTTTTCATTTGTATACGATTGTTTATTATTCAACATGTCATTTTTTGCGTCTTTCTTGATTTCATGATTCTTTTATATGAGTTTGCTCAGTAATGGAATGCGTTGTATTTTTATCATTTTTATTGCTTTTTTTTTGCAATTTGTCATCTGCATGACGATGTATGCTTTTATACTGTATCCCCCGACAAACATGGCTCCCAGCATTTTTGCAGAAAATCTGTGAGCGCAAAAACCTAGGCGTCGTCGATGTTCTGAAGCATACAGTTAGATATCCGGTCCAGCCCTGCAGCTGAGTTTGTCTTGAGACGATTGAGATCGGCTCGTACCTCCGGTAAAGTGATGGGAGCATCTAAACGGACGCTTTTCTTCCCCTGATAAGGAGGGAGAGATATCACTGGTGCCAAGCGGATGTAGGTGTCGACTAGCTCTTGTTTGAGGGAGTCTGGGGTGCCGGAAAATTGGTTGTAGATACGCTGGAGCTGCTGGCGGGGCTGGGACTGGTAGGTAATCACTTGCGGCGGGGGCTAGCCTGCAACCGGATTCGTATTTGTTGTAGGCCATCATTGCACTCGCCACCGCTTCGGTGGTGGACGACGGCTGTTGAGGCGCGCGTCTTTATCTCCCTCTTCGTTTTCCTTTCTTCTGTATTTTCTCCTCTGCCCGCAAGAGGCAGCGGAAGTGGCTCAGCTACTGATTGTGGGCGATTCCTCTGCCCGAGGGATGCGCAAGACAAATACACAGCGGGCCGTGTAACAAACATCTTTAATCTCATGTCCAGAAGGGGATTGTCCAAGGCGGTGCGGGGTCGTCGTCCGGGAGGGCAGGCCGCGAACAGCCAGGGCGAAGAGAGCGAGACGGCGGCGCGTGCATTCCTTTATAGCGCCCTCGCGTGTGCACCTCGTCAACATAGGCGACCGCGGTCCAGTGCTCTCGGCGTCAACCCGTAGCAGGCCCGTGCATTTTCTTTTCCTTCTTCCTTCGTCCACAATAACAGGGACAGCTTGGCGGTAGGCGGAGGGTGGCTGGTCCTGGTCCTGATGGGGCTGTGATGGGTAGGTCACCGCCGCTTGCGGCGGGGGCTAGCTTGCCACCTATTTTTATCTGTTGTAGGCCGTCATTGCACCCGCCACCGTTTCGGTGGTGGACGACAGCTGTTGCGGCGCGGGTCTTTTTCTCCTTCTTTTTCTTCCCTCTCTACTTTCTCTCTTCTGTCCGCGCGAGAAAGCGGAGGTGGCTCAGCTACAGAGCCGGTAGCAGGCCCGTGCATTTTCTTTTCCTTCTTCCTACAGCCACAACAACAACACATTCTTGGACGGCAAAAGTATACAGCTTCACAGAAAAATTATTGCATCTTCGCAATCCAGAGTACATAAGCATGAAATGGGAACGGCATGTTGCTTGTATGTGGTGCTACCAGCAGTCATGGAATGGGTCCAACCACACATCAGCTCGAGCTTTTCTTTCCCAACAGGGAGCGCACGTAGTCGTTATCCCATCGTTTGAAGCGAACACTTCACTGCACCATGTATCAACCAAGTTTCAACTGTGCGGCTCCTTGACCTTCAAAAGGTAGTGTGATCTTGAGATTATTACCTGTATGTATCCATTATTAATCATGTCTACTCAAAAGCATCCTTTTCCCAAAATGTATTCAAGTGCGATGAGGCGAAAAGCCTTTTTTAAAACGTCACTGATACTGCTTAACTGCGTCTGCTTCTATTTGCTTTGTGGTGCGGCGTTCGAGGAAGCGCCAAATGAAAGACGCAGCACGGACGCCTGGATCGGACTCCCGGCAGGCTCAGCTTCGTATGTGCGTGAATCGAGTGGTGGTATAATTGGTCATGACTGGAAGTCACGTCGCGATTACGTCACATCCGGTCACGAGGTCACGCCCTGTCACGGCAGATTACGTCATTAGGTGGTGAGGTCACAAGCTCGCGTTAGCCCGCGGAATCTCGTAAATGGAACTTAATGAGCCTATTAAAACTTAGAACTTGGTATAAAGTGTTCCCGGGTTTAAATTCTACCGGCAGCGGCTGCGTTTAGATGGAAGATAAACGGAGACGCGTCCATGTCAAGTGCGGTGTCGGTCCGCGATAAAGATCTCAAGGTTGTCGAGGTTATTCAGAAACCCTCCATTACGGCACCACTTTTTTTCTCTTTCGCCTCCTTCCCTTAGAGAACGGTGACGTGTCCGCCGTTAAGAGTCGCCGACTGTGTCTTTCCTTTCCTCTAAGCCAATTATTAAGCCAAAAGGCTTTGATGCCACATCGTTCTCGACAGACGGTTGTTGTGGCTGTAGGAAGAAGGAAAAGAAAATGCAGGGGCCTGCTACTGGCTCTGTAGCTGAGCCACCTTCGCTTCCTCATGCGGTCAGAAGGGAAAATAGAGCAAGAAGAAAACATTTGGTGGGCCTTAGCAATTAGTTAAGCCTGCAAATTGGGAATGCAACCTCCGCTTGGCTACGCAAAGTGTTTCGCTTGTGGTGGTGCGCATTGCTAATCTCCTGTGTACCAACGAAATGAAAGGCATATTTTTTCGACGTTCCAAACTTTATTATTCATTCATAGATTCTTCTTTCTGTAGCCAAATGAGCCGGAGCAAAGCCTGCAAGCTCTTGCAACTTTTATGACGTCAATCTCTTGCCGCCGTTCGCAGGTGTTCGACTGGCCATGGAGTTATAGAGGCTAGTCAAATGTTCTAGCCTCTATAGTGGAGCGTAGCTGCGGCGCGCTGAAGAGCCGACTTGGTCCGCCGGTACTCGCACTAGTATGACGTCAGTAGCCACGTGACCGACCACTGCCGCCACTCGACCGTGGAGCGTAGCTAAGGCGCGCTGAAGAGCCGACTTGCTACCCTGACTCTCGCTCTGGTATGACATCAGTTGTCACATGATCGACCACCGACCGTGAATGGTAGGCTCAGGTACGGCGAAAAGTTGAAACCTGACGTAGTATTACTTTCGCAATAAAAGAAGAGGGCGAGAAAGACGCGCGTCGCAGCAGCCGTCGTCCACCACTGAAGTGGTTGCGGGGGCAATGACGGCCTACAACAGGTAAAAATTCGGTGGCTGGCCAGCCCCCACCGAAAGTGGCGTTGACCTACCATCCCAGCCCCGTAGGGAAAGGGTGGCTGTTCCTGGCACTACGGGGCTGGGACGGTAGGTGAACGCCGCTTGCGGCGGGGGCTAGCCAGCCAGTGAATTTTTTTTATCTGTTGTAGGCCGTCATTGCACCCCCCGCCGCTTAGGGGGTGGACGATGGCTGTTTCGCCGCGCGTCTTTCTCTTTCTCTTCTTTTTCTTTCCTCTTTAATTTCTCTCTTCTGTCCGCACGAGGCCGCGAATTGGCTCAGCTACAAAGCCAGTAGTTGGCCCGTGCATTTTCTTTTCATTCTTCCTACAGCCACAACAACAACAGCCCTGTAGGGCCAAGAACAGCCATCCTTCCCCTTCGACAGACGGTTGTCAGCAGAGATGCCACGCTTTCGAGAGCTACAGTTAAAAATAAATTAATAAACCTTGTCTTCACTGAGAATCGAACCTCCACCCCTTGGATCCCCAGCCCAGTGTTTGACCAACTAAGCCACGCTCCGGATTTCTTTCTTTATTGCCTGGTTTTGGCACACCACATAACCCGAAAGGAAACTGCGATCAAAATATTGACACACAAGAAGATGAATAATAATGAATGTCATGACTAGCCAGCGTTAGACTCGTCGCTATAAAACTCCGCCACGCCCTGGATCGTGAAACGCTCTTCATAATTCCCCTTGCCTACTGCGAGGATGATAGCGGGATTCCGCGAGTGACAGATACTGCGAATTTCCTTTCCTCTAAACGAAATATACAATGCCGGTGAACTTTGATGCTTTCAATGAAATGCTAGCTGTGTTTGAAAAAGCGAACGCGATGAACAGTCATGACCGGTCATGACCTCACCAGGCGATTCATGCATATACGAAGCTTACCCCGCCGGGCGGCGCATTGGCAAACGATATCTCGTAGGAGCACTCGAGCAGACGACGCTCTGGCGCGTGATTCCTCCGAGCAGCGCCACCAGGCGACAAATAGTGGATATATAGTCTGAACGAATAAGAATACATTTAAAGGCCACTGTTCCCGTCGTTTTGGTGGCGCCGAGCCCTGAGGGAGAGTTTCCTGGACTGAACGGCACCGGAGAACCACCTTCAAAGGCAGGTCCCATGTGTCGGCCGTCGTTACGCCTACGGCCGAACAACGCTTCCAAGCGGAGGTTGACGCCAACAACGCCGCCGGCTCCACCTCCGCCGCCACCTACTTCGTAGTTGTAAGCGCAGGCACATGCCGCGCGCTGGATCCTGCGCCTCGGGACCTGACGTCCAAGGTAAGCACCGTACTCTCGGTCTATTTTCATGCTATAATGGCGCTACCAGATAGGTCCTTGCGACTCGCCACAATCAATGTTCGAGGGCTTAAAGCGAGGAGGAGACAACGGCAGTTATATAGGTTGGCAGTGGAACAAGATATAGACATCCTTGCTGTACAGGAAACTAAAATCGAAGGCGACGATGAGACCGAGAGTATGGCGCACCCTTTCACGTCAATGTACTACGCGTGTGTTAGTCATGCTGTCGGGAGATCTGCGGGGTGTGCACTCTTTGTTCGGCAACATTTGGGGCTGGATGTCCAGGCAGTGAGGACGGACATGTCGGGGCGCACGGTTGTATGCGATTTTGCTTTTGGCTCAGTAGAGTGGCGGGTGATATGTTTGTATGCTCCTAATGTGCTCGAGGAAAGACGACAGTTTTTTTAGTGTCTCAAAAATTTTATGAGTGTTGACCGAAACCTTGTACTGATGGGCGACTTTAATTGCGTGCTATCGGCGCGTGATAAAGCGAGTGTTACACCGCACAGAGACGCCAGCACGGCAGTATTGAGCAAAATAAATGACGAATTTGGGCTCGAAGACGTGGCGGAATCCCTAGGAAGCGAGCTGTGCGTTCGCTTCACGCATTTTCAAGCAGCAAGTTATGCCAGACTAGATAGGGTGTACGTGTCGGCCGAACTGATTGCGCTTTGTCGTGAGTACCACGTGAAGTCTGTTTCATTCAGTGACCATTGCCTGGTAAGGGTTGACATTAGACATAAGGCAAAAAAGGAAATCTTCACATGGGAGCTGTGGAAATTGAACGCGAAAATTTTGGATGACGATGCTTTCAAAGAACAGGTGTCAGTTATGCTTGAAAAAATTGATAACGACACAGCCACAGCGATAAGCGAGCAATGGGAAACATCCAAACAAATAACAAAAATGAAGGCACTGAAGAACGAGCCAGTGCCATAAAGCATGCGAAGAATAAGTATGAGGCAGATTTGCGGAAAACCTTGCAAATGCTAATAACTGAAGAAAATATAGCCCCCGGAACATTCAAGGCCGACATCTGTGAACTCAAGCAAAAGCTGGAGCAGATAGATATCGAACGTTATCACGGGGCGCTTGTTCGAGCAAGAGCAGATAAAGTGATAACCGGTGAGACCCCAACTAAAAGGACCCTGGCAATGGAACGCAAATGGCCCAGCAAGAACATGATTTCTGAAATTGAGCAGGACGGAGTTATCATAAAAGGAAAAAACGACATCGAGCACGCTTTCACACTTTTCTATACAGCCTTATTCGTGTGTAGAGGGGTCGACTCAAACAGCTTCAAGGCAGAATTCCTGAATTTGATGCCCAGAATTGATCACAACTCAAAAGAGAGGTTACAGCGCCCGACTACAGCCGATGAAATAGAGTTGGCAATTGACGACTTAGCACGAGGGAAATCCCCGGGGCCAGATGGATTAAACGCCGATTTTTACAAAGCTTTTAAGCAGGAACTAGCGCCTATATTGGTTCGAGTTTTAGATGATGCTTACGAACGAAAGCGTCTACCGCTTTCATTCCTGTCCACTCATACAGTTCTGATCCCCAAAACAGATGATCGAGCCGCATTAAGGCAAGTAACTGCCTATCGTCCTATTAGCTTAACCAATGTTGATTATAAGATATACATGAAAGTACTCGCTAAAAGACTTCAAACGGTTATGAAGGATATAGTTGGACCACATCGGACGTGCGGTATCAGAGACCGATCAATATTCACAAACATCCACACGGCGAGATGCGTGCTGGATTGCTGCGATGCTCTACACATGCGCGTCGCAATGCTCCAGCTCGATTTGGAGAAAGCGTTCGACCGAGTGCCACATGAAATTCTGTTTACCATTTTGCAACATGTAAACGTCGGAACAGTCATCACAGAGGGTGTCAAAATGGCGTACAGTGGTTGCACGACGCGGCTAATAATCAACAAGTCGGTGGGAGCGCGCATCGAGGTGCAACAATCTGTGTGTCAGGGTTGCCCCATCTCGCCTCTACTCTTTGATATATACATAGAACCCCTTTGCCTCAGTATCATCGGGACTTGCTATATCAAAGGCTTCAAACTACAGCAAGCCGAGGTCAAACTCTTTGCATATGCCGACGACGTTGCGGTTTTCTGCGTTGACTATGAGAGCATTTTGAAAACTCTGGATATTGTGAAGCGTTTCTGTGCTGCCAGCGGAAGTGCTGTCAATTGGGCTAAGTGCCTTGGATTTTGGCATGGTACCTGGCCAGAGACCCCTGGTGCTTTCGCCAACATGCAATGGCTTAGTACACCCGCGAAGTACCGAGGCGTTCCGTTAGAGTTTTACCGCGACAGTGAGTCCTACTGGCGGAATCAAGTTGGGGAAATGCGTGATAGGACGGAGAGGGTGAAAGATTGGGACTTGTCCATGTTCGCACGCAGCACTGTGTGCAATGTGTCTTTTGTTAGTAAATTGTGGTATGTGCTAAGTGTTCTGCACTGCTCACGCGCCAATGTGCAAAAGTTTCACCGCATATTCGCTGTCTTTGTGTGGGGGTCGGTATGGGAGAGGACAAGCCGTACAAACCTCTTCCGTAGTGTTGGTAATGGAGGCCTTGGCTTGTCGCATTTATACCTGCGGCAGGTAGTTAATCTTTTCTGCTTCCTTCGAGACGTGAAGGACCCTTTTTTACGCACTGTGTTACAGATCAAATTAAGCAAACTCCTACCCGATTTTGTTGTTTCTACTGAATACGTAACAGCACGTGTTGTTTGTTTTCTCAAGGAAGTCGTGGCGGCCTGTAATTTCTTAAGTGCACGATTCTCACGCGATTATTTAGCTGTAGTAAAGCGCAAAAAGTTGTACAAGGACCTTGCAGACGTAGCTTTTCCTGTACCACTCTATCGCACCATCATCATCATCATCATCAGCCTGATTATACCCACTGCAGGGCGAAGGCCTCTCCCATATTTCTCCACTTAACCCGGTCCTGTGCTAGCTGCATCCACTTGACCCCTGCGAACTTCTTAATCTCATCCGCCCACCTAACTTTCTGCCGCCCCCTGCTACGCTTTCCTTCCCTTGGAATCCAATTTGTTACTCTCAGTGACCATCGGTTATCCTCTCTATCGCACCATGTACAGTGCCAATCCCGGTAGCGACGTTTTAAAGCGCTTAAAGAGAATGCATGTGGCTCCAGGCGCACAGTCCTTTTTCTTTAGGCTGCACACCGGAACCTTAGAGGTAAAAACCTGGATGGAGGAAAAGGGACTGTACGTCCCCTGGGGTGTGCATTGTTTTTTATGCAGAAAGCCCGAAACCGTCGAGCACGTCTTCTTGGAGTGTTTGGGTGGCGTGTTCTTTTGGGACGTACTGCAACGAACACTGAAAAAAGACCTGCCTCTTGACCCCCGAGGAATTCGTTTCCTAGCTGTGGAAAATGATGAAGGCGTCCCTTTTGACGCAGTAATGCAGATGGGATTGCCCTGTATATGGAAAGCCTGCATGGCAGCGCGACACGCCGACATTGATGCAAGGCCGGCACGCCAGTACTTCTGCGAATCCTTTGCGGCGTTCGTGGCAACCCACAAGAATGTGTACCCGGTGCCCGAATGGGTACCGAGAATAGAGCCCCTTATGCACATGAAGAGTTTTTAGCAATTACATCAGTCAAGGTTTGGCTGGAAGTTTTAGCCCATACCGACGCTATGTACATTCTTCTCAAGTATTCTTTCACTTTTGTTGTGTAGCGATGTATGTCTAAGCAGGCAATAAAAAAAAGCAATAGAATAACACCAAGCATCTCTTCACTGATGCCATTTAAACATGCGTTAGACTCGTGTGGTATTTTTTTTTTCAGAATATTTTTTTTGTAATTGCCTTCACTGTAATTATATCCTGCCTTCAGTGAGATTGTTACCTTTAGGTTGCGTTTACAGACACCTTTAAGTAAGAATCCGTATGACAACAGCTACACTAAGCAATTACCTTCCTCATAATCATTTCCTGCCTCGGTGAGTGTATGTTACCTTTAGGTTGCGTTCAGAGACATCTTTCAGCAACAATCCCTGTTTACAGTGAGTGTATGTTACCTTTAGGTTGCGTTCAGAGAGATATTTCAGCAACAATCGCCGCTTAAATCGCTGAAAGCTTCGTCTGCTCGAGTGCTCCTATGGGATATGGTTTGCTAATACGCCGCCGGGCGTCCAATCCAGGCGTCCGTACATCGCCTTTCATTCCCCAGACCCATTCAGCTACATGGCAAAGCTTCGGGATGGGTGCCCAAAACCTATTACCTGTATAGGGTGTACCTCAGGGCTCCATTCTCAGACCCATATTGTTCAACTTGGCCATGACAGGCGTCGCCGAGAATCTGGAACTCTGCACAAGTGCAAGATTCGCTATATATGCCGATGATATTACCGTCTGGACTGAGGCAGCGGATTACGTAGACAAATATTCTATGTAGACTGAACTTCAGGCGGCCCTTTTTGTCTTGAAGATACACTAACCTAAACTGGCCTCAAACTCGCAACACATAAAACAGAATTGATTAGTATCGACGGAAAACATAAAACCAACCCCAGTATGCAGATCCATGTTCGCATTGGAGGCAACACCATCACCTCCTCAAATGGGCAAATCCGCATTTTGGCCTGCCCATCTCAAGCTGCAAAAGTCCCCAGAAATGGGTTCATCAGCTACAACGCCTTTGGCCAGCACTGCTGTCCAACCGGCATGGTGGTGAGCGGCAACATGCCTGCCGTGCGATAGCCCGAGTAGCGGCGTTCAGAAAAATCCTCTAAGGCACACCCGTCCTCCCACTGTCGAAGACTGACTTCGCTAAGATCGAACGTCTTCATCGCCCAACACTACGCACTATTACCGGTCTACCCAACACACTCTTATAGCCGAACTTGATCGTTTAGCCGCTCTTCCACCGCTCGCTACCATCGTTTCTGAATCACAGACGCGGCATCGAATACGTCTAGAGAACACTGTCCAAGGGCGTCGCCTGCTGGCCTGGGATGAACAGCGTAACGATAAAACACCAGCCCTATATTCATCTCTTCCCCCTTGGGAGATGCCAGGAGTCACACGCTTCCATCGCTGACCTATAAATCGCGATTTTGTCATTCCGCGGGAGCTTCTCGCTGCCCCTCACCGACAAGAGCGAATCCCTGATATGACTGGCATATACACCGACACATCGATTACAAGCGAATTTGCATCTATGTGCTGGGTATGCGATGACAACCCTTCCCTTTCAGGCGCTTATGCCTGCCATCTACCTCAAGGTACCCCTCTTCATGCTGAACTCCTCGCGATTTGGGGAGCCTAGTCAGGAGTGCCATGCACCGGAACTGGTTCAATGCGTATTCTTACTGATTCCTATGAAGCTTACATGGAAATCGCTACTCCGGGTTCACAAGATGCAACTGCTACGGACCCCAGGTCGCTCGGACAAATCAGCGACCAATGCGGCAGCACACGCCGTGGCTGCTTTGGCAGGTGGGATGTCTACATTTACTTCCCCAGTCCCTTGCTTCATACTTCCTCGACCTTGGACGGGCAACACACCCCTTCTCTTGCCCTTATGCACTATACTCGGACCAGTCTTCATAGCCTGAGTCAGCATCGTATGCAGGTGGCCCCACCAGACTCGCCCGCTGGCGTAAGTATAAAGAGCAAATGATTACGCGCCCCACTGTACGACTCTAACGCGCGGCGGCATATCTCATCTACTCTGGGATTGCCCTGCTTTTTCTACTGGACTCCGAAGACATCCGGCGCTGCATGGTTATACACAAAAAAATAAACACACAAGAGAATTGAATCAGGACGTTAACACAGATGATGCGCTCGCTACCAACTGCCAGTTTTTTGGGGTACGAAGAAGAAAAAAGCTTCACCCAAAACGTGGGGTTGCGATATGAAAAAAGTAAACAAAAAAATTCAGAAAATATAAACGAAAATAAAATGAAAATAATGATAAATTAGGTCTAACTTTTTGTCACATTGTCCAACGTCTTGTCAAATTGTCCAAACAGAGAAGTATAATCTCCTTGCTGTTGAGCGCCACCGACGGAACACTCACGCATTCCCCTTCTTCTCCCGAAATCATCTTGAATCTCAGTAGTACTTGCGAGCGGGCTAGTTGGCTATACGACTCCGAAGACATCCGGCGCTGCATGGTTTGTCGTGACGCTGGGACTAAGTCGACCCGGCCTTCACTTGGTTGCGTGCAGAGACTCCGGGTTGATGAAGGATTGAATCTTCGAAGTTGGTAAAATATATACAAGCAGGTTTATTGGCACTTTGAGAAAACTTATTTATATGAAAAAAAAAGGTATATCAGCAAAATGGCAAGCATTAAGAGTTCATAGCGAGAATCGTCTGGATGAGCCCATTACCCAGGGCTCAGAGCATCATTTCGTGCCTATGTCCAGCCCCACTCTGAAGATTCTGACCAATCAGTTCCAGGGCACACCCCTCTGATATCGGCAACCAATCGAACACATCACTGCACTGATGGTCTGATGCACTGACTAGTCCTGTATTGTTTCGTCGGGCGTGGTCACTTATTGTCGGGTAGAGCTTGGGAACGGCGAGGAGGTAAATTTCGATTCTTCTGCAAAGATCCGCTATGTTGGTTCCGGCAAGTCGATTTCCTTCTCAGAAAACCAAGTGTATGTGCGCGACACGAATACTGCTCTCAGCATTGTCCCTTTCCGGCAATTGCAACTCTTTCCAGCATTCACGGGAAATCCTCTAATGGCCGTAATCCTCATGCTCCTTTCTTCTCCTGTACGTCAGCGGACGTGTCACTGCGATCGTCTTCTTTGGACAATATGCATTCCTCAATTGACAATAGCGCCTCTCTACGGGAAGGGTGAACAGGTACCAAAAGCACTTCCGGCTATTTCTCACAGGGCGACGTTTCTTTGTATTTTTCTTGACGTTATCTTGACAGGGCCAACTTGGCAGTTGTAGGGTCACGACAAAGCAAAGCATGCTCATCCAAAAGGTTCATGTGAACACGCTCAATTAGAGCCCTTGCACAAACAGCACATATCAATACCATGCCCACAGGCGCGCAATAGTGCGCGCAAGTGCGGACCATGCACGGTCCAGAACAGGTTATACACAAAAAATACCCGCACAAGAGAATTGAACCAGGACGTTAACACTGGACGCTCCGAGATCAAACCCTACCGCCTGAACTACCGTTCCCTTCCAGAAACTGATGCTAACACACAGATGATATTTGCTAAGTATGGTTCGCTTAGTGGCCTGGTTAGAGCATTATGATTTGAGTGACGACCTAAACAATGAAGATTCTGTCTACTTCCCTTTACCCCCATACATGGCCATGAGCCTTTCCATTCAATAAAGGACAATCAATCAATCAATCCCGCTTCCTCGAACGTCACACCACACAGCAGACAGAAGCAGACCCATATTTCTTTTTAGTATTGTAACCATCACCATCACCAGCATTTGCAATTTATTTGTAAATCAAGAGCGTTTTGTAATCAACGAGCGCAGTATATGCCACAATACTCCGCCGACACATTTATCCACGCTGTAAAGGAAGGGTGGAAGGTAGGGGCGAAAGATGAGACTGAGATAGAGGTGTCGTAGTGGAGGGCTACTATCCACTACGCTATAATAGCTTTCACCTCATCGCACTTTATTCGTCCAAAGTGCCCTCTAGAATTTTTACATTGAAATATAAAGAAACATTAGGGGGGGGGGGAGGAGGAGGGTTAAGCGAAAGCCGTGACACCAGCCTCTTTGACACCAGCTGTTCAATCCGAGGTTTTGTAGCAAGAGCTATACTACGCGACCCGTTTTGAGAGGTTAGTCATGGCTGGGCTAATGGGCTAAAGGGGAGAGGCAAGCGCTCGTAGGGCTTGCGCGCCGAATGAGGGAAAATTAGGGTGCTTTCTCGACCCCTGGATGCCATGCTTGCCGAGTGGGGGCGCTTAGACCCATCCCAATCTAGAATCACTGGAAAATTTCAGAGTACCACATTCTTTTTCCACGCGCCGCCGGACCGCCTACTGGCTAATGCTGGTCACGTGACTTCGCGTTGTCATAATCATTCCAAGCGAGTGCGCGGAATCCTTGTCTTGTACGGTAGTTGCTCTTTTTGCGATCGTTCATAGAAGCAGATGGAAATTTTTGGGCACACACAGGCAACGGCAGGATGCGCGCCTGCTGTGTCGTTTGGTGCGGCAATAGGAATGTGTCAGGAAAGGCGTTTTAGTGAGCGCCGTTGCAGATCAATTGTTCAATTGATCTGCAACGGCGCTCACTGTGGGTTCAGAGAAAAATTCGTCATATCAAAGAAAACGCTTTTGTATGAGATACGATGCTTCACTGCTTTCCCATTTTAAGGCGAAAGGCTTTCTAGGCTCGAAAACCTGTGCGAGGGAGCTGTGTGGGTGATCTTCACGTCGCATCTGAGCGCTAGGTTCCATTCAAATGGAGGACGTATGAGGAGGGAGATTAAGAATGAAAACGATTGATGGTGATAGGTTATGAATGAAAGTTATAGACATCAATAGCGTTAATTACCCATGCTAATGACTTATAGTGATGAAATATAATGACAAATATTTTGTAATTACCAATATGTGAAACTATGACGTGTAATGACTGCAACTGATTGGAAATGAGTAAAAATGCTTAACGATGAGTGGTAATGGCAACAATGACTAGGTACGACTCATCATCACTGCTTAAGAATACGAAACCACCCGTATCTCAAATGACAACTCTCAATGACCAGAACTGATCGAAATGACAAAAATGTTTAGCTGTGAGTAGTAATGACTACAAAGACTAGACAGGACTCATCATGACTAAGAATGGACCAATATGTGTAACGACCACTTGAAATGACCGCAACTGATCTAAATAAGTAAATTGCTAAGCATGACTCATCATGACTGCTAGTCACTACAAAACGACCACTATGTCAAATGACGACTTGTAATGGCCGAAACTGATCGCAAATGAGTAAAAAGGCTTAGCGATGGGTGATAATGATTACAATAACTAGGCATTGATTGAAAGCCACTATTAGGAGAGGAAGGGTAGGCTTCTGTCGTTCTCCTACATATGGGATCCTCTCATTTCTGTTTTCTTGCTGCAAAACAAACGCAGGATCACGCGTACAATACGCATGATCGGAAGAGGTGTTTACATTTCAAAGCAGTGTGCCGCACGCGCAGGAATAAATCGCGTCCATTTTGATTGTGGAATTTCGCAAAAGCTACCATCACCGTAAGGGAAACATCTAGCCGGCTGGCAAGAGTTAAATCTATATTCAATGGCGCATAAATACTCATACTCTAATCTTGCATGCGTCCGGTTGCACGCTCGTGTGCGGATCGATGTGCGCCCGCATCTCTTCCTTTTTGAATGTTTATTAATATAAATGCATATGAAATTTACCTGTGCACATTTATTAGCTGTTTATTTTTAGGTAGCTGCCGATGCAGCTATCAACAGAGTGGTACAAGTCAGTATATAATGTTACATAGACTAGAATACCTGGCGCAATAGATTTGTTGTGTGTTCCCAAATGGTAACTTTTGATCAGTGAGTGTCAACCCCACAATAAAGCAGTGCACTATGTCATACTGGTTTATGACGCAGATAATCAGGAGATTCTAGCAAGTGGGCGGCACAACACGGATGGCGATGGAACATCAGGGGTACAATCTAGCAAACAAAAAGTGCAATATCTTCGAAGCCGCGTGAAGGAAGATGATATAGCAAACCTAATTTTTTCACAATAAAAAATGGTCTAGACCAGCGCGTTAGAATTAGTGTTTCTTCATGTAATGACGGCGCCGCAAAAGATGACAAACAAGTGAGTTTCAACAAGGCAGCCCACCCGATGCTCTTGACGCAGCGAAATCAAAGTAAATGATATTGATACTTTTGAGTACTTTACTCCTATATATGTAGGTTAGTTTACGCTGTCTCGGCGAACCTTCAGTTTCCCTTTGTGCTGCGTATACAATGTGAGTTATCATTTCAGAGCATAACCAAGTAATGAAATTCCGCACTCCATCCTCTGGCGCACCGGCGTCGACATAGGAATTCTCCGTGACTTAACAACACACAAATTTCCCTATGCGATCTTCACAGACATGCTCCTTCACATGCAGTCACTTTACCGTGTTTAACACCACAGCGCTGCGCGTATGACACGAGATGAGCCAGGGATTTGTCAGTGCAGGCAACCTGCAATTTGCGCCGACCTATACCACACACTTCTTTTTCCCCCATCAATTACTGACTCCAGTATTAAATTTAGCGACCACACAATCACTTTCGACACTGTTCTCGATAAACATGCCAGAATATTTTTGTTTTGCTGAACTTAAAAACACTTTCCAAGGCTACGAATGAGGTCACTCGCCGTTCAGGCAGCGGCCGGGCCAGGCAGTCTGGAAGAAAAATGGCGCCCATGGGCACATTTTGCAATGACTCTAACCCAACCTCTCCTCAATAGACGTCTCGCCTCGCTCGGGCAGGGTTCACCGCACATGTTTTGGAGGCATTGCGACATCAATGGACACATTCCGACATTCGGACATCACTGCACACATTCGCTGCGGCCAGTTTCTACCAAGTAAGACACTCAAGAGACATTTTAGGCCTTGCTCTTTACAACGCAGCCCACTGTGGAAACGGACTTCTTGCTAAAGAAAGGCGGCAGTTATGAGCTGACGAAGAAATAAACATTGATCCAACTGAGGCACTTTTTTGAAGAATTCAACAGATGTGTGGCGGCAACGATCAACAGGATGTCAGGGTCGCGACGGCTACGCTTGATGGGATTGTGAAGCCTATGTTTGGAGGTTTCACGACGAGCTGGAAGACTTAAGGAACACCAAGGTCGATGAATTAGTCCAGCGTGTCATATGGTGTGCGTGTCCTATAAATTGCTTTTAAATAACATGCAACAAATATGACCCTCTGTACTCAAAAGGGGCAATGCTACCCAAGGCCAGATTATCTTCCTGTTTTGAACAAAGTAATGATTTCTTTTCTTTTTTTGAGCACGTAGCAATTGACTCACCACGAACGCAATGCTTCAAGTTCTTTAGCTGCTCGTCGAGCGTCGGCTTGAACGCGCGCCAGTACTAAGCTGTCCAGAGTGTGATGAGGACGGCCGTATAAAGCTACCAGCGGCTTTAACTGCCCATGCGAATATCATTTATCAACCATGCAGACGACAAAATAACAGGTGCCGTCCGGGAATGAAACCTTGGCATGTATGAGCTCAGGCTAACTACAAGCTGCTTGTTTACGCAGTATTTAATGCCTCTTCTGTGTGAATATTTTCATTCCAAGTTTGTACCCAACTTGCATGAAATCAGTGTTCGAAATGAAGCGAATAAAAAGTATTTTGAAAAGTAATTTGCATCATTTGCGTCATATCCTTTGCGTTGTAGTGTCTGAATTTTCATGAATCGAAGCTTCTTGGAGATAATAGTTTTATAATAGGGGGACCCTATCGGTTAGCGCGATAGGGTATATGAGGGACGCCAATGCCCACACGCGGAGTGGCGCGATGATTAGGTGAGGGGTGTGGTAATCACTCTGGACCTGCGCTCTCTCGCCCCGCTGTTACCCTAGTCCCATAACCGATACGGTCCCCCTATTGTAAAATTCCTGAATTCAACTATGCTTAGGCCCATAAGCCAGGAGTTACAGGAGAAGGAGGAGACACCCACCCATTATTTTCTGAGGACGCCCACTGTATGATGGGGAATCTAAATTGGCGTAAGGAGATACCCCCTGTTGCCTGGTCTCCACGAGCCAGAGGGAGGAGGGGAGCGAGGAGCCGTCCGGTTCAGTCAACTGAACAGTGTTAAAGCTTTAACCAGGGTTGGGGTACAGCGCCACAAACTAGCGGCGGTGAAAGGTGATTGATTGATTAATTTAGAGGAAGGGAAAGGCGCGGTAACTGTCGCACTTGTTTTGTGGACACCTCAACCGCGCCGTAAAGGGAGGGAGGAAGGTGGAAGTGAAAGTGGAAAGAGAGAGAGAGGAGCCGTAGTGGAGGGCTGCGGAGTAATATCGACCACCTGGGGATCTTTTTTCATGCGCTGGGGACTTGCACCGAAGCACACACCAGAAGAAAGTGCGCGCACCTCTCCCCTTTAGCCTGGCTATAAACAGTAGCCTGGCCATGGGTCAGCGTGTCTGCTCGCTGAGCCGTGTAACCCCCGCTCCGCCAGCTGCGCGCATGCGCAGAGTGACGTCATAGCCCTTAGCTGGTGTGCGCGCCTCGCCGCCGCGCCAAGGCTAACCAGTACTAACGGCTAACTAGTTACTAACCAGTACAAACTAATAACTAGTTACTAACTAGTACTAATTAGTCATTAGTCATGACAATATAGTAATAAGGAATGATAAAGAAGACGGGCTATTACGTCATCACTTGATGACGACATAATGACGTCATATCTGGTTATGACGTCAAAACTGGTCATGATATAACAATACGTTTCAATCAAATCAAATCAAATTTATTTCCACAAGTGGATGGTCGCTTGGGACGCATATAGACCTCATTCCCTTTCACGTTTAGTCGGCGACAGTTGTGGCAACCCTGCAGTGTGGAGCCGCCGTACCTTTGGGTTCGAAAATAAAAGCACTCAAAAAATGGTTCCGACGAGTCGGCGCCGGTCTACCGGCCTCCTCCTTTCTGTGCGT
This sequence comes from Amblyomma maculatum, assembly GCF_055883805.1. Taxonomy (NCBI): domain Eukaryota; kingdom Metazoa; phylum Arthropoda; class Arachnida; order Ixodida; family Ixodidae; genus Amblyomma; species Amblyomma maculatum. The sequence continues at coordinate 185,973,921 of NC_139349.1, forward strand.
CGCTCATTTCTCGGACACTTGAGACACTTTACAATTCCGTCCAACCGGAACTGATTAAACCGACGCAGTGTCATGATTCACCATGGGCACTCTTTATTTGTTTCTCCCTCTCCGATATTGCGTTGCGCGTGCTATGGTTGCCAGTAAAGCTGCAATGACGTCATGTGAATAAGTTCTAAACGAAGTGGAGTTCCACGCCGACCAAGCTGGAGAGCGGACGTGCAATAGATGGGCTTTATCGACCACGAACGCTTGCGCTCTATTTCGGCCACTGGATTTCGGAAATTTTCTGGGATTCGACTCTATTCAGGAAGCGCTCACCGCGGATTATCAAGACTCCAAGGTGGGCCGATTCTTTCGCACATTTTTGAGGCTTTGAAGAACTTCACAAGCCACGGGGGACACTAGGCCTAGTTAGGCCTAGGCAAACAAAGGCACCCCCGGCCGTTTAGAATTTAAACGAAAATGATGGAAACCGTGGAGGGAACGAGCATAGACCCTGCGGAGCTGGAAGAACCTTGCCAGTGGTATATTCCCAGGCAGCACAAAGCATTGGGCCAATGTTGTAAGTACGACGGCAAACAGTGGCCCTACATTGGGCCAGCCTAACCAGCATGCCCCCAACATAGGATATGCCAGTCAACACAATGTCCAACAATGGCCCAGACTAGCCAATGCTCTCCCAGTGTTGGCCCTGCCAGTAGCCGACACTGGCTAGCTTGGGCCAAGATGTACAGTGAGTTCCCGATATTGGCACTGCCGTACATACATAATGTCTATATTGGACCGAGATTGCCGTTGTTCCTCCAATAATGGTCGCACCGGGTTGTAAAACTGGCTATAATGGGCCAAGCTGTCCTGCGTTCCTCCGTCATTGGGTTTTCCGTTTTTTAAAACTGGCTACAATGGACCAAGTTGTCCTGTGTTCTTCCGGCATTGGATGTTCCGGTTTTTAAACATGGCTACAATGGACAATGTTATCCTCTGTTCTTCCAGTATTGGATGTTCAGTTTTTTAAAGATGGCTACAATGCACCAAGTTGCCCTGTGTTCCGCCGTCATTGGCCGTTCCTTTTTTAAAGCTGGCTACGATGGACCATGTTGTCCAGTGTTCTTCCGGCGTTGCCCGTTCAGTTTTTAAAACTGGCTACAATGGACCAAGGTGTCCTGTGTTCTTCCGACGTTGACCGTTCCGTTTTTTTAAACTGGCTGTAATGAACCATTGCAATTTGTCTTGTGTTTTTCCAGTATTAGCTATCCCTGTATGAAAACTGCCCACGATGGACCACTTTGTCCCCTGATCTCGCAATTGTCATTGCCATCCTATAAACGCAGCTTTAATGGGCTGCCGAAGTGAATATTTTCCGTTGACCATTCAATCAAAACAAATTCTCCATTTTTAGGGTTGAATACACGTGCGCTGGACGCCAAACCGCGGCATTTAATTCCGACAACATTTCAGCCGATCGTTCGGACCTCACAGGGTACCACGTACGGGACGACAATTACTATTACGCATTCAAGCACGTCCCGCTGCAACTGTCTAGATTTGTCTTTTCGGTGTGCTCATATGTGGCGCACCTTTGGGGGTCAGCTATATGTGTTTACGGTTTTAGCCTATTGGCATGCATGCAGATTTCGTCGCAGGCGCATACGTTTGTCGCACAATTATATGTAATGATAGCACGACCGTGCGACCACATATGTATACCCCAGACCGGCTAGCACTCACGACCCAATATGCCTGTATTGGACGCCGATTACATCCCTGCATCTATACTTAACCTATAGTACAAATCCAGTTGTCAGTGAGAAAGCGCATAAAAACGAAATCGTGTCGCCATAGCATGTTCATGTGACTAAATTAGTGATTAGAAGGTAGCTTTTTCATTGGCGAGAAGGAAAACGTTGCCTCAAGTTGAAGGAACAAATGACCATTTTCTCAGCGATGTTTTTATTTTAGTGCTTTTGTATTATCCATAAGGAACTACGCGTAGCATCGTCTGTTTACCTGGTGAAAGGACCGAATACGATGTGTGTACTTTCTAGACGCAATCACTGGAAAATGAAAAGCCGGAAGACTCGCGAGGTTACCATTTTAGTTTTGGGCATTCACACGGTGGTAAAAAAAAACGACAGTTTTTCGTGCAGACTGCGAGCATGAAGGCCACGGTACATTTATATGGCGCACAACATATATATCGCCAATAAACAAAAAAAGCTTTTTCGGCCTATTAGTTTAGAGTTTGACCATTCCAACCGCGCTAGGCGGTGGCAAAGGAATAAAAAAAACTGTACAGGAATGAAAATAATGTGCGCTGTCGAGTCATTCGAAAAAACGAATGCAGCCTAGAAACACTGTTTTAATGAGGCAGTTTTCCATGCCCTTTCCAATTCTTTCATTCTACTAAAATGATTTGGAATACGTTGCTTGCTCATTGAACGTTATCGTCTTTTTGTGCAATCCGCGTTAAGGTGAAGGTGATTGCGAAAAACGTCTGTGTGTTGCCTGATGCCACAGCGCATCAGGACCTCGCCGCGCACAAAATTGATTCTGAATCATTCATTGCTGTGTCTGTCACCGTCGATTTGCGAAGTCGAGACAAAACATGAGCGAAGAAATATTGTTACAGCTGGAGAATGATGAGGACGAAGTGGCGCGCTCGTTTGTGGAAGATTAAGAAAAAGAAGTGCGTCGAATGGGTGGCCCTCGTAGCCTGGCTCCTTGGCTGTTCCTCAATGTATATATCTTTAATTCTCTTTTGTAAATAATCCTCTTTTGTAATCCTCTTTTGTCGTCAGTGGCGTGACAATAATTTCTCCCTGTTACAAAATTATAGGCCAAAATTTAAAAATCTTGAACAATTCACAAATTCCGTAGAATGTTCAGAACAGCGCGGTGCGCTATAATTGGACAAAGGCTTTATCGAAGTGGCCATAATTACTTGCGCAACAAAATTATGCAAGGTGTTTTAATGGTTTTGAAAGCTGAGGTAGTGTAGAATAGGTGGGAAAAGTTTAAACAATGTGAAAACTGTTTTTGTTTTCCTAAAAATTTTCAATGTTCGCTGTTTTCTGTAAATTAGCGCGATCCTATCTCTGTATCCAAATGTCATAAAAATATGAGCTTTAGCTGTTTGCAGATAATTATGCTGAGAACATATTGTGGAATTATTGCTGCTCTACCATGAGCCTTTTCTGAAATAAAGGCCTGCAAATTAGGAAAATTTTCGTTTCCTCGGCCGATGTTGAGAATTTTTATAAAAACATCTACTCATACCCGAAAAGCGAACATTAACTGAATACAAATAAAAACATGTATATATTTAGTCGGATAATTTTCAGCTAGCTAACTTGAGCATAATTTGTATAATCTATAGCCAAAGTTGGCCAGAATAGAAGAGAAGCTCGGAACTCCGCCTCTTTGACATTATTAATCAGTCATCACGCAACAATATATAATATTTTGAAGTAAATATAAAAGGTCGAACGACCATCCTTTGTTCGATCATAGGTGGCGAAAGGGAGGGGACGCGCGCATTTGTCGATGCACCAACTGTATGGATTTACGCAAGAATGTGGATGGTAGATGGGGAGGCTTTCTATTTTTTTTAGAAAATGTTATGTCCGTGGTTGGCTTGAAGAAACAATGCGTTTGCGAACACACAAAACAAAACTATTTATTAGAACTCGACTCGAGCGGTGCGCGCTGGCGGCCGCTCATCGGATTCGGCACGGTCCGAAGTCACGTACGGCTGGCCGGTGCAAGCAGAAGAGGGCTGGGTAAACGAGGAATGGAATGTTGAGAGGGTCGTTGGTCCTTCGTTCCCACGCGCAGCCCTTGCGAACACAACACCGCGGCGGGAATCGCCCACTAGTTGAGCGGTTCGTTGTTCCCCCTCGCCTACGCGTCTACGTGCAAGACACAACAGACAGCATCCCCAGCTGCGCTGCTGTGCGGCCTCCTCCCGAAACGTTCATTTCAGAGCTTGTTGGAGACGCTACAAGACTTGTGACAGCTTCTTAAACCTTTCTTTAATTTCTTCCCTCATTAATTTTCTTTTTCATTGTGCTGTGCATAATTTTCTCTTGCGCCTATACATGTCCATGTGCTCCGGTTTGTGCTTGCTACATATCAGTGAATAGCTGAGCTGTGAAATGTCGCCGGAGTACGGATTACAGCAACGGTGGGATACCATCGGCATTATCGGACTCAGTGAACGCCGTCATCTTAGATCGTGAGTATATATCTTTGCAGCATGCCATTGCTTCATAATTGGTTCTATATAATCTCCTACCAGTCCCAAATGTTCTCTTTCCGTATTCTCCTCGAAACAAATGACTTCAAGAACTAAGCGAATTTTCGTCCGGGTTACATGCAAGCAAGTGCGTGGACTTACTTGCTGGCTGCGATATGAATAGCATTTGCGCCGAAAATAGAGGAGCCGTGCGTAACAGGTGTGTATGCCACCAACACGTGACAGAACACAGCAGGCAACCATTTGCGAGTTTTTTTGACTGTGCAGCGCGCCGCAATCAATTAGTAACCAGATACTATGCGCCCGGCTTTGTACGTATATTTTGGACAGCCTCTCTTCTGCGCGCAGGAAGCCATGTTCACACAGTTTTTGGATTTTGTTAAGAGTTAGGGCAGTTTTTTGTTTTCAGATGTACAGACGAAGTTTTGAAAACTGTTCGTGCCGTCTGTGCAAGCGAATTTTACAGTGGGGCGGACATTATGTGCGTGATGCCGCTTGATGATTAGGCTATAATTAAGCCATAATGAACCTCCACTTTTATAATGGTCAATATCATATTGAGGAATTGAAAGCCGTGAACAGCGCAAGTGAGCCCCTTTTCAAAATTTTATTAATCGACGCCCCCCTTCTGAGCACGCGCCTTCAGGTGAGGGCGTTATCAGAAAGCGGCGACAATAGGAGAACGATTTCGCAGACGCGCTTCGAAGGCGGGGGAAAATAACAATACAAGCAAAAAGGCACATAAGCCGTGTGTGCACTGCGTCCCTGTCACTGCAAAGTAAACAACGTGCACGCGGGACACATTGTACAAAACATTGACGGCCGTTATGAGGCGACCATATCGTCCGAAATATTGCTCGCGAAGCGCTCGATCACGGCGCGCACTTTCAGGCGAAATGGGACAGGCCGTCAGGTCCGCCTGTTCGGCAATTACAGCTCTTTGTACCTCACGTACCGTACCGTATGCATGAAGTGCACGCCATAGCCATCGTGCAAGAATGTTGAAACCGAAGCAGTGATCCACGTATTCTAATTCTATAGGAAATCATTTGGGAGTAGAAAAGAGCAACTTAATATGATGTGCATGGTTCTTTAATGAACGATATGTATAAATGGACGGTTGAATAGTTACAGTAATGGAGTGTTCCGCTAGAATTGTTTACGGCCGTGACCGCAATAAATATTACTCATATTGGTCTTAGCTTTAAGCTCTGGCATTGATAAGCCTATCTAAAGAACCGACTGGCAGTGACAGGTTGTTTACAGCTGTTGATCAAAAGGTAGGCCATCATGCTATTATTGCAGGCATATTTGCTTCTTTTTGTACCTCTGTTTACTAAAACTTAATTTTGTTCCCCATTCCTAGGGACGCTGCACCTCTTACAACACTCACTGTTCAGTCGCTTTTATTCAAGGTACAAAAAGGAGGAAATGCGCATGCACTCATAGGATAGCCTGTCTTTCCGTTAACAGCTGCAAATAACACGCCACTGCTCCTCGGTACCTTGGAGGAAGTTTTCAATGGGGTTACCTGAGATGCCTAGCAATTGCTGTAATATTTATACCAATCACTGCAGTGAAAAAGAAAGGTAACACTGCATCGCTTTAACTGCTGCATGCACCTATAAACGTGCCTTAATTTTATTGCCTATTCTTATAGACGCAGGACCTCTTGCTATAGGCTTTGTTCAGTAAGCAACCGTCTTTCATTGCTTCAATTTCTATCTCTCCACCACTTTCTTGTTGCTCTGGGTGTGATCATTTGATTTCATTGTTCAAATTATATTGTTTTATCATGTGTGAATGATTTAGCCTGCACATACATGCTTTCATTTTTTTAGATGCGCATCGGGAGCGTTTTCCACGTAGAATTGGATCGATTGAGTTGTATCACTGGTGCGAAAGCCGACAACCCCCAGAAGATATGTGTCCTGTGGTTGGAAGGGCAATAAACAAGAGGAAAATCAGCGGAAAAGCCTGCCTAAAAAAAGGTAGCACTGCATCACTGTAACTGCTGCATGCACCTTTAAATATGCCTTATTTTTATTGCCTATTCTTATAGACGGTGGACCTCTTGCTATTGGCTTTTTGCAGAAAGCAAAAGCCTTTCATTGCTTCAATTCCTTTCTCTCCATCACTTTTTTGTTACTTCGATTGTGATCCTTTGATTTTATTGTTCAAATCATATTATTAAATCGCCGGTGAATGATTTCGCCTACACATACATGCTTTCATTTTTTTTTAGGTGCGCATCGAGAGTGTTTTATACGTATAAATGGGACGATTAAGTTGTATCACTGGTGCGAAAACCAACAGTTCGGTACCCCCAGAAGATTTGTGTCTTGTGGGTGGCAGGGGTATAAAGAAGAGGAAGAGGATAATCAGTGGAAAAGCCTGTCTAAAAACTTACAAAGATGGCGCAAAAGCGAAATGCTGATCAGGGTTAGAGTCTGATTACTTCTGTTATCCCATTTCACTTGCTAGGTGATGTGACATACATGAAGCACCTTAGTATATTTTGTGGTATACTCACTGAAAATTGTGTAGACATTAACTTTTTTCTCGTTCAATTATTTTGAGTGAGGCACGAATTGGAATAAAACGAAGTCATCCACACGTCTAATGCCCATTGTTGTGCTCATCAACGCGACATACTACACCGTCGGCTTCTGGACTGGCGCCTGCTCGTCGCGAGCGCAGCTGCGGGGCGTGCACTTGAGGGCCGGAGCGCGGTGCGTGACTTTTCGTTCATTTCCCGTGACCCTGGATCGCGGATCGCCTGGCTGGCGCGGATTTCAAGTCGCCGACGCAACCCCGCCCGCAAGACGACTCCGGATGTCCCGCGTCGGCAAGGCCAGCAGCACTATTCGAACCGCAGATCATCCACGGTGTGTGGAGGTGTGTGTTTGTGTGCGCGCGCTGGGCTCTTGTATAAAGGAGCCGCGGAGGCCAGGAAGCTCATTCCCACGGGACTCGGGCTGTCCGGCAAGGACGTACGTGACCACGGCGGCGGATTTGAACTCTGGAATGTGCACGCGTGATGTTGTGCGTACAGGATGACGGGAGTGAGGAGGAACTGTGCTGGAGCCTATTGGCCCCGCCCAGAGAGTTTACTGCGTCCCTATTGGCGCAGTGATAGGGGCTTTGTTTAGGGAGTCTATTTAACAAGCTGTCAGGGGTAACTTGAAAAGAGGAGAGACCAGTACAATAAAGATGTTGTAAACCTGGTTCGACTCCGGGTAGTACTCCAAGGTGCCCAGCAGGTACAACTCAACAGACCGCCGGTCAGCGCAACCGAGCACGGCGGGTGAGAGGAGAACCCTTTCGAATGCCAGCAGCTGAACAGACCATCGCCCTCTGGACGAGCACGGCGGGTGACAGCGTGGAGAGCGGCTTCGAAACATAACTCCCATAGACATTAGATGCGTGGATGAGCTCATTAATTGTGTTCCTATGTGAGCGTGCAATAGTTTGCCGAATATATTAATATGTTAAAAGTTGTTTTTACTGTTAACCGGAGTAATACATATGCTCCATATCATAGCATTATTCGCCTGTAGTTTGTATCTGCTCTTTCATAAATTGTATTCTACAAAGTATACGTGTGTCATCTCGTACGTCTATTTAACTAGCGAACAATTTGCAATCGAATCCCTTTTGTGATGTTGTTTCAGCTACAAATAATATATGAGAGTTGTGACAATAAAGGTAGCTTTAGGTATAACGTATAGCGCGAAAATCTTTAATATATGCGATGATATTTTTATTCACCGCATTGGCTTAACCAGCCTGTTTATTATTAGAGACGAAATGAAAACAAATATGGATGTCTTCGGACAGGAACAGTAATCGTGGTGCCATGACCATTTTTTTTTCAATTAAACTTTCATATGTCGTGGGCTAATGTCTCGACACAAAGGAATGACCCTTAGGTTTGCCAGATGCGGCGTAGTATTCTCGAAAAAAAAAAAAAAACGCCTATCACTAAAGCTGGAAAACGCCGTTTTTGTCGTTTCAAAAAGTTGCACGTTTGGAGGCCGGCTGGTTGCGTAAAATTTTGTCATCCACTGTTTTTTACTCACCGCATTTGGAACGTTTACTTGTATAAGAAGTATTAGAAGTGTGTTTCAGTGATGCAGTTGATTTAGTAAAAAATCGCAAACTTTGCTTCACGAACAACGCGCTACAAAAATATTAATGTTCAACCTTACATACTGGCGTGACGCGTTGCGTTGTTTGCACTAAAACATTCTGTGTTTATTACGCAGGTCATATTGTTAATTTAAGGCAGAATTTGGAGCTCTAAGCTGCTATGTGTGTTCTCTGTAACGCCACCAAAAGTATTATGGTGGAAAGCGATTTGCTCATTATTGTAATTATAAAAATTACACATTGAAAAATCATCTTCAAAAATATAGTATTGTTAGTGGTGGTCAACTGAGAAATGGAATAATATATTAATAAACTAGATTGAATACTATTGCACCTAGCAATAAAAAAGAATGCAGGACAGAGAAAAAGTTCAGCCTTCACTTGCGTTCTGCCATGAAATTGACAGAAATAGTGAAATAATACCATTTTAAGCTATATTATTTGTCCCAGAAGCAGGAAAAGGGTGTATAAGCGCTGACAATGTTTTAAATTTTACTTAAGGTAAAATGTAACTAAATTCAGCAAATACTAAATTGAAGTTTTGATGCCTACTCCATAAGGGCGAGCCATATAAGCACATCAATAGAACAAAAACAAGCATTTTTATATTTCTAATATTACATTTTGCAGAATTCAATATATTTACTGACTCAAATTAACAAAGTACTTTGCATTGTTTGCACAGATTTTGATAAAAATTGATGTTGCGGCCGTTTCTTCAATTCTAATCAGTTTTCCTTATTTTACCATTTTCTTACTTTTGTCCAATTAAATAATATGCAGAAACATACACAAATCTAGAGCCTCAAATTTTTTCAGAAATAAAGAATGGAACCTAGATAATGCAGAGAAATAGTTTCTGTGCCAAGATATTATTGGATCTTGCAAGAATGCAGGCTGAGTTTGGCCATTATCAGCACAAGCACTCGGTTTAATATTTAATGTTATATTTTTAAACAGTATAACGCAAAACTTTTTAGTCCATGATATTTTTGAGGTACTGAAGATTTTTGAGAGGGATTTGAATAAAAATCGAAGATGATCTTTTTTTAATTGCAGCAAATTTGCCCTTTACTGCTAATTTCGAATTCTGAACAATTTCGATGCGTTGTGGAGAACACACCTAGTGGTCTGGAGCTCCAGATACTGCCTGGAATTAAGAACATGCGTCAGGAAGTGAAAAAAACATTTAGTGCAACCAACCTAATGCATCATATGCCAGTACATAAGGTTAAAAATAAATATTTTTGCAGCGTATCGCTCCTGAAGCAAAGTTTGCGATTTTTTAATAACTCAACTGCAAAAACAAAACAGGTTTCTAATAGTGTTTGTAAATGTAAAACCTTCATATATTTAGTGAGTAAAAAATAGTAGATGACAAAATCATGGTATCCAAACTTGCAACATTTTGAAATGGCAAAAACAGCGTTTTCTACCTCTAGAGATATACCATACAATTTTGTTTTTCGAGGAAACTACGCGTATCTTGAAAAACAGAGGTTAATTCTTTTGTGTCTAGATATCCGCCCACCACATATAAAAATTTCATTGGAAACGAAAGATGGCCATGGGACCTCGATTATGTAAATTTCTTATCTAAGGCACCCATAATACGCTGTGAGAAAGCCAATATCAAGGGCTTTTTTTTAATATTCCATATTTCGAACGGTTGTGCCATCTAAGAAAATTTGAAAGCTAGGCACACCTTAGGTGTCGCCAGCCCTCACTTTCTGTTACAGCTGCACTTGGTAAGCTGAATTAATGCTTTGAGTACCTTATTTTAGCCACGAATATAGCGCTATTACGTGTCAATTTTAAAGAAAGGCCGCATTGACGCGATTCCTGTAGAATTTGTAAGTGAAATCTGTAAACCTTACAAATCTACCCATATATATGATCTCTTGCAGGTTTTATTCAAGCTACATTACACCTGCTGCGCCCCATAGCTTGAGCCACGGGTTATAAATAAACCATTAGAAACAGACGATGGAAACCGGTGGCGCATTGCTGGCAGCCGCTTAGGACAGCGCAGAAAATTTTTATTTTGTACGTAGGGAAGTGAGGTTATTCGCTTCAAGTACTAAATATTCACTTTAGACAATAAGTAGGACTTAGAGGCGGTGAGCACGTTCGGAAACCCCTGTTTCAATATTTGCGGTTAGAAACCTCATGTGTACCTTTTTTTCCAGCTGCAGATAAATTCCGGGTTATGTAGATACCGAAACTGTTACCAGCCCATTCGCGCACCTCAATTGTGCTGCTCACAACATGATTTTGAGCGGACAAAACAACCTGCCGCTATGATTGCTAGCCCCATGCATGAGTAAGGGTGATATGCTGGCAATGGTTTCTTCGCGTCGGCCCTCTGGCGCACATGAAGGCTCGAGTTACAATGAGCGCGCCGAACTTTGCAATGCGGATAATGACTACAAAGCGGTAAGGATACAAATGAGTTTGTATTTTGTATTTTACAGCTGAAAACTACTGTTAGTCTTGTTGGACGATGTGCTGGCGCGGACGAAGAAACCATAGGCAACTTGTAGGTCTAACGCTACACAGGGCTGTCGAGCCAAGCCAAGTCCTTAATTGTATTATCCGGGAATCAGATTTTTGTATTTTTGTGGTTTCCTATTGTATCTGGCGTTCAAAATGCAGACGTGAGGGTTCTTTATCACAAATAATCAAACGTGGTTTGTGCCGGTACACTTCAAACTAGCAACACCATTTATTGCGTAAGTCATTAATCAGTAATTTAGGTAAATAATGTCAATTAAGGATTCCAAACAAAACCTTTTCTGTGGCGCTCAAGGTAGCTTCCAGCAATATGTATCTGGTTTCCTTTGCCTGCCTCCGAAATGTTTTTTTTTTTTATCTCTTGGATCAAATTTGCTTGGACAAGCAGTATATGTGCAAAAATGATGCATCTGTGAGCTACCCGTTTACGTGAGCTCCCGTTTAAGTGAGCTACCCACAAAACCAGTCAAAAGCGTATATCAGCTAACCAGCGGCCAGTGCAGCAGTCGTGGACGTAGATCGCTTGTGTATATTATATCTAGCCATTTCAAAAGATGCAAATGGTCGTCGAACATTCTCTTGGTAACGATATATAGTATAAACTGTTTTGCACATCGCAGAAAGCATAGGAGCGGCAAAAACCTAGCGCGCCAGTCATATGCGGAGACAGCCGACAATCAAGCACTAATTCCTAGTGTGGGATGAAACAATGGCTGTCTCAGCCGTATTGCTGTGGAGGCGATCAAAATCCAACAGGGCACATGCTATGCAATGTATGTGCGTCTTTATCCTCATAAACCCAAGGCAGCTGAAACTAATCTGGAACTCATCAGTATAGTGTTTCTCATTGACCATGAATTTCGGTACATGAATCCTGGAATTTTCTACATCTTCCTAAAATAATGCGCGCGATTTTATATGCCTGGTAATAGTGTTGTAAATTTTGTTTCCTCGTTGTTTTTGTGCAGGTGCCATTTGCGAAAAAGTTGCGGTGGACGATTTGGAGGCACACGCATTTATTCGCAGGTGGCTGCCTGGTTTCTGTGACAGAGGGGGTGGAAGAAAAAGGCGTTATGCTGAAACCTCCCCTGGCGAACCAGGCATGCCACCTGTGAATGCAATTGCAGGGTCAGCCCCCTCACTACGCCTATGAGTGTGCCCTCCAGCTCCCTGGCCCCTTCCACTTCCCGAGAGCCCGCCCAGCCCTGCCCAACCCTGCCACTGCCCTGCACGCCCCTGCTGCCACTCTGCCTGCCACTGCCCCGCCAGCTGCGGCTGTGTGTGCCCTCAGCGCTGGCTAGTAACAACTGCCGTCTAGTAACAATTGCAATAAATATTATCTTTTTGTGAACCATGCCCTTTTTTTGTGGATATCTACTCGTTGCTCATGAGCGACAATTTGAATTTTTATGGCCACTCCTATTTGAAAGGCCATTATTGTCCCAGCAAGTTCGATGTGTTGTCGCGAATATGGCTTGAATGAAAACTGCTGCATTTTATGGCCGGTACAGGCAGTGCCACAAAATGTGTAATCTTGACATCATCAATGGTACATGAATGGAATAGCCGGTGTACCCATAAACCATTGGATGAATATTGGTATTGACAATATGCGGCATGAATGGAGTAGCCAGTGCACCTGCAATGGCTAACCATTGGTATGGTATTGGCATTGAAAATGGGCCATCAATGGAATAGCTGGTATTAAACAAATATTGGTAATACAATGATGGTATAATGCTGGACAGTATTGGCAAGAATCATGGTGCATGAATGGAAAGTCTAATATTGTGCCTACATTGGTGGCTCCAGCTTGGTTGAACACTGGACCAATCTTGGAACGAAAGATGGGCCAAGAATGGAGAATGTAGTAAAATGCCCAAATGCCAATATCAGTCCAATATTGATGCCATTATTTTCCAGTGATGAACCATTGTTGGACCAATGCTGGTGTGCTGCTTGGGATTGCTAAGAAAAGAGGAAAGGCGGTGCCACTTGAGAACGAGGGACGCAGCGTCACCGATGATCAAGGGAGAGAGCGAGCCGCGTCCAAGCTCGCCGGAAAGAGATTGGCAGCAAAGTCGGTTGAACGGCAATCGATAAAGATACCCGACGGAACTGACAGAATAATTCTCCGTCCACGGGGAGGAGTCAGCCGCCTACTTAAGTATGGCAACATTGAACTTGCGGAGTTGATCGCTCGCACCGGGAATATAAACATCAGAGAGGCCGCGGAAGACACCTTCTCGGTCAACACAAAAGTCCATCCTCATCGCAACAGACAGCGAAGAACGGAAAAGAAAATACGTCGCACTACGCGTCCTCGAATTCGAGGGCCAGAAAATTGAAATCACGGCGTACGTCGCTATGCCCGAAGACTGCGGTAAGGGGGTGGTACACGACATTCCCCTTCGCATCACTGAGGAAGAAATAGTGCAACGGCTACGCACAATCAAAGGCAACCCCCCCCCCGTGCTAGGAGCCAGGCGCATGGCAGGAGCTCAGCCACCGTGCTCATACTGTTTGAAAAACCAGAGGTTCCGAGGTGGGTGAAACTCTCCCTTACATGGCAAAGATGTGTACTATATAGAAAGAAATACGAGGTTTGCAACGCATGCGGGCGCCTAGGGCACCGCGAAGATGTCTGCCCAGATCCGAACAACGCTAAGTGCAGAGGATGCGGAGAAGAGCGCCCAGATCAGGGACACACCTGCGAAATAAAATGTCCGCTGTGCGGTAAAGACCATCCGCTTGGCGACAAGAAGTGCAGAGAACTCTACAGGACTCCCTACCAGACCAAAAAACGTCAATGGGAGCAGAAAATTGCCGAACAGCAGCAGCAGCACAACGAGCAGCACCAATATCCCAACACCACACCTGAGAGCGGCCGCAGAGGACGCTCGAAATTCAGAAGAGACCACCGTAACCAACGCGGATATTCTCAAGACAGGGACGGAGGCTTCCGGGCGCAGAGCGGGGACTTCCCGCAGTTGGAGGACGCCAACCGACGTCACCGTTCAAGCTCCCGCAGCAGCAGGGAGCGGTCCGGGTCCAAGCCCAAGTCGGGGTCCAAATCCAGAGTCACGGCTAACTCCAGGGACCCAAGGAACCCGTAGGCCACCCAAAAGCGAAGCCCGAGCGGGGACAGTAAAACCGTGAGTTTCAGCAGTGGGGTTCCCCAGGCTAAAGATGAGGAAAACAAAGAAAAAGATAAAGAAATAGAAAAGTTAAGAAAGGAAGTTGAGGAAGGGAGATAATTAAGAAACTCACCCAGGACCAATACCAATCCAAATCACAGCCAAATTCCGGGGCTCCCCCGCCTCCACAGGCTCCCCCCGCAAAACAAGTAGCCAAACCGACACCTCCACCTGCGACGCCAAAGGTGCTAACACCACCCGCGGCGTCAGACACGGAGGAGGATGCAATGATCACTGAACAGCGCAGGCCACCTCCCCCGCAGAAACGAAGAGGCGGGGAAACGGATCCGCTGGCGGCAGTAGAGCTTAGACTAGACGCCAAATGCGGGGCGAGACTCGAGCGGCTCGAGACAGGCATGACCAACATCATAGGCACCCTGAACTGAATTCAGGAACAATCTAAACAAACAAACGCGGCTCTTGCTGCTATGGCAGAAAGGCAAACAGTGAGAGAAGGGATACTTGACCAATTCCAACATGGGCAAAATGCAACCAAAGATTAATTCGATGGTATGGCAGTGGAACAGCCGAGGATTCCAGCGCAAGCGAGCGTTAGTGCATCAACATCTCGAGCAAATAGTTGAAAAACCTCTAGCCGTAGCCCTACAGGAAACTGGCAAAGGAGTAATTAAATTATCAGGATATCAACCGTTTGCTAGTGGCCGGGGAGAAAAATCCCGGGTCACTACATTCGTCAAAAGGAACGTAGCGGTGATCGAACATGAAATTAGTTCCCGCGACATTGAGGCGGTTTTCGTTGAAATCATCACGGGCAGGAAGAAGGAACCCAGTATTTTCGTCCTAAACTTATATAGCTCTCCTCAGCAGCGCAAAGTTAGGTTCAAGACATTATTTCGCAAAGCAATGAAGGCAGCCGGAGCTAATCCCCTGCTAATTGTAGGAGACTTCAACGCCTGCCACCAAGAGTGGGGATATAATAGGCAAGATCCGAAGGGCAGGCAGTTATGGGAAGATTTTCACGAATTAAACCTCACCCTGCAGACAGACTCTGGCTGCCCGACGAGGGTGGGAAACAGTGTGAGCAAAGACACAACCCCAGACTTAACATTTACCAAAAACAGAGGAGCTTAGGTGGAAGAACACAGAGCTCAACTTTGGAAGCGATCATTACGTCCTCGAAATAACGCTTAAACGGGGAGTCAAAGTAAGACGAGAAAAGATCATCAGCGCAATCGAATGGGAGAAATTCAGACAAATTAGGGAATCTGCAAACATGGACGAAAATATTGAAAATATTGTTACATATATGACCTGCGCGTTGCTGGATGTTGAAGAAGAGGACGATTAACAGTAGTGCCGCGAAAGGAAGACGAAGCTGAAGAAACCGTTGAGGCTTGCCTGAACACTTGCTCTACTGTGCTGTGGACGCTTGCCCTTCACCTGCTGTGGTTTCTGTGCTAGCCTTCTGCCCCGTATCATCTTGGTGGAGGTGACCAAAGATCCCCGTGCGCACACATTACCCCTTACGCTGCAAAAACCTGGATTTGCGCAGTGGCCGCCATCTACCTGGGCTTTCAACGACGTCAACAACTACCACTATGACATCCAAGGCAGCCCCTACCACCGCGGCAACTTCGGCTCAGCCAGTCGTGCTCACAAAAATCCGCCACCGTCCCATATTTAATGGCGAAGACAAGACAGACGTGGAAGATTGGCTGGATGAGTACGAGCGTTGCAGCAAGAACAACCACTGAAACGCGACCATTATGCTGGCCAACCTCATTTTCTATTTGGCGGGAACCGCTCGCACGTGGTTCCAAAATCACGAAGAAGAGCTGGTGACGTGGGCAATCTGTAGGCAAAAGCTTCAGGACCTGTTCGGGAAGCCCATTGGTCGAGCTGTCGCAGCAAAAACAGAACCTTCATCTCGCATCCAATCCTCTACGGAGTCCTACCTTGCGTATATTCAAGACGTGCTTGCATTGTGTCGCAAGGTCAACTGCTCAATGACGGAAAATGACAAGGTAGGCCATATCCTCAAGGGCATTGCGGATGATGCGTTCAACATCCTGTTCTGCATGAATTGTTCCACCGTCGACTCAGTGCTTCAAGTCTGTCGAAAATTCGAGCAGGCTAAACAACGACGCCTCGTACATCGCTTTGAGCGCCTTCCAAACACCGCAGCTACATCATCCTGCGATGATCTGGCCCCGTTGCAACAGCCTTCTCATCCCACGAACATGACTCGTATTGTCCGGAGAGAACTCGAGGCCTTAGCTCCTACACCACTCATGTCTCCGCTACCCGACACCGTGGCCATGATACAGGCTGTAGTTCGCCAAAAACTTGCAAACGCCGGCCTGTCCTCCAGCCCCGTGTCACCCACGCCACCATCCCACTGTTCCTGTAGTGGCTGCTGCTACTGCCAGCCCACCTTCCCCACGTCGCTACCTTAGTCGCAATCCTGCAGAGTGGCGCACCTCAGACGACAGGCCAATTTGCTTCATTTGCTGTCGCGTCGGTCACACATTGCGTTATTGCCGTAGCCGTACCTTCTTCGCTCCTCGCTCCTATTACAACGCCGACCACCGATACTACCAAGGACCTCGACGCTTCCCTGTCCAACCAGAGGAGCTCCGACCAGTCTACGATGGACCAGGACATTATCTTTCTCAACAAGATGAGACTCGAAACGAAACCGTTCCCCCTGCCCGTCGCACCAGCCGATCTCCATCCCCACTGGCTCGTCGATCCCGTTCACCGGTATCTCGCCGCAGCTCCTCCCCATCACATGCCGGTACCTACTCGGGAAACTAGCGAGTGCAGCGCCCTGGAGTGACGCTGCATTCCCGACCCGGACTGTCAACTCGGAACTGACCCCCGCACCTAGACGAAACCTCGTTGATATTCTTGTGGACGGAGTCTCCGTTTCTGCCCTTATTGATACTGGAGCCCACATTTCAGTTCTCAGCTCCTCGCTCCGTCGACGCCTCAACAAAGTCCTCACACCTGCTTCCTCGTCTACCGTTCGTGTTGCTGATGGCAACACAAGTACTGTCATTGGTATGTGTACTGCGAGAGTTACCATTGCCGACCGCCACATCCCTGTGCTATTTACAGTCCTCACCAGTTGCCCTCATGAAGTTATCTTAGGACTCGACTTTTTAACAGAACACTCCGCTCTCATTGAGTGTTATTCTGGACTGATTCATCTATACCTGCCGCTCTGCCCTGACAACAAAGCTCCTGAAACTTCAACGCTCCGTCTTCGTTCCGCTACATTTAGTCGCCTACCACCAGAAGCCGCAGTGTATGTGCTGATGTCGCCTTTTCCCTCCGTTCCGGATGGCGACTACGTTGTTTGCCCCATAACTGACGTGACACTTGAGCGTAGCATCGCTCTACCTCACAATATAGTGCATGTAGCGAATAACAGCACTTGTATTCCAGTCCTTAACTTCAGCTCTTTTGTGCAAGTTCTTCCTGAGGGCATTTCTCTCGCCGAACGGACCCCATTGTCGGAGTTTATTGTGGCTGCTCTTTTACGTGACCCTATTGCCGCAGTGCCGACACGACCTGCACCGTTCCCACCTCAGGAGGTCCGTATATCCGGCATGGTTGCTCCTGACTTGCGCCCTGATCGTGCTAAAGCACTTACGACCCTACTGACATCGTACAGAGATATTTTTGATTTTGGTGACCGACCCTTGGGTCAAACGTCCCTCGTTACACATCGAATCGATACCGGAGACGCCAGCCCAATTCACAGACGACCTTACCGAGTCGCCATTTCTGAGCGTCGCCTCATACAAGATGAAGTCGACAAGATGTTGGCAAGGAACATTATAGAGCCTTCCAGCAGTCCCTGGGCGTCACCTGTGGTGCTTGTTAAAAAGAAGGACAATACCTGGAGGTTCTGCGTTGATTACCGACATCTCAACAAAATTACAAAGAAGGACGTTTACCCGCTCCCCAGGATAGATGATGCCCTTGACTGCTTGCACGGTTCCAGCTATTTTTCTTCAATTGATCTCCGTTCTGGTTATTCGCAGATCGCTGTTGACGAAAGGGATCGAGAGAAGACCGCTTTCGTCACACCTGATGGCCTGTATCAATTCAAGGTGATGCCATTTGGTCTGTGTAATGCGCCCGCAACATTCGAGCGCATGATGGATTCTCTTTTGCGCGGTTTCAAATGGACGACGTGATTGTGCTATCTCGATGGCGTCATTGTATTTTCTTCTACATTCGAGAGCCATCTCCATCGCCTTGATACCATTCTTGGCGTCTTCCGAAGAGCTGGCCTTCAGCTGAACTCTAAGAAATGTAGCTTCAGGCGACGTGAACTCAAGGTGCTCGGTCACGTGGTCGACACACGTGGCGTTCAACCCGACCCAGACAAAATACGTGCTGTAAGAGCATTTTCCTACACACCGCTGTACCAGTGACGTGCGTAGTTTTCTAGGCCTTTGCTCCTATTTTCGGCGGTTTGTCCCCAACTTTGCGGAGACTGCTCGCCCACTCACCAACCTTCTGAAGAACGACGCTCCATTTTGCTGGGACCAAGAACAGTCTCAAGCATTTTCTGCGCTCATTGCGGCCCTCACCAACCCACCCATCCTGGCACACTTCAATCCCTCAGCACCAACGGAGGTACGCACCGATGCCAGTGGTCACGGCATTGGTGCCATTCGTGCCCAACAGCAGATGGGTCGCACTCGCGTCATTGCTTATGCCAGTCGCCTCCTTTCTGCGGCTAAGAGGAATTACTCGATCACAGAACGTGAGTGCTTAGCCCTCGTGTGGGCCATCACAAAGTTTCGCCCTTACTTGTTTGGCCGCCCGTTCTCCGTCATCACCGACCACCACGCCTTATGTTGGCTTTCTACGCTGAAGGACCCTACTGGTCGCCTGGGGCGTTGGGCCCTCCGCCTTCAGGAATACACTTTTTCTGTCGTCCACAAGTCCGGCCGATTGCACGCTGACGCCGACTGCCTCTCCCGCAACCCGGTCGATCCACCACCAACCAGCGAGTGTGACGATGACACATGTGTATTGGCCATCTCTGACCTTTTAAACATTCGCCATGAACAGCGCTTAGACCCCAAGCTTTGCAGTATTATCAATCGCCTCAGCACTAATCACGTTGATGCAACCCTTGGTTTGTTCGTGCTCCACAACGGCACCTTATACCGGCGGAATATGCGACCAGATGGCGCCGAGCTTCTGCTCGTAGTCCCCGAACACCTGCGCGCCACCGTTCTACAGCAACTGCACGACGTGCCCACTGCGGGTCATCTTGCTCTATCTCGCACGTACGACAGCGTCCGCCGCCGTTTCTTTTGGCCGGGCCTCTATCGCTCTGTTCGTCGTTACGTGGCTTCTTGTGACCGGTGTCAGCGACGGAAGAAGCCATCGGTGGTGCCTGCTGGATACCTGCAGCCGATCGACATTCCAGTCGACCCGTTTTCCCGCGTTGGCCTTGATCTCCTCGGGCCTTTCCCACTCTCTTCGTTGGGGAATAAATGGATTGCGGTGGCCACGGATTATACTACGCGCTACGCTGTCACCCGAGCGATACCTATCAGCTGTGCAACTGACGTGGCTGCCTTTCTTCTCCACGACGTCATCCTGCTCCATGGTGCTCCACGCCAGCTGCTCACTGACCGTGGCCGTTGCTTTCTTGCTCGGGTAGTCGACGAAATTCTCCGGTTCTGCTCCATTAAGCACTATTTCACCACCGCTTACCATCCACAAACGAACGGCCTCACCGAACGCCTCAACCGCACGCTCACGGACATGTTGTCAATGTATGTATCGGATGATCACCGTGACTGGGATGTTACTTTGCCGTTTGTAACGTTCGCATATAATTCCTCCCGTCACGACACAATGGGCTACTCCCCCTTCTATCTCCTATACGGCCGCGACCCTCCCCTTCTGTTTGACAGCGTACTGCCTCCCACCGTAAATGCCAGCTCCTATGTTCGTGACGCCATATCTCGAGCTGACGCCGCCCGGGTTATTGCTCGCCGCCGACTAGCTTCCTCCCAAAATTCCCAGAAACGCCGCCATGATTCTCGTCACCGCGACGTCCACTACTCTCCGGGTTCTCTCGTCTTGCTCTGGACTCCCGCTTGTAGAGTTGGGCTGTGTGAGAAGCTCATGCCACGATACGCAGGCCCCTACCGTGTCTTACGGCCAGTCACTCCTGTGACATATGAGATCACCCTTGTGCATCGGCCGTAACAGTCCGCTATGCCACGTACCGAGATCGTTCATGTCGCCCGAATGAAGCCGTACTACACCTGCAGTAGTTCGACATAATGCGCACCGAGACTGTGCTTTTCGTGGGGGGGGGGGGGTAATGTTACATATATGACCTGCGCGTTGCTGGATGTTGAAGAAGAGGACGATTAACAGTAGTGCCGCAAAAGGAAGACGAAGCTGAAGAAATCGTTGAGACTTGCCTGAACACTTGCTCTACTGTGCTGTGGACGCTTGCCCTTCACCTGCTGTGGTTTCTGTGCTAGCCTTCTGCCCCGTATCAATATCGACGATTGGGCAGAAACCCTCATGCAGCACGTTAAATCCGCTACCATTACCCTAGAGGGGGACGATGCACCGAAAACAGTCAACAGGAAACTCCTACACATGTGGGAAGCAAAAAAAGGTATGGAAAGACGCCTCCGGTGTCAGAGATGGAACCGAAACCTAAGGCGAAAAATAGCCAGGCACAATAAGCAAATTGAGGATTATGCAATTAAACTCTGCGAGCAAAACTGGTGTAACAGGTGCGATGAAATGGAGGGCAACATGAGCCTTTTAAAGACGTGGAGCCTGCTACGATATCTTCTTAATCCCGACAGTTCGAAAACACAGTCAAACACAACAATAGCAAAGGCAAGACGCGCGTTCGAGGGGACTGACGCGGAACTAATAACTAAACTCGTAGACACATATGTCGGCGATACAACATCCCTCCCTCTTAGGCAATACGCGTGCCCACCGAACGAGGCCCTCGACGCGCCCATCTCAGAAGCGGAAGTTAGAGCCGAAATTCTTAGCTTAAAGACGCGATCAGCTCCCGGCCCCGATGGAATAACAAACAAAATGCTAGGAAACCTAGACGACGCTTCCATAACGGCACTCACCAACTACATGCAAGAAGTATGGAGTAGCGGTCGTCTTCCCCAGCAGTGGAAAACTGCAAACGTTGTGCTAATTCCAAAACCTGGCAAGCCCCCGAAATTGGAAAACCTCAGACCTATTTCTCTAACCTCATGCATTGGAAAGCTTATGGAACGCGTAATCCAAACAAGGCTAACTAATTTCATGGAGAAAAACGACCTGTGGCCGCACGAGATGGTCGCGTTCCGACCGGGCCTGTACACACAGGATGTAATGCTCCGATTACAACATGACATAATTGACTCGAAATCCAGAGACGCGAAGGTAATTCTAGCACTAGATCTAACAAAAGCATTTGACAACGTAAAACACCAGGCAATTCTCGCGGGAATACAGGAATTAGGAGTCGGCGAGAGGACATATAATTACGTAATGGATTTCCTGACAAACAGGACGTTGAAACTAAAGTTTCAGGACCTAGAATCCCCCACTGTCCACCTGGGAAGTAAAGGAACTCCGCAAGGCTCGGTGCTCTCCCCCTTCTTTTTTAACGTGGTGATGAGGGGCCTTCCTGCCGCTTTTAAAGTCATAAAAGACCTGAAGTTCAGCATTTACGCGGACAACGTTAATCTCTGGATGAACAATGGCAGCGATGGCAGCATAGAGGAACGCCTACAGGCGGCGGCGGACACCATTGTGTCCTACGCGGCCGAAAGGGGTCTTTCGTGCTCTCCGCAAAAATCCGAACTTTCCATATATAATCCAAAATAAATGAGGTGCAAGGGCGACTTTAACGTAGAAATTAAGGTCGACGGCAAAACCGTACCAAGAGTCCAGCAAATCAGAATCCTCGGACTATTTATTCAAGAGGACGGGTATAACGACGGAACGATAAAAAAACTCACTACCTACGCGATGCAAGTAACAGGAATATTTAGGAGAATTGCATTCAAAGGCAGAGGCCTCAAAGAGAGAAGCCTCTTGAGACTGATGCAGGCGTACATAATAAGTCGAATATGCTATGCCACACCGTTCCTCAACATCAGGACCAATGAAAAAGATAAGATAGACGCACTCATCAGGCGTTGCGTCAAGAGGGCGCTGGGTCTACCCATTTCCTCTTCTACGGAACGCCTGATAGAAATGGGAGTGCATAATAGCTGGACGGAACTTGCTGAAGCGGTGAGAATCGCCCAACATGAAAGATTAAGTATGTCGAGCACGGGGGTCGAAAAATAGATAGGGGCACAGCCGACAAGGTTGTCCTACCACCACAATGTCGCGAGAACATCATTGTCCGTCCTCTCCCCCGCAACATGCACCCAGAATACCACAAGGAGAGACGGGAGAAGAGAGCAGAAGCACTGGTTAAAAGTGCAAAAGAATTCAAAGTACAAGAAGTTGCCTACGTAGACGCTGCAAGCGGCCTATCAGAGGCGGCAGTCGCCGCGGTAGTCTATGGTAGCGGCGCACCAGTCATCTCGGCCACCATCCGAAGTAGAAACATAGACACGACTGAAGAGGTCGCAATAGCGCTCGCTTGCGTCGGAACGAAGGCTAGATTGATCTTTAGCGACAGTAAAACTGCTCTCTGGAATATCGGAAAAGGCAGGGTCTCACAAGAAGCCGCCCGAATTCTAAAAGCTGCAACTAAAATCGATCGCAAAATCACCCTAATTTGGGTCCCAGCACACACGTCCGTCCCCGGCAACGAGGCGGCCCATGATTTAGCCCGAGATCTCTACTTCCGGGCAAACGCGGAGCCGCCCGACTGCCAGGCGATGGACGAACGTTTGCAAACCTATAAAGAAATAATCGAAAATTATAGATTAGGAAGACGTCTGATGCCGCCACTGGATCCTAGCTTAAATAATAAAGAGGTCATAGTCTGGCGGCGATTACAAGCCGGAAATTTCCCGAACCCTGTCTGGTTGTTTCACACCCAGATAGAGGAGAGAAAAAACGATAAATGTAAAGCCTGCAAAGCGAGGGGGACCCTCGACCATATAATTTGGGAATGCCCTAAGTCTCCGGGCGCTAGGGACAACATTAAAAGTAGAGAAGCCTGGGTAACCCTGCTGCGAAGCGACGTCCCCGCTGACCAGCAGAAAGCCGTCCGCCTGGCGGCTGAGGCCGCGAATAACCAATGTATATTCGCCAGTCCTTAGTCGCGGAGGTTCCAGCCCCCGTTCCTCAGGCCTGCGTGCCAGGAGCGGGGAGTAGGGGGCCTCCTAAATCGGTGGAAATTAAAGTTTTAATCAATCAATCAATCAATCAATTCTAAACGAAGTTGACCACGCCGGTGTTCGCTCTAGGCGCCCGTGCGGCGCCATCCATTTGGCGCTTCCTCGAACGCCGCACCACACAGCGTAGAAAAGCACACGCAGTACGGCAGGCGTCAGTAGCGTTTAAAAATTTAAGAGCACTGCAGAATCTGCATTGGAGTAATGCGAAAGCACGGATGCTGCTGTGGTTGCTTCTGGTTGCTTCTAGTTGCTTAATTCAATTTTTGTTTGCCCATTTTAGTCTTTGGTACTCCCAAATTGCACGCCAAATCTTTCCTATGCACTTTTTCGGCTCTACTTCCGGTTTCGTGACGTCACATCCTTGAAGTCATTTTAATTGACTGATTTAATTAACTATTTTAGTATTTGATACAATGAAATGCGGCGCCAAGCCACAGGCTAATGAGACCATTTTCGCCTTTACTTTTATATTTTCTGCTTTTGAATATTTACCTAATTAACTTATAGGCCTAAATACTTTTTCGGACACAACCCTACGTTATCCTCTATCGATTGGTACCACCCATTAACCTCTACCACTTTTCAATTACAACTCCTGCGGACACAATTTTGCATGTTTCGCCTCTGATGAATCACCGTATTAGCTTATTGGCCTAATTATTTTTTGCACGCAACACTATGTCACCCTCAATCGATTGACACCCCTCATTAATCTTTGCCACTTCTCAATTACAACTGCTGCGGACAACGTTCGCATTTTTGCCAATAATTAATTACCGACTAACCTTTCTGGCCTAATTACCTTTTCGGTCGCAAGATAACGTCACCCTCTAACGATTAACCTCTACCACTTCTCAGTTACTTACAATTGCTGCGGACACGATTTTGCTGACACGGTCTGCGGCAAAGAAAGGCGCAGTAAACTACGTCGGAGCGGCTGCTTACTCAATTCAGAGCTGTAGCGATGTAGTAACGCATACCCTCGGTCCTTACATAGATCCTCCTCCTACAGCGACTCTCGAGACCCTACCAATAGTTACCAGTATTCAAGACCTCGCACAAGCACCCCCTAACCCTTCAGGATATACGATATACACTGATTCAATACAAGCTATGCGCTCCATTCACACGGGTCGCATTCCTGAAGAACTACACGATGATCTACACAGAGCTCTTACCAAACTACGTCCCCACACTGTAACACTGAGGTGGATTCCTGGTCACGCTGGAATCCCAGGCAATGAGGTAGTGCATTGCCTCGCCCGCGAACTTCAACACCGGGCGCCTGGGATTCCCTGGCCTTATCCACCAACGTGGGACACTACTCTTCCCTACAAAAAAGAAATCAACGCTCACTATTTATTTATTTATTACAAGTTCCTGCAGCGCCCGAAGGCATTATTGCAGGGGGAGAGATGACAAGTAATCATGCTGGGAACGCCAGTGATAAAATACATAAAAATGAAGAAAATAATAGGACACAAGTGATAATGCAGAATGAAAAACATGCATCTAAAGGGGGAACTGCTCGACGAACAAAGTGATGAAAACACTCAAAAAACAAAGTAATGAAGGAAACACACGCAAGAGACCTGGGTGCCACGTCACACATCCGATAAAAAAGCCCGAAATAAATTTTCAGTGCAACACTCAGTGATGCCAGCTGGCAGCCGGTTCCACTCATTGATCGTCAGTGGAAAAAACGAGGATTTATACACATCTGTCCGGCATTTTATTTCGCGGATCTTCCACTGATGATCAAGTCGTCTAGACAAAAAGTGAGGTTGAAGCAGGTACCGGTCTTTGTCAATGCTGAACTTTCCAAAATAAATGCGATACATGATCTGCAGTCTGAAATGTTTTCTGCGGTGAGCTAAAGATTCCCAACCAAGATGATGTTTAATAGACGTGACACTAGATGAAAAATTATAATTATTAGACACAAATCTGGCAGCATTATTTTGGACGCGTTCGAGCATGTCTGATAAGTAAATAAACAGGGGATCCCAGACAGGGCATGCATATTCAAGAATTGGCCTTATGTAAGTGAAATACAGGAGCTGCTTGACATTTGACTGCGCTTTGCTGAAATTACGCTTAAAAAAATTAAACATTCTGCAGGCTTTCAATGTAATATGCTCAACTTGTCTCGTCCACGTAAGGTTAGAGGTGAAATATACGCCGAGATACTTATATTCAGAAACTTTTTGCAGGGGAACATTATTTATTGAGTAGCAGGTCGGTAGAGGGGAACGCTTACGAGTGAATGAGACAAGCTTGCATTTTGCACGACAACATTAGAGAAACTCTCCGTACACTTCCTCTTCCTGATAAATCTCTCACTACCACGCAAATCCGCATTCTTAGACGCATACAACTAAATACGCTGCTTACTCCTGCCCGATCTTTTCTATACAGAATCATACATTCCCCTGCATGCCGAAATTTCCCAGAACACTATGCAAACTTGGAGCATTGCATCTTTTCATGCCCTGTCGCCCTCCAATCTCCTCACTTTCCACACCCTCCTGCCCCAACGTGGCGGCCTTGGTTAGCCTCTGACCAGCTGCAAGATCAGTTGGCTTTGGTGACCCTGGCCCAGGACATTCTTAACGCTTAATGCAATGCGTTAAATAAAGTTTTTTCCTCCTCCTTCTGTTCCGTGGACACCTGAACCGCGCCGTAAGGGAAGGGAGAGTGAGAGAGGATAGAGAAAAAGAGATGTAGTGGAGGGCCAAATCGTTTACTAGAAATAAAGGCGCAGTATCTGTCACAAATCTCCGCTGACACCTTAACCGAACAATAAGGAAAAGAAGAAAGTCGGGAGTGAAAAAAGAAAGAGGTGCCGTAGTGAAGGGCTATGAACCACCGCGCAACAGAAGCTATTGCGTCATCGCACTTTAGCAGACCAAAGTGATTCATTTATTTATAGGAAGGGAAAGGCGCGCTAACTGTCTCACTTGTTTTCTGTGGACACCGCTACCGCGCCGTAAGGGAAGGGAGGAAGGTGGGAGTGAAAGTAGAAAGAGAGAAAGAGGAGCCGTAGTGGAGGGCTGCGGAGTAATTTCGACCACCTGGGGATCTTTAACGTGCGCTGACATCGCACAGCACACGGACGCCTCTTCGTTTCGCCTCCATCGAAACGCAGCCGACGAGGTCGGGTTCGAACCCGGGTACTCCGGCCCAGTAGTCGGGCGTCTTACCCCTGCACCATCCCGGCGGGAAACCTCAACCGCGCCGTAAGGGAAGGGAGGAAGGTGGGAGTGAAAGTGGAGAGAGAGAGGAGCCGTAGTGGAGGGCTACGGAGCAGAAAAAAGTGATTCCCATATGGCATAAATAAAGCTGAAACCTTAGACTAAATTACTATGCGCAAAAGCCATGTCCACTTTCAAGCCGAAGCTAAGCGTAGCCATACAGATGTAACTCTCGCATAACTCCAGATTTAAAGCTGAACTATAGCTAATTTTTTCATACCTTTTATTTAAATTAGGTTTTGTTGAAAGGAAGGTGCCTTATACGTTTGAGTGGAAGCCACAGAATTGTGGACACCTGCGTGAACCAGGTCAAGAACATATTTTTATATTTTTCTTGCATATTGTAGATTGATGGGCGCGAATGAATGAATAAATGAAAAACTTTATTTACACAAAGGGAATTCTCCCGGCGTTGGTGGGGCCCTCAGTCCAGGGCCCCAGTGGCCTTTGCCGTCTTGCGCGCTCTGTCAATCAGCTTGAGCTGGTCGTCAGGCGTCGAGCAAGACAGCGCAGCCTTCCACTGCTCCGGTGTTGGTGTAGTGTTTATTGGTGCTACCTGTGTTTCTTGACAGGCCCATGTAACATGGTAGAGTGTAGGGGGTTCTCCGCATAGTGGACCCTCACACAAAAAAGAACATAACTGCTCTTGAAATGATACAAAGGAAAGCAGTCAGGTTTATTTTCCACAAGTACAACAGATCCGGGGTGGTGCAGTGGTAAGACGCCCGACTACTGTGCCGGAGTTCCCGGGTTCGAACCCGACCGCGGCGGCTGCGTTTCGATGGAGGCGAAACGAAGAGGCGTCGTGTGCTGTGCGATGTCAGCGCACGTTAAAGATCCCCAGGTGGTCGAAATTACTCCGTAGCCCTCCACTACGGCTCCTCTTTCTCTCTTTCCACTTTCATTCCCACTCTCCTCCCTTCCCTTACGGCGCGGTTCGGGTGTCCACAGAGCAAGTGTGACAGTTACTGCGCCTTTCCCTTCCTGTGAACCAATTTATTATTATTACAACAGATCTGATTCTCCCACACAGCTGATGGTAGAAAATGACATCCCGCTCCTTTCAGTCCGCCGCAAAATGAACAGAATTTTGTTTCTTCGTAAGATTCTGTCACAGGAAGTTAATATTCCATTACCTAACTTTGTCCAACCTTCTACTGCCAGACGAACACGACACACTAGGGAACATATGCTGCAACCTGTCTTTGCCCGAACAAATTCATTTCAGTACAGTTTTTTCCCACGGACCATCTCTGATTGGAATTTGCTTCCAGAATTTCTTTTCCAAAGCAGTAATTTTAACAAAGCACTGGAAGGTCATTTGTTTGGTTAGGCTGCTCAACTTTTTAGTACTTTATATCTGTTTCCTTTGTTCATGCCGAATTGTGCTGTGTGTTATTGCCTATTTGTTATTTGTTAGACTGTCAAATTTTTTAATAATTAATATTACTATTATGATTACTTTTTGCTCGCCGAATTATAGTGTGCATTGTATTTTTTGTTTTTTCTGTGTTTGATTGTTACCTTGTATGCCCCTCCTGCTTGGGCCATAAGGCCTGCAGTATTTTGAAATAAATAAATATGTAGTGGGGTGGATTTTACTGAGTAGACTCAGATTGGGGTATGTGTTAGTCTGTAGCTGTCTCCATGCAACCGACTGCTCTCTATTGAGGTCTTCGTGGGGAGGTGGATAGATCCTCCTTAAGGCTCTGATGTTCAAGGATGGCTCCATAGCTTCTAGTGACTGCGTCCGCTTCCCCGTCGTTGTGCGCCCCCCGGTTGGCGTATGCTCGGGCATTGGCGTCGGCACGTTGGTTACCTTTGACAGTCCCATGGCCTGGTGTCCACGTTATGTAGCATCTCGAAAAGCTGATTTTTCTTGCCTTGAGTATGCGGATGGCCACAGTGGATATGCGTCCGCTGCTATACCTTCTGCATGCTTCTTGCGAGTCCGTAATTATTTTTGTGTCAGCCTCTTCACCCTGGTGGGTGATAGCGAGAGCGATTGCCGCTTCCTCAGCCTCGAGAATGTTGTTGCTCTTGATCGAGGCGCAGTTGACTTCTTTAAGCTGGTGATCAACTACACTGGCTACCGCTCCGCGTTGTTCTTTGTATGTGGTCGCGTCGACATACAATATGTTCTTTTTCCCCGCGAGGCTTCTTTCGTGTGCCTCGGATCTCGCCTCTCTTCTGGCCTTGTGTATTTTCGGATGCATGTTTTTCGGAATCGGGTTGACCTTAATGATCTCTCTTATTTCTTTCGGTATGCTGCCCGTGCTGTTTATTTCTCTGCAAGCATCTCTCATGCCCAGTAT
This sequence comes from Amblyomma maculatum, assembly GCF_055883805.1. NCBI lineage: Eukaryota > Metazoa > Arthropoda > Arachnida > Ixodida > Ixodidae > Amblyomma > Amblyomma maculatum. Next base: position 186,002,949 of record NC_139349.1, read on the forward strand.
ATTTAGCGTGTTCCTTCCCGTTTGCGTCTGCATGAGTCTTATTTTCTGCGCGAGAAGGTGGGCCTCGATGTACTCTTGCACTGTGTTGTTTATGCCCAGTTTATTGAATATTTCGGTCGTGGTGTTGACCGGTAGTCCAAGAGCGCATTTGTAGGCTTTCCTCAGGATTGCCTCCAGTTGTTCTTTTTCCTGTTCGAGCGGAATTTGGTAGGGGACGCCATATACAATTCGGCTTACAACGAGGGCCTGTACTAGCCTACATGTGTCCTCCTCGGACATGCCTCGTCTTCTGTTGGAGATTCTTGCTATCATTCGCGTGATCTGCGCGGTGATACTTGCTAGCTGCCTGATTGTTTGATCTAAACGGCAGTTGCTTTGTATCCGCATGCCTAGGATTTTTATTTGCGACACTTCCGGGATCTTCTTTTCCCCTGAGCCCCTCAGGACTCTGAGCACCTCAGATTTCTCCGGAGAACATTCAAGGCCGCAATGTCGAGCGTATGCGTTGACAGCGTCTGCTGCTCTCTGCAGACAGTCTTGCTTTTCTCCTAAGGATCCCCTGGTCACCTAGATCGTGATGTCATCAGCATAGACAGCATGTCGGGCTCCTTCAATTTCTTCGAGTTTTTTTGCTAAGCCGATCATAACAATGTTAAAGAGCATAGGGGATATCACTGAGCCTTGCGGTGTTCCCTTTTTGGGGGTCGGGAAGGTGTCTGCCCTGATGCCGCCTATTCCAGTGGTGGCGGTTTTGTTACTCAAGAAGGCTTTCACGTAGCTGTGTATTCTCTGCCCGCAATCTAAGTTGCAGAGCCCGTCTAGCACTGCCCTGTGACAGACATTGTCGAATGCCGCTTTGAGGTCGAGCGCGAGCAAAATGTTTTTTCCGTATTTCGGGACCGTGTTGAGCACCTCCTCCTTGATCTGCAGGAGGATGTCCTGTGTTGATAGATGTTTTCAGAATCCGAACATAGTGTGCGGCATGAGGTCATTGTCCTCCAGGTGGGCCTGCAACCTCTGAAGCACAATTCTTTCGTATACCTTTCCCAAACATCACGTCGATGAAATGGGTCGTAGATTTTCCAGGCTGGGAGTTTTTCCGGATTTAGGAATCATTACTATTTCCGCATGAGACCAGTCTTTCGGGATGGTCCCCTGCTCCCAGTGTGTGTTGATGAATTCAGTAAATCTGTGGATTGAATTCTCGTCCAAGTTCCTAGTCATGGCGTTGGTAATGCCATCCTTGCCTGGGGTGGTGTTTTTTTGTGGCACACATAACAGCGTGTCTGACTTCTTCTATAGTAATGGGTTCGTCAAGAGCGGGATTTGCTTCTCCCGTGTATGGCGAGATGTAGTCGGCGCCCGTTTCGTCACCGATGTATCGCTGCTTGATGTTCTCTAGCAGTTCCCGGTCTGTACCTTGGAATTGGTGCGCGATCCTTTGGATTGTCTTATGGTTTTCACATTTGGTCTTAGTTGGGTCTATGAGAGCCCTTAGCAATGCCCACGTCTTGGCCAAACCTAGAGTCCCCTGTAGATCGTTGCATTTCTGGTCCCAGTCCCGTTTTGAGAGCTCCATCGCATATTCTTCGACTTGTTTTATGACCTCGGCGATCTTTAGCTTGAGCTTTCTGTTGTGCTTCTGCCTTTTCCATCTCTTTAGCAACCCCCGTCTAGGATCCCAGAGGTGTAAGAGATGTTTATCCACGTTGGGCGTTTGTTGGTGAGAGTGACCTTCTTGGTGACCTTTTCCCAGTCGGATTTGATACCCTCTACCCAATCCTTAATGTCCTTGATCTCTGTATCCTCGGACTCCGCCCTGGTCTTTCTATAGTCTTCGCACTGTGTGAGTCTAGCTTGGCCATAATCTTTCCTGATCGGAAGAGTTTCTATCTGGAGGCGCAAGATGCAGTGGTCACTGCCTAGCGTCTCCCCGTCGTTTTCCCATCTTGCCTGCCTTATTCCTTTGACGAACGCTTAGTCTGGGCACGAATCGCGGTTGATGCTATTTCCCACTCGCGTTGGCTGGGTGTGATCTGTGATTAGGCTGAGGCTTCTGGGATCAGCTTCTCTGGCTGGATCCTTGCCTTTCGGAGTTTCTCTGACATAACCCCAGCTTTTATGCCAGGCATTAAAGTCCCCAAGGATGAGAAGACCCCTCTTGCCTGCTGCTTGTTCTGCCTTGCCCAGCAGGTAGCTGAAGCTAGCGTTCTTTTGGCTGGGCGGGCTGTATACGTTAAGCAGGAAGATGCTTTCTTGGCTTTTCTTTTGGGTAATGACTTCGATAAGAACGTGGTCAATGTCCGTTCCGTCGATGTCGTGTCTGATTGCGGTGATAGTTTTGGCAACCAGCGTGGCGACCTTGCTTTCCCCCTGCCCCTCATATGCTGAGTAAACCGGGAGAGTGGGTGAGCAGCCGGTTTCCTGCAGGGCGATTATGTCTGGCGGTACTGTACAATTTGTGATATGTTGTTTAAGAAGACCCCGCTTTTTGCTGATCCCGCGGCAGTTCCATTGCCACTATTCAAGGGTTTCCATCTTGACCGAGCTCTTACGGTGCCTCGCCATGCTCGGTCAATGGCCTATTATAGGGTTTGCCTCTGGATTTCATGCTCGTGAATTGTACTAGGCGTTCTCTATCTCTTTGCGCCTCTGCTTAGATGTTAGAAATGAGATTACTAAGATTAGCTAGTGAGTTGTTCATGGCTGCCATGGCAGTTGCGAATTCTTGCCGCCCTATGGTGGCTGGCTGAGTTTCATCTGTTCGCGCGTTCATGTCGGTCTGCCCTGTTCTCTGGGCTTTGAGCTCTTCTATAAGGTCGGGTCGTTTAGTTTCTGTCTCAGTTCAGCATTTTCCGCCCTGAGTGTCTGAATGGTTTGTCTTAGTTCTTGCACTTCGTTAAGTTGTCCACTAGTGTTTTTACTGAATTGTGCCTGCGCGTTCGTGTTCTTTGGAACAGTGGGAGTAGAGAAAAGCTGCGCTGCCCAGCTCAACTTACTCTGTTCCTCCTTTTTTATCTTCTTCTGCTGCTGCCCCTTTTTTGTTTCTGGTGGCTCCCTGGTCCTTGATCTCGAGCGCGACGCCCACCTGGACCTGGATGGCGAAGTAGCATCTGAGCTGAACCAGCGTTTCCGAGCCCGGCCGCGTCCACCCGTGCCGCCATCTCCCTTTGCTGCGCTGTCGGTTTCCTCTTTCGTTCTGGTACGTGGACTCCTCGGTTTTCTTAGGCGTTGCTTGCACTCCTTTGCCCCTGTGGGATGCGCTTCCTTGCACAGCGCACACCTGGGCTCACACGAATGACCGTCCTCGATGACTGGTTCACCGCAGTTCGAGCACACAACGGCCTCAGGTGTCGGGCATACGTTCGCCCTATGCCCAGGCTTGAAGCATATATAGCAAACTTGGCGCGATGATCGGTAGAGGTAGCAACGCGTCTCACCGCCGTAGTAATAAACGCAGCGGGGAACGATCTTGCCTTCGAATGTTATGACGGCGCTTTGAGATTTTCCAAGCATTCGTGCATAAAGGATTTTCACTCTTTGGGTGCGTACCCTAAGATGGGACAGCAATTCGGTAGGTGTTGTACCGACATTCAGTCCGTGGATCACTCCTTTGCATGAATTGCCGGCGCGGCAACGTAAGCCGTCACAGCGTAGTCTTTTGCACCGAAGCGTAGTCTCGGAATGTTCTGTACAACGTTGGCAGTCTCCTTGCTTGGCGTGCTGATTATGGCGATGTTAGATCTGTTGTCAGTCAGTTCAGTTCAGTTCAGGCGTTCAGTCATGTCCGACTCTTCGTGACCCTATGGACCATGTCACGCCACACTTTCCGGTCTCTAGATCTGTTGTGCAGCCGTATAAGTAGGCTGCCTTCGTTGCAGATGTCTGGGTGTCCACATGCTTTATTTATAGCCCGGGCCATCTGATGCGTGCTCAGCTGGCTGATGTCGAGCCCATTCTTTGGTCTAATAATGATTTTGAAATCTGCTTTCGGCAGTGGAGGTAGTTTGCCTTTGCGAATAAGATTTTCCTTTTGTTTGGGCTGGCTCGGTGGTGGTTTGCCTGCCGCTTCGGTCCCGGTCTCCGGAACGGCAGTCAGCCTCGATTTGTGGTATTTTGCGACGAACCATCCTTCGCTGTCGAGTGTCTTCTGTGAGTCGTTGGTAGCGTTCTCTTCGTGTTTTGTCTCTTGAGTCGGTGTCGTGGCTCCGGTCGATGCCGCTGCGTTATCAGCAGCCATCCTTGGAGGCTCCCGCGTGAGCTTGAGCAGCGTTTCGTCGGGCCGACGGCCCGAAGCTGCTAGGCTTAGCGCGGCGTTCTCCGCTTCGGATCTGCGAACGGCCAGAAGATGTTGCAATCTGGATTTACAGATTAAAATCTGTTATCAGCAGATTCAGCTTGATTAGTGGAAGCCGATGGAGTATCCCACTTTCTGTAGCGTTGATGGTTTCCGGGTAAAATACGGCGTCGAAGCAGGAGGTCATGTGGAGCGCGTCCGCTCCATCTGGCCCCCTAGCGGTGTCCAAGGGCGCGAAGAAGATGTCCTCGGGTGAGCTTCTAGGTTCAAAGGTGAGCTTTGAAAAGTGGCGTCCCTTCTCCTCGTCCTCCCCTCAAAGTAACACTGAGTTGGCAGTTCTCAAAAAGTGACAGGAAGTATAAAAAGGTAGGTCACTCTTTCCTAATCTAAAGCTAAGAGCTCAAGCGAGCCACTAGTAATGCAATAACGCCAATAGCGCATCAGACTTCCCAAAACCATTAGTAGTTCCTAGCTCCCAGCTTGCCTTAGGCGAGGTCTACCAACGGATTATTTAAGAGCTCAGATCCTTCAAGGAGGAGTTTCGAGCCTTTCCAACCTACGTAAACGCCCTATTTCAAGAAATTCGAGAGCAGATTCCAAACAACAGAAGATACACGGAGAGCGCAATTTCTGCTCTTCAGAAAGAACGTGTGGATAAAAGACATTTGTCCAAATTCGATTGTACAAGGTCAGCGGACGAGGCCTCCGATACGGATACGACATGCCAGAAAAACCTAGAGTAAAGATTCGGCAGTGGAACTGCCGTGGATACATGAGAAAACAGGCGGCTCTTAATTTCCTTCTATCTCATGAAACTGACCCACCGGCAACTAACCTGGTTTAAGAATCCCACCTAACGCCTATTAAACTTCAACACTATGTAACGTATCAGCCCGACCAGTCAACTGCTGCGCTAGAGCCCAAGTTATACACTGTCATACTACACGATTTTCTCGAACCAGATATTGCGCACTGCTATTCACCATTCTGCCTCTCCAAAGAGCAGTGACAAGCACACATGTATTGAATGTCTACAGCCCTCCTACACACAGGAACGCAAGACTAGGTTCCCTCATAAAGAAATTACTTAGCTTAGTGGGTCATGGCCACTGTGTGATTGGGGGCGACTTCAACGCACCGCACCATTCATGGGGCTACCCGGCGGCGACACCGAAAGGCGGAAATCTGGAAGTAGTGACGCAAGAAGGCTTAACGATCCTCACTGATCCCACTTGCCCTACAAGGCTGGGAAACAGTGTTAGTGGGGATACATGTCCGGAGCTGACGTTCACGAAGAGCATAAGCAGCGCCGTTTGGAAGAATACTGAATAGCACTGGGAAGTGATCACTTCATCCTCTCTCTGGAGATAAGGGCAAACGCGTGCAAGCACAAAATAGGTACCACAAGAATAACGAACTGGGACCGTTGCAGGAAGGCTCAGGCATCGACTGCAAATCCTATTAAAGAGGAATGGGTTAAGGATTAGGTGCAAACTCTGAAAGCCTTTACCAAAGATATCTGAGCGCCAGAAGATTGCCCAGCGGTCGATCCGCACCTTCTACATTTATGGGAAGCACGACTGAGAAAGAGATGGAGAAGACTCAAGCCAAAAATAGAGGAAATAAACAAAAGGGCAGAAGCCTGCGCCATGTCCTTGGCCAGACAAAACTGGAATTCGCTCTGTGATAGTATTCAGGAGACGTTAGGTGAGTCAAAGACTTGGAAGCTCCTCCTGCGTAGCCTAATCGACCCCACCAGCAGCAATTGACAGGCTCAAGAAGATCGTACACACCACCCCTATACGAACACAGAGCTGATGGAAAAGCTCAAGGGCAGGTACTTGTGCACGGACGAAGTCGTGGAACAGCCGCAGAATTCTGGGCTTCCGAGTCCTGAGCTGAATATCCCACTTACGAAAGAAGAAATAACAGCAGAGATCGTGTCCATGAAAAAGAATGCAGCCTCGGGTACAGATCAAACGACAGCGAAGCTCTTATTTAAGCCCATAGTTCGCAGTGCAAAGGCATATGGCCAAATAAACGAAGGGTACGCGTGCCTTTGCGCTGTGAACTATGCGCCTAAATCTAGACTACCAACTGGCCTAGCAACTAACTCTACTCTTATTTAACCTCAGAGATGACACCATCACCTGGTTGATGGAATGCTTCAACGAGCAGCATTGGACCACAGGAACGTTACCAATATGCTGGAACACGGCCGAAGTTCGGCTCACTCCGAAGCCGAACGAACCTTTTGAAGTGGATAATCTAAGACCTTGTATTGATGACCCTCTCTATGAGCTTCCCGATATCGCTCCGATATAAGGAAGCTCATAGAGAGGGTCATCAATACAAGACGGAGTAGAAATATAGAAGATAACAACCTCCGACCTAAAACTAATTCGGCTTCCGTTCTCACCTGTCGACGCAGGACGTCCTCTTTTACATGTACAAAGACCTCCTTGAGATACCTCCAAGTCACAGACAAGGGCCATCCTGGAACTTGATTTGAAAGGAACATTTGATAACGTTCGGCATAAAAATATCCTGCAAGGCCTGGCCGGTACCAACTGCGGTGCACGAACGTACGACTACATCAAAAACTTATCAGCCAGGCAAGCCACTATAAAATTGTTGTTGTTGTTGCTGTGACTGTAGGAAGAAGGAAAAGAAAATGCACGGGCCTGCTATGACTCTCTAGCTGAGTCACCTCTGCTGCCTCGTTCGGACAGAAGAGAGAAATTAAAGAAGAAAAAGACAGGGATAGAAAGACGCGCGTCGCAACAGCCGTCGTCCACCACCGAAGCGGTGGCGGGTGCAATGACGGCCTACAACAGATAAAAATTTCGTGGCTTGCTAGCCGCCGCCCCAAATGGCGTTGACCTACCGTTCCAGCCCCGTAGTGCCAGGACCAACCACCCTTTCCGCCCTCTTAAAATTCGATCGGAAAATTCTAGAGGTCACTCTGGACCAAAAGTGCGATGAGGATAAAGCCATTATGGGGAGGTGGTGAAGGGTGGCTGTTCCTGGCAATACGGGGCTGGGACGGTAGATCAACGCCGCTTGTGGCGGGGCTAGCCAGCCACTGAATTCTTATCTGTTGTAGACCGTCATTGCAGCCGCCACCACTTCGGTGGTGGACGACAGCTGTTGCGGCGCGCGTCTTTTTCTCCTTCTTTTTCTTCCCTCTCTACTTTCTCTCTTCTGTCCGCACGAGGCAGCGGAGGTGGCTCAGCTACAGAGCCAGTAGCAGGCCCGTGCATTTTGTTTTCCATCTTCTTACAGCCACAACAACAACAACAGCCATTATAGCGGGGTGGATCATAGTCCTCCACTATGGCACCTCTATCTCCCTCTCTTCTTTCACTCCCACCTTCCTCCCTTCCTTTAAGGCGTAGTACATGTGTCAGCGGAGAATAGATAATGCGCCTTTTCTATCCTGTAAATCAAATTCAAATGCCGCTGATACCTGCTGTACTAACGCCTCCTAGACATCTGGTTCTGCTTCTGTTTGGTGTGTGGTGCTTTGTTCGAGCTCTTCCCAAGCTATCACAGACATAACCGCTTGGCCAGCCGACATCCTCAAACAAGGCTCAGACGTCCTGCTGAAGTAGCTGTGGAGGACTCCGTGCCAAATAGTGACAGATATTATGCCCAACTATGCGCAAGCTGAGGCCCTGATGCAAACTCGCAAGGGGGATCGGGATCTTCGACGACGGCTCGCCCGAGTCCATTTTAGCATCGAGAACTATGCCGTAGAACTTACACACCAGAACTGTCACAATATATGTGACCAGATGAATAAGGCTCCTAGAACCAGTAGCACCTGGCAACTACTCCGTCGCCTCCTCGACTCTGAAAAGAGTACGTTCCAACCTCGCCAGCAGCTCCAGCGTATCTACCACCAATTTTCCAGCACCCCAGACTCCCTCAAACAAGAGCTAGTCGACACCTACATCCGCTTGGCACCAGTGATATCTCTCCCTCCTTATCAGGGGAAGAAAAGCGTCCGTTTAGATGCTCCCATCACTTTACCGGAGGTACGAGCCGATCTCAATCGTCTCAAGACAAACTCAGCTGCAGGGCTGGACCGCATATCTAATTGTATGCTTCAGAACATCGACAACGCCTAGGTTTTTGCGCTCACAGATTTTCTGCAAAAATGGTGGGAGCGGGGAGCCATAACGCAAGAGTGGAAATTCGCCAACCTCGTTCTCATCCCCAACCCGGGCAAACCACCTACTCTCTCGAACTTCTGCCCAATTTATCTCACGTCCTTCGTGGAGCATGTAATTCAGACAAGTCTTCGTTATGTAGAAGAACATCACCTACTTTCAGACACCATTTTGGTTTTCGACCACACCTTGCGGCCCCAGACATCATACTCTTGCTCAAGCATCAGGTGCTGACACAAAACACTCTCGACATCAAAGTCATAGTTGGTATAGACGCCACCAACGCCTCTGACAATGTACGGCCCGAAGCCATTCTACGATCCTCCAGACCCTAGGGTTGGGACAACGAACGTATGTATATATACGCGACTTTCTCACGAGCCGCACAGTGCAACTTGACACCGTCCAAGGAGATCCTTCCATGATCTCTCCTGGGAGCCGGGGTATGCTCCGAGGCTCGGTATGTTTACCAATCCTGTTCAGTGTTGCGCTCTTTGGCCTACCCAAGCTTTTGGCAGATGTTCGCCCCTTGCACGAGTCTCTACGCTGACGACCTCACTCTGATTACACATGGCAGTGACGGCCAGATCAAGGAGACGCTGCAGACAGCTGTCGATCGTGTTTGTAGCCACCTGGCCACAGTCGGCCTATTCTGCCCGGCCAGCAAGTCTGAATACATTATTGTCCCGACCAGGGGTAGATGCCCCAGATAACCTCCGGCATCCTTCAATCTACAAGTACAGCGCATCCCATACCCCGTACCGATCGAATCCGCATCCTGGGCCTTCATCTACAAGATAATGAAGAAAACGCCACTACTATTCAGCGAACAGATTAATCTGTAATGCAGATCAGCCGCCTGCTCAAGAGATTATACAGAGGCATATTGCGTCTGTATAATGTATCGTTATGAAGCACAAACATGCTGGCGGAAGGATCGGCGTTGTTGCGCAGCGGGTCAATAATTGGTTGCAGGAGCCCACTAGGTTTAAGCGAGCATGTCGAGGTTGTCAAGGCCACCCAGCACCTCCACCAAATGTTAAGGAAACGTACACAGCGGTAAACGCTAGTTCACTGTTAGACGCACACCACACACCAAAGAACAACCCAGCTCAGCCTGAGCGTCGTCTTCTTCACTACACCACACCCGCACGTCGTCGTTGTTTCGATACTGCGCTCCGTAACAGTATTGTGTCGCTCTGCAATACAATAAGCAGTTGACAGTGCTGGGTTCTCATTTCTTTCTTTGTCCATGTGTCAAGAGTGCGCTGTTTTTTTTTTTCAAACAAATTGTAGTTCGATGTGAAACGTTCATTGAACTACATGTGCGATGGGTACGCTTCCAGCTTCTAGGGTGGGACGTTCGTATGTGTTGTCTTCTATGAGTACGGATGGCGCACCTGCGTCTGATCCTCGGCCACGAAGTAGGCCAAGTAAGTAAGAAGCTGTGAAGGCGCAGACCAAGGCTAGGCGTGCAGAGGCAATGGTGGTTAGCCGACGCGACAAAGCAGAGATGCGCCACAAAAGGCGGGGGCAATGTGACAAAAGCGAAATGGAGACAGGGATTATCGCAAAAACGCTCTGCTAACAGATGCAGTGCCTTTCCATTCCTGTGAATCAATTATAATTATCATTAACGAACCCCGTGACTGAAGCGGTGACCTGCTTAGCCCATTTTCACGACTGGCACTTCTTTTGTGTAACCTGCATAGGCACTTGTTTCTGACGAGCCCAGCCCCAGCCTGGTTAAGACTATCGGCGTTGGCACAAGCATGGCTTCGTCGCCAGACCCAGTGTTTTGCCAAGCATGGATGTCGTCATCTTCGAAGACAGGATGCCGCACTGAAAGGCATCTACCCACTGACTGGACCAACGTAGTCCAAAGCTGCAAATGCGGCTCCGGCGTTTCATTATCTTAGAAATGCCACCCCAAACGCCGCTTGTATAGAGTAGCGTTCCACATCCGAAAAGCGTAACGCGTCTCAACAGTTGTCTCCCTTCTACGTTAGGCAAGCTACCTCGCCGTTATCCGCCGCTGCCTTATCTCACTGAAGACTTCAAAGTCTTCAATTTTCCTGCCTGGGGCGACAGCGCTCTTCGCAGAGCCACCGCCTCAAGCCCGGTTTGAGTTAGTACGGCACCGAAGCCCATCACCTTCGGGTACAGTCTTGTTGAATTCCAATTGCAGATTGCGAACGCTCGGTCGGATCACAAATGGAGTGAATCGCTGCGGTGCAGATTCCTCCCACCATATTTGAAAATGAGAATGCGCTCGCTCCCACTAGAGCACGCTCCCTGGTAGACGTAAGCCAATCAGCACGCAGAACTCGTTCTCGTGGCTCCGGCCTCTGGGATGGCCGGCGTCACCTTCGCTCGGTTGCAAATACATTTTCCAGCTGCTGTCAAAACAAGCGTATCTAATGGCATGATTCTGATAAAGCATAATCAATATTTGATCGAAGCTAACACATGCCTTTGAAGCGGCAGAGGTGTCGTGCGCAGCGCGATGGCATCTCAAGCGAAGGGAATACAAGTTTCTCCTACCTGCAGTAATTCAGAAGCTCACTCGCTACAAAACAACGTAAAGAATGCTGAGAAACACTGTTCCTACGTTGGTTTTGATGCGGAACCATTTACGAGATCTGAATGCCAAAAAAATATGCTTCTATTTTCTACGTTTGTCATGGCTGTCTGCGGGGTTGCGACATCTTGCTGCCTTCTAATTGCGCAGGAACAACGCTGAGAATCGTGTGTGCAGCTCACATGATGTGCTTTGTAACCTTCACATGAAAGAAAAGCCTACGACAGATACGTTATTCCGTGTTATCATGAAGCAACTTCTTTTGCGACCGGTAGCGATTAATCGTCTATGCAGCGTTGCTACGGTGGTTGCCCACTATGATAGGCCTGATGCCGGTGCTCGCCAGCGCCGTCTGCTCCTTGCCTGATTTCGATGTAGCCTGCCCGCAAGATTTTTCACCGCGAGGCTTTCGTAGTGAAAATTCACTCCTTGGAGGTAGGCAAACAGGCGCAGCTCAGCTTTTATGTCACGCAGAGCTGCTCGGACCGCCGTGCAGCGAAGAGGTAGCAAGGATGCGCCGTTCGTGGCAGGGAGCAGAAGCGGAAACAAGACATTCGGCATATGGGCTTCCGGCCAAATCCCCCGATTTCAGCGGAGGAAATATCCCTGGTCTACGGAGCGATCCGGCATCCACACCTGATCACAATCTGCCATTGGGGTAGACAGCTCTCGCTTCCATTCGGCCATTGGAATTCGAGTTCCCCAAACGGGGCAGAAAAACTTTACCCGGATCTGCCATTGGAATTCTACATGTGTTCGCAACATCCTGACCTTCAACACCCCGAACCGGGATCGTGCATCACGTATACAAAGATCCAGGCAATCAACCTGGGCAAGACAAGCTACCCATTTGCCATCTACTCGGCCTAATCAGGTGAATACGCACGAGGTGTCATTCTCAACAGATACGTGGACTGAGACCCAGGAGAAAATTACGGTGCACTTGATACCTCAGAATCCAGAATACCACAATCTCTGCGTCCGCCGTCTAGGTCACACCCAATCCATTGCATCCCTTTCGCAGGGACCAAGGTCCCCTACCAAGTGTTCCACGCCGGCAGTGCTGTTAGCTGCTACATCTTCAAGGACAAAATGGAAGCCTGCCTTAACTGTCGCAAAACCGGACACTGAGAAGACGTTCGACCATCTGCCAAGCTCTCGATTTGTTCTTTGTGGAGATTGCTGCCGTATCCAAAGACACAAATGCACCCCCACACAGTGTGTCGAATTGAAGTTTTTTGTGTTCGGTTCGGGTTCGGCTCCGGATACATTCCTTTCTGGTCTGAACCGGTTCAACCCCGCAAGAACCGGTTCAAAGCGGTTCAGACGGTTAAAAAAAACAATGATAACAGGGACCATTTCAGGGATCCAGTATTTTGCAAGCGGTCTCGACTGCATGAGCGCCACTGGAATAAAGACTCACCTTACTCTTTTCTTGTTTCTTTTTACTTCTTGTATAGCTTCTGCAACCTACCTTCTTCGCTTACGCTCACCGGCTTTTCTTTCAGTTTCTCAGGTGCAGTTCCCCGACTGTACAGTTGCTGCCATTCCCTCTTCTGTTCTTTTTGCTTAGGGCCTAGTGCAGGTTCCTTGGGTTCACTGGACCTCTTCCCTCTCCCTGCTTTCCAAAGTTTTTGCCCCGACTCCCCTTGCGGCGTGCAAACGTAAGCCAGGCTACGCATTAGTTTCTCTCAAAAGTGCGCTTCCAGTATTCAGTGCCGCCTTTCTAGAATGTCAAGTGTTTGGATCGGTGATTGCGGATAAAACAATGAAACCCATTTTTTTGGCGTCGTATTTGTACGTGCCAAAACTAAAGCACGCCAAATAAACCTTGTGAATAAATAGTCCTGCCAGTATTTCCCTTGCACCACTTAGTGTTCCTATTTGCAAATCACAGCTTAACTCCTCTCACAGTTTAACTTGACAACCCACATAAAACAAGCAGACATCGCTAGGGACGACAAGAAGAGAAGACAAAAACGAAAACGGTTTATGGAATCATCTTCGTGGTAAATTCAGATACAACTCAAGAATAGACCGATAAATTGCTTCCCAAGGTGCCCTTTCCACCATCAGCGTCGGTTTATCATTCTGAAGTCTCGGTCGAGTAAATTTCACCTTCTGGGTCGCGTCGCAAATAGCTGCTATGCACTTACCATATGATTCAATGCGGCGTTGTTGAACGAGAGGAAAATAAAATGGTTTGTGTGACATTTTTTCAGTAGATTTGTCATTTAGTTTTTGAGTTGCGCATGGTTATATTGTCACGTGGTAGTGGTTGGCAACAATCGAAGAGACTTGTATTAGCCTGAAATAAAGCCTTTATTACTGGGCTGACTTGAACCCGCAAAGTAATTAGGCAATTCTGCGTCGGCGATAGCGAAAACCGCGCTCTTAGGTCCTCGAGGTACGAATGCCCGTTTCACTCGTCATCGCTCAAATAGAAGGAGGCGAAGAAAGATAAAACCGCTAACGGTGACTAGCATTGTAGAAGCACACGCTACAATCTCTCGAGATACATCTTCCACCTCAAAGCCGCGTCTCGCGACAACGAGCGATCCTTGAGCTACAATCACTGCCGGTGGCTGCTAAAGACAAAGATTTCAATGGTTATATTTACCTAATTGTGCTTAAGAATTGCATGCTATTATTTCATTACCTAAGCTAGGATATACAACGGGTCAACAAACGGCCACCCGAGCTCGCAATGAAACAATAGCAAGTCACTTGAGATTGCTGCTTTGCATGTGGCCCCTTTGTTCTGGTCATCTTTTTGCAATGGACAATGTTTGCAGTGAGCAGAAGCGCTTTGGAAATAAAGGAGAAGAGCCCTTTATAAGCAGGGATAAAAGAAAAATAATGAAGGTAAGTTGCTGGAAAAAATGGATCGGAACAGCACCTCGGACTCGTTCGAAACGGTTATTTCGATTTTTTCTGGTTCGAATTCAGTTTCAAGAGGGCGAAAAATTCGGGTTATGTTACCGTTTTTGGTGCAGTTCCGGTTCCATTTCGACAGCCACCCCCCACTTGTGTAGTTTGTTCTGGCCGTCACCAGACATTTTCCCCCAAATGCAACCGCCGCTATAAAATGCCTCCTACTGTACTGCAACACAAGCTCAAGGCGACGAATTCGGACAGACCGCCTACCTCCTATCTTTCCCGGTCGCGGTCCCACCCCAAGGGGCTGGAATCACCTCGACCAAGGCCGAAGTGGCGCACTGGTTAAGGCGCTCGACTGCTGTTCCCAAGGACGCGGGATCGAATCTAGGCCTCGGCGGCAGCTTTTCGATGGAGGCGAAAAGCAAGGCACCCGTGTGCTGTGCGATGTCAGTGCACGTTAAAGAACCCCAGGAGGACGAAATTTCCGGAGTCCTCCACTACGGCGTCTCTCATAGCCTGAGTTGCTTTGAGACGTTAAACTTCACAAACCAAACCAAATCAAGAAATTCTGGGCATTTAAGCTTCGCTTCAAAGTATAGTAACAGAGCGAAAGCTGCGTGTTGCAGCGATAGCCTCATTAACACCCGCTTTTCAATCTGTGGTTTTTCATAATTTGACGAATTGTGGTCATGTTTCATAGTTTTTCTTGTATATTGTACATTGGTTTAAACGAAAGGAAAGGCGCAGTATCTACCAGACTTGAGGGAAGGCAAATGGGAGTGGAAACAGGTCCTGTAATGTATGGCTACGACCACCTCTGTGCCTTTAATTTGCTCGGACATCGCAAAACCTAGGGCTGCGTCTCCATTTAAGTTTTGTGGAAATTGAGGTGCAGCATACATTTGGATGAAAGCCATGAAATCGTGGACACCAGCACCTAATTAGGTCAAGGTCAGTTGATCAAATTTAATGTCACACGAAGACCTACTATAGCTATGGTTGTGAAACTTTCGCTTCCATTGTAAATTGGTTTAAGAAGCGAAAGACGCTATCTGTCAAGGCAATTTGAAGGTAAAAACCTCCGTGACGCTGTCGGCTTGAAAAGTTGGCGTAATGAAGCGATCGCTTCAAAATGATTCCGGCCGCTCTTCCGCCTCCTACCGGCGCTCCAGCCTGCACCATCCTTCCCACCCCCGGACTCCAAGCTGCCGCATCAACGATAATACTCCGCCACGAAAATAAAGGCAAGCTGGGCTACTTCTCACTCACCGCAGTCTGCCTCATGGTTTTGAGCTGCAAGCCCTCCGCGGTGAGTTAACAGTATGTAAAGCTAGTAACCACCGACTCCATTAAGAAAACGCTTCCTTAAAACGTCTACCTTTTCCAACAGCTCTGCCAACCCACACCCTTTCAGCATCCTCTTACCATCTCGTCTCAGGCGCCGACTTCCCCCGCAACCCAAACATAATACATCCAGTCCTCCAGCTAAGCCCAAAGCTACTTGAAGCACTGACTTTGGCAGCGGCTGCAAATAGGCGTAACAACCCCTGAATTTTTCCTCTCTGCAGACGAGGACACCGCTCGTATTTTGCATCAATCACCACCAGCTTTCGCCTTTCTTCCTGCGACAGCCAGGCAAACGGTGCTTTTTACGCCTCCAGTGTTAATCAACGAAGATAACGTGCACCGAAGACGTTGCTCAGTTCGGCAAAAGTAGCGGACATGCATAAACCCTGAAATTTGTACAGGTTTTAATCACGGTAGACTTTGTGACCCTAAGCGACATTTTGCGCTGCTGCCGCGTCGTTGTTATTAGTCTACACGAATACTATCAGCTCCCAGAAAATGCGGCTAATAACTGTTTAGCTTGCAAGGAAATGTTCTCCTCAAGTGCTTACTTGAATTGCACGGAGTGCCTACCATGTTGGTAAGGGATCTGACGTAACTGATGATGCTTTTAAAACAAATAAGGAATCATTTGCTACATGCTCTACCTCCAGACTTCGATCCGGTTGCAGTCGAAGGCTATGATTCTGATATTCGAGCTGTCTTTGTGAGCATCACTGAGAAAGTGGAGCCGCTAGGCTCTGTCAGAGAACGTTGACGGGATAGAGGAATCTATTGCACTCATGTCAGATATATGAAATGAAAGTTTAAGCACTGTAAAGTGGCAGGATTAGGAACTGAAACAACTAAACAAACGGGTTGTCAAGGTCGAAAAAAAGACGAACACTGAAGTCGTTGTAAAGCTTCGAGCTTCCCTAACGATCTTGGATGGCGAGCGTAACGTCAGAACATACAAATGCATGCGTTCCCTAAATTCGACGGGGAGTATCTATTAATGATAGTGAAAGGAATTGCAAAAGCAATTAGTGTATCTGTGCTAACCCTGCATTCGATTGGTGCTCTGCATAGGCTGCCCTCGAAGGATGTTAAAAAACAAGGCGCTATTTATTTCTTTATTTATTGCCACCTCAAATGCCCACTGGAGGGTTACATGAGGGCTGGGCTAACAAATGATATAAATAATTTGGTGATGAATGTCTTGAAAAATTCGTGGTCAGGATGGGCAAAAGCTTCAGCCGGCAGGTCGTTCCAATCTCTTGCAGACTGGGAAAAGATTGATTTGAGACGTGGATGCTCGAGGAGTTTGGACGGCGTTCGGTTGACTGGTGCGAAGTGAAAAGCGGTGAGCAGGGATGATAATGGTGATAATACTCCGATTCCTGCGACAAACTGAGTGTGATGAATGGCTTTCTGAAAACAAAAACCTCCAAGGTGCTCGTCGATTCCACAGGCGACGTGTAGTTCATACACACACGCAATAAGACGTAGGACGACGAACTTGAAGTAACACGGCGAAAATGAACTGATATGACGCAAACACAGGATACAAAAAACCTATTTGCAAAAGAGAGGCGGATACACTAAAGGAGAGGCTGACTGAAAGAAAACTACGCGCAAAGGAGAGGCTGACTGAAAGAAAACTACGCGCAGCTCCACGAGCTGTCACGCTAACAGCAACATGAGCTCATTGCTCTTTTTACGACTTCTTCTAAGCCAGGGCCTACCTGCTACCGCTAGCTTCGTCGACCACCAGAACCGGCAATCGCCACGCGGCGCGCGTTCAAAAAATTAGGAGCACTGCAGAATCTGCATTGGAGTGATGCGAAAGCACAGATACACCTTTTGGCTGCTTCTGGTTGCTTCCAGTTGCTTAATTTACTTCTTTTTTACCAATTGTAGTCTTTGGTACTTTAAAATTGCGTGCCAATCATGCCCTTTTTTGGCTCTACTTCCGGTTGCGTCACATTATATTCATTTTCAAATTGCGCGCCAATCCCTTCCTATGCCCTTTTTTGGCTCTGCGTCTGCTTGAGTGACGTGACATCCTTGACATCACCTTAATTGACTGCCTTAATTAGCTACTTTGGTCGTTGGTACTTTCAAATTGCGTGCCAATCCCTTCTTATGCCCTTTTGGCTCGACTTCAGGTTGCGTGACCTCACATCCTTGACGTCACCTTAATTTACTGATTTAAATAGTTATTTTATTATTTGATACATTCAAATGTGGCGCCAAGCCATTGGCCGATGGGACCATTTTCGCCTTTACTTTTAAATTTTTGCATCTAATTAATTACCTAATTACCTTTCGGCCTAACTTTTTTTCGGACGTACTATCACGTCACCCTCTATCGATTGACACCACTCGTTAAACTGTACGGCTTCACAGTTACTCACAACTGCTGCAGACACCAGTTTGCGTGTTTTGCCTCTAATTATTTATTTAATTGACTAATTGCCCTAAATATTTTCTCGGACACAAGATTACGCCACCCTCTATCGACTGACATAATTCATTAACCTATACCACTTCTCAATTACTCAACTGCTGCGGACAGAAATCTGTGACGATAGCGAAGTAATGCTCTCGCATTAATAACTGCCGTCGAATTCTCCAGAAGTGGAGGAGGAGCGGAAAAATCATAGCGCTGCCAAGTCATTGCTCCCCCCTCCGGTTCGCTAGAGAAGCTCAGAAATTTCGCGAAGCCATGGCCTCCTCAAGGACACAAAGTGAGGAGGGTCCGTGCGGTGGGATGTACGCGTGAGTCACCATTCCTTTCCGCCTCCATGTTTCTGGCCATGTCTACGGTGGCGAGGAGGTGCAGCGCGTTGGCCGGGATTGCGCAATCGGCGGCGCCGCCGTCTGGAAGTCGCTCGATCAACTTCCCATCTGCGCCGCTTTCTGTGGCCACCGCGGTCTAACAATGACCCATGGAACGGCTCGGTGTTATGAAAAATTGGGCTAAGGAGGCTGCTTATAAGCATGTAATGCACAAAGATGGAAAAGTTCTTGTGTGTCAAGCAGATGGAAATTCTACTCGTGCTCTCAAATTATCCTTTATTGTCCCTTAAGGGCCCCTGTCGTGGTAATAAGGAAGGAGTGAAACCAAAACAAGGCACTAAGATAAGGTCATAATAAATATAACAAAATACCATAAAAGCATAAAAAGAAGCAAAAAACGCACATAGTACTGCGCAAGGCTTATCAGTTTGCGAAGAACATAAAATTTTCTGGCAAGAGGTTCGAGCAGCAGGAAATTACAAAATAAAGGCCAGTATAAAAAATACATGAACATTAACTGAACAAAACAAGCTAGTCAACTTAGGAGATATCTCACCAATTAAACCTAGCTGTGTCAGGATCGTTAGCAATCGGATCGGGCAGCGGTTACATTTTTCAATTGAGGTTGGGATGCCGTTAATAATTAAAAGAAAAGAAATGGACCCAACACAGGCCGCTGTGGAACTCCGGAAGTTACGGAAGTACAGGTTGAAGGAGGACCGCCTATTATGGTGAACTGAGAGCGAGCAGGGAAGAAGTTGTCATTTCAGTGAAGAACCAGTGGGTACACCTTGGGTACAACACTGGGTACACGGGTGGGTACACCGGAAATTTTGATGATTTTATATTTTCTCTTGATTCCCCGCTTTCGTTTGGCAATGAGCATAATTGCACCTTCATTCACGGAGGTGACCTAAGTATTAATATGAGAGGAAAGTGCTAAACAAGCTGATTTCTCAGCTCCCAATTCAAGCACATGAACAGGAAATCCTTCGTTGGCTAGCCAAGCTGTTCACGCTTGCTTTCATAATATGCGGATTAGCTTTCATGAACAACTAACCAGGCTAGCTAGCAAGCACAGGATTTTCTATTCTAGTCATGTCAAGAGCATGCGATAAATTGATAAAAAAAGTAAAACATCCTTACTGAAAAATCTTGTATAAAATTCGTACAGGAAATCGTAATATGTTTGCTGTACAGGATCTGGGATACAGGATTGTGGGCTACTTCAGGAAATTCCTGTACTGCTCTGGATAGTCCGGAGTGAAACCGCGCGGAGCTCTGATACCGGAATGGCCTGTATGGTTGATGGCCCTCGTTTCCGGAAAGAAACGCGTCGCCAGGGTGGAAAAAGCATGCAACGATATAAAATAACACTACATATAAAATAATAAATAAAAAGAAAAACTTTTACTAACCTTAACCCTTTACCTTATCCACTACTCCACAGCGAATTATGGTTATAGAAGTTATTATTCAGTATATGTAGCTAATTTTATTTCGTACTTCGTATATTTTCCTTGGCTGTAAAATTTGCGGCCGTAATTCACCGGTCGCCCTTTAAACACACTGAATCTTTTTCCAGGCTATCACGAGGGTTTACAAACGTCCCGTGCGTCGCTTTATTGCAGGCAAACCTCAGGATATCATAATTTACTAGTGCTGATGTGTTTTTTATCGTCTACGAACGCTTGTAAGTTTTCCTACATACAGAGATATCCGGTGCACTAATACTTGTAATACTGGGCGTTTTAGCTTCGCGTGCTACCAGTGGAGCCGCGACGTCAATGAATACACTTCCGGCTGAGAGGTCTCAATGTGTAAACATTCGAGAACGCGTCGCCCGGTGTGCGGCTATCTGCGCATTTTTCAATGCTCAGCGATGTTTGTTTATTTTTTCTCGAGCAGTTTTTTGTCATCGCTAGTGAAACGATACGTTCGTGCTTCCACTTTCGCGTTGAAGGCTGCAGATCTTCAGTCGCAGATATGAAGACGCACTGCAAGATCTGCAGAGCTGCAGCGACTGTGTTACCGGTTGTATACGCCCAAAAGCGGCACGACGCGCGTATATGCTTCCTAGCGCACACTTCAACGGCTTCGTATTTGCGAGGTATTTGTGAACGAAGCGTGCTCTTTATATACAGAATAGTTGTATAATATGTTTGGTATCATGCTTATATACTGCGCTAGGGTGTCCGGCATGATCATTCTGGTTGAGTTTCATCGATCGGCCCAGCTTCTGTTCAGAAGCGGAAGTACTCTGCCTGGTATCAGTTCCAGAAATAATGCGTGTGTCCTGTTTCTGGTTAATTTATACAGGCTGAACCGAAATGAAACCACGCGGAGCTCTCATTTCGGAAATGCCTTATGGTCCGGGGTCCTTGTTTCAGAAAAAAAACTGGACGCCATGCTGGAAAAAGCATGCAGAGCTATAAAATAACACGACTACATTTGAAAAAGAATAAAAAGAAAAAGAAAAGATTTTAGATATGATTCGTACTTCAGTCTTTTTTTATTTTTTTTTTTTTTGTACGCAAACTTGCCATAAGGCATATTATATAAACTCATGTAAATGGTTTTCCGTGAGGAACCGGAGCAGGCTCCCGCTCTTAGCGTTGTCGGTGAGCCATTTAGAAAAGTCATCTTCCCTTGTTGTGGTTAGACCCACTTCGCGCAGAATCTTTGTCCTTGATTCCCTTGTCCCTGCACAAGTCCATAGCAGGTGGCGAACATCCACTTCTGCAGCTGGTGTGGAACACTTTGGGCATGTGGTTGGTCCGATTTCAGCTTGCGATTCCCATCGGCATTTTACCGACGGGGTAAGGGCCACCCCAGCTCTTATCCTTCTAAGGGAAACCTCCTCCAATCTCGTTAAGTTACGAGGGAGTGGGAATGTACACGGGGGAATGAGGGCACGTGTACTTTTCCTTAAAGAGGATGCTAAAATGGAAACAGCGGAGCGGGCATCGAAAGGGAGCCTGGTGGGGGGCGCATTAGTGTGTGGAACTTCGTGTGTGAGGTGGTCAACTTTTCTCTGCTCAGCGTTCTCAGCATTGTCTTGTGTCCAATTTATCTGGATGCTTATCTTCGTTTTTTTATTGAGTGCGTGGATTTCCTGGGTAACAAATAGCGTCTTCGTCACTTTCTTTAGTTGTTTTATGGCGGCTAAGGAGTCTGTATAGATGTGGGCTTCTGTTATCGAATCTATTTTATTTATGGCCTCCATAGCATCGCGGATTGCATAGAGTTCCATCACAAGCGGGTCCGGGTATTCTAAAAGATACTCTTTATGTACCTTTAGTTCGCTGTGTGTTGGACTAGTAGCTGCTGTTCTACCGCCATTTTCTATAATTGATGCGTCCGTATATGCAATTAAGGTACCTGGAAGTGCATCAACCAGAGGTCGAGATGCCAGCTTTTCTTTGCGACGAAGCCGAGTGGTCTTGTTTGTCGTGATAGTAGTGAATTCCCAAGGAGGGGGGTCAGCCATTGGTGGTGTTCGAACTGCCACTTCGTTGTACAAGGATGCTATGGGAGTAACGTACTTTCGCTTCATATCCCTTGTTGCCTCTCGTTGTTCAATTAATTCTGTCAACGTATTTATCTGTGCAAACTCTTGGAGAATAGGGATAGGGGTAAGTTTTGGTAAGGCCGTGATAGTGCGCATTGCGTTTCTATTCATTGTTTCCAATTTTGCCCATTGCCGCCTCGTAAGTCTTTGGAATTGGGCCTGGTATAGTATCCTCGGCTGTAACACTGATTGTACAAGACGTCTTGCCATGTCCGCTCGAGCTCCTCCTCCCCCAGACGAAATGCGTTTTATCAAGTTTAAGGAAGTCGCAGCTACTTTTTTCACCTTATGAAGCCATTGTGTTCCTTTGCCGGATTTGTGAATTTCTAGGCCAAGAACCCTCAACTCGTCCACCTCTTCCAGTGCCTGATTTCCAATCCTTAGGGAGACTCTTTGCGTTGCCAATTGTTTTCTTCCATTCTTGTTGGCAACATGAATGTAACTGGACTTTTGAGGTGATAATTCCAGGCCTGCACTTTGCACGTACTCATCTATGGTATTTAAAGCCTCTTGCAGATGCCGATTCTGTCTGTCAATTTGTTTATGAACAGACCAAATCGTGACATCATCTGCGTATATCATGAACCCCACTTCTGGTATTTTAGCTAATTTCCACGCCAATGGGATCAGTGCGATATTAACTAATAAAGGTGCTAACACTGACCCTTGTGGCACGCCTCTGTTCCAGGTGTAATTGCCAATTTGTTTTCCGTTTATCCGGATAGAAAACGTCCTGTCCTTAAGCAGATTATGTACTGCTTTTATGACCTGCAAGGGAATGCCCATACATTCCATGTTGCTAAGAATCTTGGCATGTAACACGTTGTCGTATGCCTTCGCCATGTCGGTAGCCACTACAGTGCGCACTAGGTGGCTATAAGGCGACACGTGTATTACCTCTTCAGCGAGCACAGCCAGTCCATTTTCTGTCCCAAGGTTTGTTCGGAACCCAATTTGTCGAGCATGGTATTTTTTATTACTTTCCAACCAACATGACAGGCGGGTGGCTATCATCTTTTCACAGATTTTGCAAATTGTGGGTGTTAGCGAGATAGGCCGCAAAGATTCTAGACTTGTGGGAGGTTTCCCAGCCTTTGGTATTGTTACCACCACCGAGTGTTTCCAGCCGAGTGGAATGTCTCCTCCTTGCCATACCTCATTTACCACATCCAACAAGCCGTCAACTGCGGCTCCTTCTAAATTCTTGAATACTTCATAAGGAATATCGTCATGTCCAGGCGCAGTTTTACCATTCGCTTCTTCTATAGCAGCCAATAACTCCAATTTGGTAAATGGTAATGTTATTCCTGTTTTATCAACCGCATCCACTGTCGGTGAAGGCGCCGGATAATGTGCGCGGTTCGGGAAGAAAAGGGCAGCAGCCTGATCTGCAAACTCTTCTGGTGTAAGCTGTAATGCGAGTCTAATACTTTCTGCATGATCTTTAACCTGCCGCCTCTTTTCCATGCCATGGAAAGTCCTCCAGAGGGCCTTGTTAGTCGTTCCTGAGCCCAAACGACTGCACCACTCATCCCATCTCATATGAGCCAGCTGTTTTTCATATCGGCGTGCCTGTGCCGTCACTCTGTTTACCTCAATTCTTCTTTGCACGTCTTCAGGATGGCGACCAGCCTGTATCTCGGCCCGCTTTCGGCGTGCCCAAAGTTTTAGTAGGTGCAGGTCGGGAGTTGGCTGATCTTCGTTCACTGTAGTTGCAATGGTGTGATCCTTGAGTACCGTTTGAAGGGTGGTAACGAGAGTATTCGGGCTAACTGAATGCGTTCGAGTATCCTGCCGTACACCATCCCAATGTGTAACAGACGCTTTCTTTCGAATTTTCTTCATATGTCCCAAATTAAGACCAATACCAATGGGGACATGATCACTACCCCACGCATCTAATTCCGCCTGCCATAGTGGTGCACCAGGGCCCTTCCACCACGTCAAGTCTGGTGAGCGTGTTTGTGTTGCAGGTAGTGTTGCGACTCCTGGATGATTTAGCAGTGTAAATTCCATTTCTGTGAAGGCAGTATGAACTTGATCACCCCTTTTAGAATCATAATCATATCCCCATACGGTGTGCGGAGCGTTAAAATCTCCACCGATTAGTATCGCAATTCCAGGGTATGAATGGCGAATATGCTTAACCCATCCAAGATTAAGCACTGTGTTTCTTGGCCGAGCGTACATGGACACTAATATAAGGGGCGTTTTGTTCGGACGCGTGAGTACAGGAACTACTTCCTGCTGAGTGTTGCACCACTTGCTCAAGTCAAGTGGCGTTTGGGGAATGTTGGCCCTAATGTAAACGGCAGCTTTTCCTGGTGTTTCGGCCTCTGCTCTTGCTCGTTTATCAGGGATAGAAGGACAATGGTACCATATATATCCTGTTATTGAATATAACCTATTGTGCTCCTGTATCAAGAACGCCCATGAATGTAGCTTGCCGTACAATAATTTTGTATTTATTTCCCCAACTTTATTACAGAGCCCTCTGCAGTTCCATTGTGTAATCTGTTGCCACTTGTTTCGGCTACTTCTATCCATGATGTAAGCTGCTCTGAATGAGGTGTGTCAGTTGCGTAAGCGTGTCCAGTACCGCCTTCCAAATAGGTATGTTATCGGCAGGTTTACAATTCGGAGCATCCACTAACCTTGCTGTCGTACTGCCTGCAAGCGTTTATTTCTGTTTTTCTGAGCTCTCCTTTCGTCGTTGGGCTATATGTGCTTTCTTTTGTCGCAGCTGTGCAATTTGTGCTGAAAGCATCGCAATTTCTTTTTCTATTGCATCCTGCTGGCTTGTGCAGTCTTTAAGGTCCGGAAAATCATCAGTAGTGAATGCCACTGTGCTCCGTTTTGTGCGTCGTCCATGTTTTAGCGTAGAAGCAAAAGATGCACTGTTCTGTGCAACTTCAGCCTTTTCGACCAGCAAGCACACACTTTAACCACTACACCACAAAGTTTTTTTTTGTTTTTAGGATACGGTGGCGGTGGTTATATTTCTGTTTATGTAGTCTTTCGTAGTTTGTGTATTTTTGTAGGGTGTATAATTTGTGGTCGTAATTGAACAATCGCCCTTTAAACACACTGAATCTTTTTCCTGGCTGTCAAGAAGGGTTATTCGTATCCCGCATCTTTACAATGTATCGCTTTCTTGCTAACAAACCTCAGAATGCCACAATTTACTGGTGCTGATGTGTTTTGTCATCGTCTTCGAACGCATGCAATTTTTTCTACATATAGATATATGCGGTGCACCAACACTTGTAATACTGCTTGTTTTAGCTTCACCTGCAGCCACGACCTCAATGAATTTACTTCTGACCAAGTGTTTTGCATGCGTAAACACTCGAGGAAGCGACTCCCGATGTCCGGCTGACATGTGCATGTTTCGATGGCCAGCGAAGTGTTTCATTTATTCTCGAGCGTATTTTATCCTCGCTAACGAAACGCTACGTTCTTGCTTGCACTTTCGCGCTGAATGTGGCAGATCTTCAGTCGCAGATATGAAGATGCACCGCAAGAACGTACAAGCTGCAGCGACTGTTGCACACGCAAAAGCAAAACACGATGCGTTTATGTAGTTGCTAGCGCGCGCATCCACAGCTTCATATCTTCTAGGCATTTGCGAAACAACGTGTGCTCCACATATACAGAAACGTAACGTGTAATATGTATGGTTTCATGCTTATTTATCGCGAAAGCGTATTCCGACGTGGTCATCCTGGTTGAGCTTCACGATCCGCGCGAATTGTGTTGAGAAGCGGAAATACTCTGTCCCGTATCAGTTGCATTCATATCGGGTTTGTCCGGTTTCTGTTAAACCGGACATGACCTGTCCTGTATACGAGCTCAATACAGAACTGGTCCGCCCTGTCTCATATCCATACCAGATTGGGATGTCATGTATGATATGCATACTGGAAATGGTCTGCCCTGTATTAACTCTATACCGGTTCGGACCGTCCGGATTGAGATTCATACCGGACGTGACCTGTCCGAATAAACCCGTTTAAGCTTCATACAGTCCTGGTGACACCAATATGAAATTTATACGGGATAATACAGGACTGGATCAAACCCTTTTGTCGTGATCCGGGATTTTCCACTAAGGATCCGTGCGCAGGTTTGAGGGAGCAGGAGAGGGTTGGACAGAGAGTTGCTAAAAGATATGTGGCCCTGCCATATGTGCATGGTTTGGCACTGAATTTGGAAAATTCGCCAAAAGGTATCACGTTGTTGTGGGTTTCTCAGCACCAAATATGCTATCAAAATATGTAACATAGTTAAGAACAAAGCAGCGAAAAATATCCGGGAAAGAAAAACGTGTCGGGTGAAGCATGAGTTGTCCTATGTTCCGTGTAAAGTAGGAGTTAAATGCGTTGTAAGGTGCATCGTGGAGTAATGGTATAAAATTAAATATTGAAATGCATAGTTTGATAGAATTGACAGCATGAAAATACCTGAGGGTAACAGTTAAATATCAAGTTCTTCTTTTCTTCTAGTTTAACTCCTCTCCCGATTACATGGACCAATAAATTTATTGCAGAATACAGAATTTATTTACACTATATATACGTTTCAGCACAGCTTCCCTTCTGTCAGGGTGCGGCCTCTCATCACGGCACCCGAAACGAGTCTCTTCTATCGTCCTCTCTCGTCCCTGCGTCCACCGTGCTCCCTCCGACCCCTCTCTCCCTCCGAGAGTCCTCCTCTTCAGGTCCATGGCTGTCTTCGCATGCCAAGCTTCCAACGCCTCGGAGGTTCGAACATTTCCCAGAAGCCGGCGACCATTGAAGACATCCGCTCCCAGCCGCGGGTAGCGGCCAGCTCGGAAGACACGGGTAGTGCGCCCTGCGGGAGCCCATAAATTTTTCCTCCTCGCCGTCCTCCCGGCACCGGTTCTGCAATAACCACCTCCGCTTTAGAAGGAAGACTGCTCTGGTTTCGGGAATGAGTTCAGTCCACCAAAACTTCGCGGGACGCACGGTACACAAAAACACGCAAAACCCGACCGTTCGTTCTCCCGGTGCTTGGGGCAACACACAGCGCGCACGACAGTAACATTCAAGGTGAACTTAGAGTTTGCCTAAATGTCCAAATTCCTTTAAATACGTAAATAAAACGTTCATTGCGAGTCTATGTTGCCTAGGGCAGGCTAACGGACGTAAAACAATGTCCATTGTTAAAGACACTGGGGAGAGCCTTTCCATCCTATGTTCGTAGTACGCACGCTCGTCAGCGTACGCAGGACGCTCAAGCAGAATATGTTGCACATATTCGCAGTTTCAATCGAACCACAGTTGTCACAATGCGGACTGTTCATTTGACCAAAACGGTATCGCAAGCTATTTGTATATGCACTGTCAAAGTCGGTGGTAAAGTGTTTCTAGTTCGAGAAATTTCGGAGAGAGTCTTGAGCATAGATATGGGTATATCGGGTAAACAAATTGATAGAGATTTGTCGGCAAGCTGCAAAGTGAATGCTTTGGCTCGGCAGCAAATTATTTTCCAGTTTGGATGCTTCAGGTTTTGTGAAGAAGGTCCGAATGTATCTTTGATGTTGATGGCCTTTACGAGCCGCTTCATCGGCTTTCCCATTAGCTTTAATGCCACAGTGAGCTGGTATCCACTGAAATGTTATACAGTGGCCTGCGGCAATAGCCAAATTATGCATATATTCGATGTCAAGGAAAACAGGCTGATTATTGGTTTTCTTCAGCAGGTTAGGTTTGCAGAAATGCTCTGGAATCCGTGAAGATCGTCCGGGGGTTTGGCGCAGGAAATAGTAAACAGCTTATTTAATGCCATGGAGCTCAGCTGACGTAGATGATGTCTTCCGCTGTAGCCGGTAAGACAGGACATGATTTGTTGAAGGCACAAAAAGGCCACAGAAAGAAGTGTCTTGAATAGTTGAACCGACGGTGAATATGTGGGTGTACTAAGTATATTTTTTGGCTAAGCAGGCGAGAGTGGCTTGCAGAAGTGCAGCCAGTCGCGTGCGGCTCTCCGCATCCACGCCAGGTACATATATATTCACCTTTAGAGACGATAGTGCCCATGGGGGAAAGGTGAATGGTAGTAGATTTGGTGGCTGAGTAATAGTAGGGAGGGTCAGAAATCACCCAGCTTGACCAAAGCCAGAATTGCAGTGAGTTACGTGGACACGGTTCAAGAAGTGCGTCTTCCCTTGGAGGACAAGTCGGAGATGGGTGCGCATAGTTTCCTGGGCGACACTGACACTTAGCGGGAGACATCGTCCTTCTGCAAGTGCTCCTGATGCAGAGGATCCCTTTGGGAGGCCGAGGCATATCCACAAGCACTTGTTTCGCCCAGCTTCAAGAATCTTCTGGCTATTAAACAGGCGAGCGCTATTAATATTAAACAGGAGAGGAATGAGCCCAGCTCCCTGAGGTACGCATTTCTTCACTGCGTGAAAGAGAGTTGGACCATGTGGAGTGGTCACAAAAAATTTGCCGCTCGTGTCAATAGTGTCCAACCCAGTTGTAAAGCTTTGTACCGAGGCCAAGGCTGGCCACGGCTGCGAGAATAGCATGATAAAAAACAGTGTCAAGGAAAACGGCTATCAGGATGTGAAGGTACTCTTCTAGTGATGGGACAAGTGCGATGACATTATCGGTCGCAGACCTATTTTGACGAAACCCATTCATTTCTTGAGGATTTTCATTTCGACTTTCGATGAACCAGGCGACGCATTTGCAAATAGTTCGCTCTATAAGCTTACCTACGCAGCTCAGTAGGGCGATGGATCGGAAGGATGCGCAACTTGTTGGCTGTTTAGAAGGTTTCAAAATAGGCACAATTTTCGCCAACTTCTATTCCGTGAGGACCTCAATAGACATCCAGGAAGTATTTTAATTACGGGGAAAGGGATAGGAGGTACGGAAACTGTCAAGGTATGCAAAGGATTAAGACAAGGTTGTCCTCTGTCACCGCTGCTTTTCATGCTTTATATCATAAATATGGAATGGAGGATACAAGAAAGTAGCCTAGGTTTTAGCCTGTCATATAGATTACGCGGAAAGGTCGTACACCAGCGCTTCCTTGGTTTAACGTATGCAGACGATATTGTGCTGTTAGGAGATAGAGATGAAGACTTGCAAACTCTAGAAAAGTATTGCGGAGAAGAAGGGGGCGCTCTAGGCTTCAGTTTTAGCGCAATTAAGTCGGGTCTGATGATTTTCAACGGGTGAACTGATCGAGGTCTTAAAATACAAGGGCATGGAATATCTAGAGTGGCAGAATGTGAGTATTTCGAGGTACGCGAAGACGAAGGATTGGCATGCATTGAAAAGCAAAATGGCGAAGAAATGCTGGGATAATGAAGCATATGGAATTATGGGGTATTTGCAAAGAAATTATGGCGCCTGGGCCCCGCGCTTACTTTCAGAAAAGCGGGATTGTGATTAAAGTAGCGGTACAGTCGACATTAGAAATAAATCAGAGAGCCGTCGGACGACTGGAATTGGGTGACCACGGCAAAACCACATATGAGGCGGTATAGGGAGATATGGGCTGAGCATCTTTCGAAGCACAGGAAGCTGAGAATAAAATAGTATATGAGGAGCGCCTGAGGAAATCGGACAGTAACAGGCAGCTAAGGAGGAGGAGGAAAGGCAGG